>NC_068917.1:40842381-41145743 GCF_023091745.1 Budorcas taxicolor | reverse complement strand
TATCTTAACAGTCAGTTTTACCACTTTGTTATGTCCTGTTCTTTTAGAACTTTTTTTTTTTCATTGATTTGTGTGTTTTGATCTAGTCTCCTCAAGGAGACTTTTGGCTTCTTGAGAGCAGCCCCACAGCACCTTGGTAAGGCTCATCACCACAGGCTCTTCAGTTCAGTTCAGTTCAGTCGCTCAGACTCTTTGCGACCCCATGAATCGCAGCACGCCAGGCCTCCCTGTCCATCACCAACTCCCGGAGTTCACTCAGACTCACGTCCATCGAGTCAGTGATGCCATCCAGCCATCTCATCCTCTGTCATCCCCTTCTCCTCCTGCCCCCAATTCCTCCTAGCATCAGAGTCTTGTCCAATGAGTCAACTCTTTGCATGAGGTGGCCAAAGTACTGGAGTTTCAGGTTTAGCATCATCCCTCCAAAGAAATCCCAGGGCTGATCTCCTTCAGAGTGGACTGATTGGATCTCCTTGTAGTCCAAGGGACTCTCAAGAGTCTTCTCCAACACCACAGTTCAAAAGCATCAATTCTTCGGTGCTCAGCTTTCTTCACAGTCCAATTCTCACATCCATACATGACCACAGGAGAAACCATAGCCTTGACTAGACTGACCTTTGTTGGCAAAGTAATGTCTCTGCTTTTGAATATACTATCTAGGTTGGTCATAACTTTTCTTCCAAGGAGTAAGCGTCTCTTAATTTCATGGCTGCAGTCACCATCTGCAGTGATTTTGGAGCCCCCCAAAATAAAGTCTCACACTGTTTCCACTGTTTCCTCATCTATTTCCCATGAAGTGATGGGACTGGATGCCATGATCTTCATTTTCTGAATGTTGAGCTTTAAGCCAACTTTTTCACTCTCCTCTTTCACTTTCATCCACAGGCTCATAGACATGTTTAATTGCTGAAGCAGGTTTTTTGGGGGATCTGCTCCCTTGTGTGTCATACGTGTACAGCACCATGCTGCTTTCAGGCTTTATTGATCTTTTTATAATATTCTTTTTGGTTTCTTATGGGTAAATATTATAAAATTAACCTATAAAATAATGCAGTCATGTATCCTGTGTGATGTCTTGAATACAGTCAACCTGATACATAGGAAATTTTTAGACAGTAACAAAAAACTGTTAGAAACTTTTAGACATTTTACTACATTTTGATTTTCAGTGATAATAACAGATTTGATAGCTTACCAGAGAGAAATCCACAGATAGTACACACCAAGTTTAATACAACCAGTTACAAATCCAACCTTCTTTCCTTCCTCGAAGTGACTAATATGAGGCTTCATGCATGATGCTTCCAGAATGTCATTTTATAATGTATATTTCTGAGTGTACAATGCATGTAGTCATGTGATGTTTGAAATGATCTGACCAGAGACAAAATAGGCCCATTTAACAATCTTCCTTGAAGTGTGGTTAAAAAACAGTGAATGTTCTTTGAGAAGGCATTATACATCAACAAGGGCTTGAGTTAGATGAGTTGCTGTCCTCTAAGTTACTTGCTCCTCTAAGTTACCTCTCAGCCCACTTGAGTGAAGAAGATTAATATAATCTAGGGAATGTCAGGTGTTGGTGGAAACATGTGGCCATTTGCTATCCCTCTTTTCCTAATTTTACTGAGACATAATTGACATACATCATTCTGTAGGTTTAAATCATTCAATGCAATGGTTTGATTTACATATATTGTGACGTGATTGCCACAGTCAATTCAGGTCAATTCAGTCGTTCAGTCATGTCTAACTCTTTGTGACCCCATGGACTGCAGCATGCCAGGCCTCCCTGTCTATTACCACCTCCCGGAGTTTACTCAAACTTACGTCTGTTGAGTTGGTGATGCCATCCAACAATCTCATCCTTTGTTGTCCCCTTCTCCTTCCGTCTTCAATCTTTCCCAGCATCAGGATCTTTTCAAATGAGTCAGCTCTTTGCATCAGGTGGCCAAAGTATTGGAGTTTCAGCTTTAACAACAGTCCTTCCAGTAAATATTCAGGACTGATCTCCTTTAGGATGGACTGGTTGGATCTCCTTGTAGTCCAAGGGACTCTCAAGGGTCTTCTCCAACAACACAGTTCAGAAGCATCAATTCTTTGGCGCTCAGCTTTCTTCACAGTCCAACTCTCGCATCCATACATGACTACTGGAAAAACCATAGCCGTGACTAGACGGACCTCTGTTGGCAAAGTAATGTCTCTGCTTTTTAATATGCTGTGTAGGTTGGTCATAACTTTCCTTCCAAGGAGCAAGCGTCTTTTAATTTCATGGCTGCAGTCACCATCTGCTGTGATTTTGGAGCCCCCCAAAATAAAGTCTGACACTGTTTCAACTGTTTCCCCATCTATTTCCCATGAGGTGATGGAACCAGATGCCATGATCTTAGTTTTCTGAATGTTGAGTTTTAAGCCAACTTTTTCACTCCTCTTTCACTTTCATCAAGAGGCTCTTTATTTCTTCTTCACTTTCTGCCATAAGGGTGGTGTCATCTGCATATCTGAGGTTATTGATATTTCTCCCAGAAATCTTGATTCTTGGTTGTGCTTCATCCAGCGTGGCATTTCACATGATGTACTCTGCATATAAGTTAAATAAGCAGGGTGACAATATATAGCCTTGCTGTACTCCTTTCCTGATTTGGAACCAGTCTGTTGTTCCATGTCCAGTTCTAACTGTTGCTTCCTGACCTGCATACAGATTTCTCAAGAGGCAGGTCAGGTGGTCTGGTGTTCCCGTCTCTTTAAGGATTTTACACAATTTGTTGTGATCCACACAGTCAAAGGTGTGGACTTAGTCAATAAAGCAGAAGTAGATGTTTTTCTGGAACTCTCTTGCTTTTTCCATGATCCAGCAGATGTTGGCAATTTGATCTCTGGTTCCTCTGCCTTTTCTAAATCCAGCTTGAACATCTAGAAGTTCATGGTTTACGTATTGTTGAAGCCTGGCGTGGAAAATTTTGAGCATTATTTTACTAGCATGTGAGAGAAGTGCAGTTGTGCGGTAGTTTGAGCATTCTTTGGCATTGCCTTTCTTTGGGATTGGAATGAAAACTGGCCTTTTCCAGTCCCGTAGCCACTGCTGAGTTTTCCAAATTTGCTTGCGTATTGAGTGCAGCACCTTCACAGCATCACCTTTTAGGACTTGAAATAGCTCAACTGGAATTCCATCACCTCCACTAGCTTTGTCCATAGTGATTGCCACAGTAGGTTCAGCTAATATTTGTTTTCGCATATAGATACAATAAAAAGAAAAAAGAAAAAAGAAAAAAAATTCTTCTTACACTCTAATAAGAACTCTTAGGATTAACTCTCTTAACTTTCCTGTATATCATACAGCATTGTTGTTACAGTTGTCATGTTGTTCATTGCATCCCATGTACTTATTTATCTTATAACTGAAAGTTTGTATCTTTGGACCATTTTCCTCCAATTCTGCCTCTCCTCACCTTCTGCCTCTGGTAACCACAAGTCTGATCTCCTTTTCTGTGAACTGGTGTCTTTTAAAAAAAAGAAAAAAAATCCACATGTAAGTGAATACTTCTTTTTTTGAAATTTAAGGCTGTGTACTTTTTTTTGGTTTGTTTATTTTAAATATTACTTGAGTTGTCGTTGGGTAGCTTGGTTGCTTTGGGTAATGTGCACTTTTGAAAGCCTCTCAATTTTCAAAAAGGTTTCCAACTGTAAAGTAGCTGTGTAGGTAATTTTCCCTTGAAGATTAAGCTTCAATCACAAGAAATCTCCTTGAAAATGCTTTAGTACTTTGTTGGAGTTAATTGTGTTAAAACTCTTTAAGCCAATTGTAGTGAAACTCTTTAAGCTAGTGATACTTTTTCTTATGGATGAAATAATTATCCTTTGAATAAATGATCACTTCAAAAATATACCATCCTCTGAAGATTTCCATATATGGTAAGATTGTTTTTCCTTGGGAAAACACTGGTTTTGGTAAATTTTTGATAGGAACAAATAATTTCATGTGGGCATGTTTTTTATTACCAATTTTTGAAGTTACTATTTTTTTATTCTTCTTGAAATGGCATTTTGTTTCTGTTATATTAATGCTTGATTCTGCAAAACACTACATCTGTGTTTGGTGATTTTTGGTTTTGTTTGTTGGTTTGTTTCCTGTTTGTTTGTTAAATATTTATGGAGTCACCCACTGGTCAGATACTGGTCTTGGTGAATAAGACAGAATGGTCTTTAGGAAACTTACAGTTTATAAGCATAGCTTTTAGTACCCCCACACTCCATTTTATTTTCTAGCAGTAGCATAACACTTGTTCTTAGGAAAATTTTATTGCATTCCTAGTCTTACGTGAATCAAATTCTTACTCTTGAGTATTCATGTGTAAACCAGAAAGAATTTTCCTGTGATGAGTTCTCACTTTGGAAAACACTGGCCTAGCATGGAGGTTCTCAAACTTTCCATAAATGAAAATTTCTTCAGAAGGTCAAATTATATAAAATTTGAAAATAAAGGCAGAGATGTGAAATGTGTGAAATGTGTGTCATGAAACTCTCCCTCAGCAACTCCTTCCTTCAGGTCCCCTTGGGAAACCCTGATGCCCTGTGGGATGCCGCAGAAAACAGGAAATCAGTCATCTCATACTCAAAATCCACGTCACTACTGAATGTATTGTTTGTTGAGTACTTTGAAGAGATCAGTATTAAAACATAAAGATTTCTTTACTATTGTCTATAGTTGATATCAACTAATACTTTTTAATACCTTTTTCTCGATGCAGTTGTCTCACTTATGACGGCCTACACATGTGGCTGCTAGATATTATTTTTTCTATCTAATTGTTCTGTCAGGAAATGGGCCACAGATGGCATAGGGTGAGACCAAGCTCTGGCTGAATTCCTTTTCTCAGGGGCTTTATATCTTGTCCCTTAGGGCCTCAGGTCAAACACCTCATCCTCCAGGTCATAGAGATGCCCAGCTTGCATTTGCAGGTCGAATGCTTAAGTGACAGCTCCTTAGAAACACGTGCATTGTAATTGTTTGTTGTAGCTTGTGTTGCTCAGGAAACCCATTTTGAGACTCGTGTGTGTGCTGGCGGTGTCTAGGATAGTGCTCTGTAAGCAGCCGCTGTGGAGAGGGAGGACGGCAGGACTGGGCAGAAGGGAAAGTTGACTGCCTTCAAACCCTGGGCAGATTCCAGAGGCAGCTCTGGCCCTGACAGGGCCTCAGGGTCCCAAATGGAGGCAAGAGGGTCAGGGCTCAATACTCCGGCTTGGAGCATTCATTACGTATGGCCTACCATTCCCTCCCTCTCCTGGGAGCATGGTCGTGAAGAAGGGAACTAGACCCTCGGTGAGTGTCATGTGGGGACAAGGAGCATCCCTTTGCTGAAGGTGCTGAGGGCCTCGTCCAGCAGTGGGGGTAGGGTGTGGTTACCACCAAAGCACCCCTTGTAGTCACACTTTCTGTTTCTCACATTTGTCTATTTTCATTTAAGAACTGAAAAGAAGTAAGCAGTGTTCTGTTTTCCACAGGTAGCTAACGAGATTTCATAATGAAAAATATTAATGCTTAAACTTTAATAAATGAATAAATGGTGAATCTTGTTAACATCATCAGTAATGTGAAAATGTAACATAATCACACATATAAAAATCTATAGTTCAACCTTCTTTTTGACACAATTAGGAATAGGCCTTAATTAAAAAGTATACTATAAATTACTTCAGAAATATTGAGTTTTGTGAAATATAATTTAGGCACTTTTTGATTCATGAAGCTTTTTGTAACAAGAACCAAAGAAAAGTTTTGAGTAGTGATTTGATGGCTTTGTTTTTTGTAATTGCACTTTATTTAAAATGTCATTATCATTTGCCTGGTATATACTATTACTTTAGTTTCAAAGGTAGTGATTTTTTTTCAATTGCGAATTTTAAAAGTGGGTAATCTAAGAAAGGTAGCGGGGAGAAGTATTCTGTGTGAATATTGGATTTTGGCCTGTTAGCAGGCATAAAACTTTTACTTCCAAAAGTTGGCTCACTCTGCAGTAATTGCAGTGATCATTGAAAATGGTGTGGGTTTTCCTTGGGAGGGATGGGCTAGGTAGCCCCTGTCACTTCCTTCCTCTTGGCATGTTGGTGTGACTGATCAGGAAACAGGATTGGATATGGGGCTGGAGAGCACATCCTGGGCTCTAGACTCAGATCTGAGCTTGGGTACCAGTCTGTCATCGATCTTGCTTAACAAAATTAATCCCTCTAAGCCTTAGTTTCATCATCAGTTAAAATGGAGGTGTTAGTAAGAGAACTTTGATCAGAGGATCTTAGCACGAGGTTTGGCATATTATAAGTGCTTGATAATGGTAGCTGTGATGAGCGATATAATTTTATTGGTCAGTTTTTCTTTTCACTCAGCTTTCAACACTTTAGTAACTATTGAAAGTATAACTTGCTTATGCTCGTAAAAGAAGGAAGGGCAATTTAGAGTTGTCTGTCAGAAAACTAATCTTTGGGGACTTGAGCCTGAATCTTCATGTGAGATGACAGAGTGAAACAGCAGGAAGAAGAGGAAATATATGCAAAGGAGGGCAGGGCGACTTCACACATAGCCTCCATCAGGGGAAGGGAGCTGAGGTCTGTGCTGTTTCAGGACTGACCTGCCTGAGTGTGGCCTGGACCTGGAAATGGAGCTCCTCTTGGTGGCCTTTGGCTTGGTGAAACTGCCCTTGATGGTTTCCTGAGAGAAATTAGGGGGACATCGGGGATTATCAGAGAAATGGGAGTTACCCTCTGAGTAGTGCTGGTAAACATTTCTGATGGACTAACAGTGTGAACATATCTTGAAATGAGCAATACAGAGACCACTTCATAGAGAAAGCCTAAATCAAAGAAATAGATCTAGTACCAATTGAAAAACAGTTTCACCTGCTGATAGTTTGAAATGTCAGCCTGATACTATTCAGTTAAAGATAATGTGTGTAAGTTACAGCCACCAAGATAACATCATTTTAGGTCTATTCTTTGAGTAAACCACCCAAAGACATGCTTAGAAGGATTATTCTGTTTTCCTTGGCCTTCAGATTAGATCTCTCCTTCTTCTAGTTCATAAAAGATGCTAATTTTAAACAAAATATCTAATTAGTATGTCACTAGTTTATTAGTGATTCATGGTTTCTTAATGTTAGCAGAACTGTTTGTCTTACTCACTATGTCTGAAACAAATACACTGTCCTAAAGGTTAAATGGACAGTTAGTAATTTCAGCAAACCAATATGCATGTGTGGGTGTGCATTGGTAGACATCTTATATGGTGGTTTCCAAAGGATACAGAGAAGTATAAAACATACTTATATCTTCAAAGAATTAAGAATTAGTTGCCTAACTGAGCAGTGGTGGCACAAAGTACCCAGTTGTGAAGCCGGCACTCTCACTGTACTAAGTAGGTTAAAAGGGATAATTTATTTGAAAATTTCTGTGTGGTGGTAGGTGTTCTGTCAGAGAACATGGTGCCTATCCACACAAAAGTGATTTATTCACACCGCACAACAGCTAGCTGTGGAAAGCAGTAGATGATAAACACTATGTAAGAAGTATAATGGAAGGTCTCTGGAAGGTGTCAAAGAAGTAGCATTGCTGAGGTTTCCAGTGGTCAAAGAAAGCTTCATCGAGGAGGTGGAATCTGGGCAGGGATTGGGTGGTTGAGTTTTGAAGCAGAAAGGAGGGGCCGTTTGTGGTGAGAAGTGAGGTCAAAACCCCTGTGAGGGAGGGAATAATTCATAGTCCAGACTGTTGGGAGTGGACTGCTGATATTTGTGGCTGTGGCTAAATTGTGTTTGAGGGTCGGGATGTTGAAAGCCAAGCAGTAAGGAAGAAAGGTTTTTATGCTAAGATAGTGATACCAGGTCTGTAGCTGCCCAAGGAGATAGTTTAGTGATGGTAATGGTCTACTGAGGGCAGACTCAGCTATTTCCATGCCATTTAAGTGGAAATTAGGTCCCCCAGTCTTGCCTACCTACTGTGAGCACACTTTGTCCTTCACAGTCCATGGATTTTCTATGCACTAGAGCCCTGGGTGAGATCCACAGGGGACGAAGAAAAGGGAAGGCAAAATGGGGAGTCCACACTGAAAGTACAGAGTCCTGGGAGAAAGATTTGATTGAATTAGACATTTGAATGAATTGGGAAATTGAAACTGGTAGAGTTGTCCTGAGTATGCCAGGCTGACCCTGTATTTAGGAAATGAGGTATTGGCTTATATAATTTCTTACCTGTTCTTCTAGTTTCTCACTTTGATGATTTTTTTCTTCTTCCTGTATTCTTCCTCTCCTTCCACATCTTCCATCCTTCTGCATTTTCCATCCTTCCTTCCACATGTTTCATCAGGAACATGATTCATCATTTGAGAGCCCACAAAAGTCAGCAAACACTTTCTGAGCATCTGCTTTTCTGGTGCTCTGTTCCAGAAGAGACACTGGTCCTTTCCCCTAGTGAGTTTGAAGGGAGAAAAGGAGACAGAAAAGTAAAAAAACATTAAATTCTGAGTTCCGTGATGGAAGGCTATCTGCTGTGTGGTTGATAGAGTGAAAGGAGGAGTGTGGGTCTCTCCCTGGGGGTGACTAAAGCTGGGTGAGAAAAATAAGTGGTGGTTTTGTTGGTTGGACAGGGATAGTAAGGGTATACAAAGCCCAGAAATAGGGTATGGAAAGTAGTGGAGGTATGAAGTAACAAAGGCACTAGAAGTGGCTTCTTTGGTAAAGCCAAAGGCCAGGATTTGATTGGGACATTGATCAGTAGATGCAGCTGAAGAGGTGTTAGGACTGCAGCAGGTCTGTGCGCCCTGCAAAATGCTCAGCTTCTGTCCTTCAGGTAAGTCAGCCATGGAAGACCCATGGCTTTGTCGTGGTCATATCTGTAGTTTGCAGAGATGACTTGGGCACATCACGGAGGGTAGGTTTGGAAGGGTACATCACAAACTGGGGTTCCACCTGTAATGGTCAATTATACCTTAGTGACCCAAGCTGCATTGAGGAGACACACTCAGTGTGTGTCTAATTTAAAGAATTTTTGATACATGTATAGTATATGGCAAAAATCTTTCTGGTGATTAACCTCCAGAGAATTTTTACTAGAACCCGTTTTAGAGATGTGATGGTTGTGTGTTGGCCATGTGATTTTTGTCAGAGTTGTGAGGACCAATTGAAAGACTATGTCAAGGGTATTTTTTATCCTTATATTTATGTTTATATATACATTTATATTTACTTATACTTAACATTTTCTGGGAGCAGATGGTTGAATTTTAGACTAATGAACTGTAACTTTGATATCATTTTTTAAGAAGAGTGAATCTGGATATATAAATATAAATGTCTCCATGTCCAACCCTTACATGAGTGCATGCCTATGTGTGTATACATGTGCATGTCTTAGCATGTATGTTTTGCTTGTCTGTGGTGTGTGTGTCCCCTTTTCTGGGTATATTTGATAGTGTAAACCAGGGATTAAACATTGTTAAGAAATGACTACTGTATAAATATATTGAGTGATTATCATTTAGTTATGCTAAAATTTTTATCTTCCAGTTCAGTTGGAATACTTTTATTAACAGTGCCTTAAGCAATAGGATATATGGTTGAATTTTCTTTTAGAGAATTGCCTAGTTACATCGGATCCAATTAAGTTTTGCATATGTTATCAGTGGCATTAAATGCAACCAAGTGTGGTGTTAAGTAAAATGAGAGAAGTTATTTTAGTAAAAACCTAACTTGTACTTAATATATCTTGAGCTAGTAAACAGCAAATGTAGGTCTGAAGAATAACATTTTTATTTAAAACATGAAATGATCATTTAACTTAAGATTATTATTTTAAAATTTGTTAGTAAGTTCACAGTAAACAAACTCAAGTATTTAACTTTTAAAAACACCAAACTAGAAATGAGTAATACTTGAAGAATTTCTGTTCTCCAAGGATGAACAATTCCTTTTTTTCAAACAGGGATCCTTCTTGTACTCTGGCAGTGAGAGTGCCGAGTCCCAACCGTTGGAGTGCCAGGGAATTCCCAACGATTCTTTTTCTATATATCAAGACTTTAAAAGTCACATAATTGTGAAGTAAATAAAAGCAACCTTTTTTATGGTTGGTAAACTTGTATTTAAAAACTATTTGTAAAGCACAATATTCTTAGAAAGGTTTGGTGGAGATACAAACATTGCTGTAATAGTTTTATTTTCTGTCCTGCTTGTCAGTAAAAGTTTTTAAAAAAGAACTCTGCTTAAAAATGAAGGCCAAACTAATCAACCTTGAAACAAAAAACATAAAACCCAAAATAGCCCTGGATTCCTATGGTGTTGTGATTGTTACAAGGGAGGTTCTAATCTCCGTGTTGTGGCCAGGTGCCACCTTGTCCAAGTTGTTTGGTGGCTTGGGGCCTTTGTTCCCTAATGTGTAAAATGTGGTTGCAATGGTGATCTGGAGCATTGAAATAGATGATTTAAGTTTATTTTTCCTCTGATTAGTGTTCAAGAGATACAACTCTGTGTTTGGTTCTCTAATGTCTGCTTAGTTCATCTATGTGGAGTTTGGGGTTGACTTTTTTTTTGCATGAAATTATTTAGAAATAGACATCCTTAGGATACGAGTTGAACAACTACAAACCTAAAGCTGTTATTTGTGTTTAAAATTTTAGGTATGCAATACCCCCGGAACATGGGAAACGACTGGAAAGACTAGCTCAAGGTAAGCTTGCTATCTGTTATCTACACGCTAGGTTCTCTGTTTCTGAGGTATTTTTACCTCAGAGTAGAATATCACTATATTAATGTTATTCTTTTTAAGTTATTGGCTTCTAAGTATTTTTCTCATTGAGTAATTTTAATTTTTTCCATATTGCATAATCATCATGATTATTTTAGTTGGCTGCTTTGTTTTTTGTCAGCTGATTTCACTTAACCTATTTAGTTATTTCCAGTTTTTTTCTCCTTTATATAATGTACTTAACATCACTGTGTCAATAAAATTTTTATTTCCTTTAGTTGTACCATTGAGATAAATTCCGAGAAGTACTGATACTGGATCTTGGGCTTCTAGGATGTTTTATGGGTACTTTTCATGTTGCCATATCATTTCACCAGAGAGTTGTGTTAAATCCCCCTCCCCTGGGCCTGAGAGTGCTTGAAGTATGAAGTTGAATGTTTCTAGGTGACGGGACAGGCATAATATTGTATGCCTTCTTAGACTAGTAAAATTAAGCATACTTTACGGATCTTGAAATTTGTTTTTTTTTTTTAAGACTTTGTCCCTCTTTGTTTTCTTTATTCTTCTAGTTTAATTGAGATGCACTTGACATACAACATGTTATAAGTTTAAGCTGTTCAGCATAATGATTTGACTTGCATCATGAAATGATTGTCACAATAGATTTAGTGAACATCCATTATCTCATATGAATATCAAAATAAATAGAAAAACATCTCCCCTTATGATGAAAACTCTTAGAATTTACTCTTTTAACAGCTTTCACATATAACACTCAGCAATGTTAATTATATTTATCATGTTATTTGTTACATTTCTAGTACTTATTTATCTTATAATTAGAAGTTTGTACCTTTTGACTACCTTCATTCAGTTGTGCCTCCCTTGACCTTGTCCATCTTCTTCTTCTCTCACTTTTTTAAAGTTTTAGCTGCCATTTTTATTAATTTTTTAAAATTAATTTTAAAAATTAATATACTGGAATATAGATGCTTTACAATTTGTGTTCCTGCTGTATTGCAAAGTGAATCAGCTGTAGGTGTACATATATCCACTCTGTTTTGGATTGCCTTCCCATTTACGTCACCACAGAGATTGAGTAGAGTTCCCTCTGCTATATAGTAGGTTCTCATTACCTGCCCGTCTACCAGTATATCTACTCCTGTGGACAAGAATCCCTTAGAAGAAACGGAGTAGCCATAATAGTCAACAAAAGAGTCTGAAATGCAGTACTTGGATGCAATTCCAAAAACACAGAATGGTCTGTGTTGATTTCCAAAGCAAACCTTTCAATATCACAGTAATCCAAGTCTATATCTGGACCAGTAATGCTGAAGAAGCTGAAGTTGAATGGTTCTATGAAGACCTACAAGACCTTTTAGATCTAACACCCAAAAAAGATGTCCTTTTCATTATTAGGGACTGGAATGCAAAATTAGGAAATCAAGAGATACCTCAAGTAACAGGCAAATTTGGCCTTGGAGTACAAAAAAAGTAGGGCAAAGGCGAACAGAGTTTTGTCAAGAGAACAGACTAGTCATAGCAAACACTCTCTTCCAACAACACAAGAGAAGACTCTACACATGGACATCACCAGATGGTCAATACCAAAATCAGATTGATTATATTCTTTGCAGCCAAAGATGGAGAAGCTGTATACAGTCAGCAAAAACAAGACAGGAGCTGACTTTGGCTCAGATCATGAACTCCTTATTGCCAATCAAACTTAAATTGAAGAAAGTAGGGAAAACCACTAGACCATTCAGGTTATGACCGAAATAAAATCCCTTATGATTATACAGTGGAAGTGAGAAATAGATTCAAGGGATTAGATCTGATAGAGTACCTGAAGAACTATGGATGGAGGATCGTGACATTGTACAGGAGGCAGTGAGGAAGACCATCCCCAACAAAAAGAAATGCAAAAAGGCAAATGGTTGTCTGAAGAGGGCTTACAAATAGCTGGGAAAAGAAGAGAAGTGAAAGGCAAAGGAGAAAAGGAAAGATACACCCATTTGAATGCAGAGTTCCCAAGAATAGCAAGGAGAGATAAGAAAGCCTTCCTCAGTGATCAGTGCAAAGAAATAGAGGAATACAATAGAATGGGAAAGACTAGAGATTTCTTCTGGGGAAGGCAATGGCACCCCACTCCAGTACTCTTGCCTGGCAAATTCCATGGACAAAGGAGCCTGGTGGGCTGCAGTCCATAGGGTCGTGTGAGCGACTTCACTTTCACTTTTCACTTTCATGCATTGGAGAAGGAAATGGCAACCCACTCCAGTGTTCTTGCCTGGAGAATCCCAGGGATGGGGTAGCCTGGTGGGCTGCCATCTATGGGGTCGCACAGAGCTGGACATGACTGAAGCGACTTAGCAGCAGCAGCAGCAGCAGCAGAGATGTCTTCAAGAAGATTAGAGATACCAAGGGAACATTTCATGCAAAGATGGGCACAATAAAGGACAGAAATGATATGGACCTAACAGAAGCAGAAGATATTAAGAAGACGTGGCAAGAATACATAGAAGAACTATATAAAAAAGATCTTCATGACCCAGATAACCATGATGGTGTGATCACTCACCTAGAGCCAGATATCCTGGAATGCAAAGTCAATTGGGCCTTAGGAAGCATCACTATGAACAAAGCTAGTGGAGGCAGTGGAATTCTAGTTGTTTCAAATCCTAAAAGATGATGCTGTGAAAGTGCTGCACTCAGTATGCTACCAAATTGGAAAAAACTCAGCAGTGGCAACAGGACTGGAAAAGGTCAGTTTTCATTAATCCCAAAGAAAGGCAATGCCTAAGAATGTTCAAACTACCACACAATTGAATTCATCTCACATGCTAGCAAAGTAATTCTCAAAATTCTCCAAGCCAGGCTTCAACAGTACATGAATGTGAACTTCCAGGTGTTCAAACTGGATTTAGAAAAGGCAGAGGAACCAGAGATCGCATTGCCAACATCTGCTGGATCATTGAAAAAGCAAGAGAATTCCAGAAGAACATCTGCTTTATTGAGCATACCAAAGCCATTGACTGTGTGGATCACAACAAATTGTGGAAAATTCTGAAAGAAAAGGGAATACCAGACCACTTGACCTGCCTCCTGAGAAATCTGTATGCAGGTCAAGAAGCAACAGTTTGAACTGGACATGGAACAACAGACTGGTTCCAAATCGGGAAAGGAGTACGTCAAGGCTTTATATGTCACCTTGTCTCTGTAACTTACATGCAGAGTATATCATACAAAATGCTGGGCTGGATGAAGCACAAACTGGAATCAAGATTGCTGGGAAAAGTATCAATAACCTCAGATATGCAGGTGATACCACCCTTATTGCAGAAAGTGAAAAAGAACTAAAGAGCCTGTAGATGAAAGTGAGAAAGGAGAGTGAAAAAGCTGGGCTTAAAATTCACCATTCTAAAAACTAAGATCATGGCATCCATCTGGTCCCATCACCTCGTGGCAATAGACGGGGAAACAATGGAAACAGTAACAGACTTTATTTTGGGGGGCTCCAAAATCACTGCAGATGGTGACTTCAGCCATGAAATTAAAAGATGCTTGCTCCTTGGAAGAAAAGCTATGACCAACCTAGACAACATATTTAAAAGCAGAGCGATTACTTTGCCAACAAAGGTCCATCTAGTCAAAGCTATAGTTTTTCCCGTAGTTGTGTATGGATGTGAGAGTTGGACTATAAAGAAAGCTGAACACCAAAGAACTGATGCTTTTGAACTGTGTTGTTGGAGAAGACTCTTGAGAGTTCCTTGGACTGCAAGGAGATCTGACCAGTCCATCCTAAAGGAAATCAATCCTGGATATTCATTGTAAGGACTGATGCTGAAGCTGAAACTCCAATACTTTTGCCACCTGATGTGAAGAGCTGACTCATTTGAAAAGACCCTGATGCTGGGAAAGATTAAGGGCAGCAGGAGTAGGGGACGACAGAGGATGAGATGGTTGGATGGCATCACTGACTCGATGGAAATGAGTTTGGGTAAGCTCCAAGAGTTGGTGTGGACAGGGAAGCCTGGCGTGCTGCAGTCCATGGGGTCACAAAGAATTGGAAATGATTGAGTGACCGAACTGAGCTTGTCCATTTTTAAGGGCCAGATTGAGCCATTCTTTTGGAAATTCTATCAGTATCTTTCACTCTGTGCCCACTTGTATCTACTGAGAGTGCCGTTTACTTTTATTCCTTCCCTTAAAGATATGCCAGGCAACCTTACTCTTATTTCTCTCACACGGGGGGAGAATCATATTCACCCCGTTCTGTTTTGCTAATCACCCTAACTTAGGATGATGTAGACTACTAGTGACTTATTTCCAGAGGAAAGTGGAGTTCCGTTGAGTGACAACTAGAGATAAGACATTCTGCTTTTATTCTCAATTGAATCCTCAGGGAGCACTGTTCTTTCAATCAGGTGCCAATCTAAGATTCATTGGTATGTTAGATTTGCCTTCTAGTAGAAAAGGGATTTTTTTCCCGCATTATGTATGCTTTCATTTAATAATAAAATAGGGACACTGACTTGACAGCTCTGAACAGATATTGTTAAAGACATCTAAAAGTTGCTTTCCTCCAAATTATGGAAGAGTATTAGAAAGAATAGTTAGGGTATCATGTTTGTTAAAAGCATTATTATAATTTTGGCAGCCTAATAACTATAAAGCCTTGGTGTTTTTATAATGTAATACATTACAGTAATAATAGCAATGTAATTGTAATCTTGAACTTCGTTATGGACTATTTTCATGAATATTAAGTGGATGGATCCTGGTTCTGGATAATAGATTATAGCACAGCTTAGAATATGATTACCATAATCCTTAAATACACAGGCAGTGAACTTTGTGCTAAATCTATATGCTGTGGACTCTTCTGTTCTCTGTGGTAATAATTCTACCATTTTCTGTTCACCTCACTGCCCCAGAATTTTTAAACTGGAGCAATGTAAACTTTGCGATACGGAATCACATGTTAAATTTTTTGCTATAAACTGTCTGTATACACTTTGATATAAACTGCCTGAAAATGGCATTCCAGAAAAATGGATGCCATTAGCTTAATCAGTAAGAGATTAACAAACTTGAAGGTTGAAAAGGAACTTTAAACTCAGTTGCGTTTTTATTGAAAATTTTTTGCAGCATTATTTTGAGAAATGATTCAACGGAAAGACCCTATAAGACAGTGGAGGATTTCTATCTTCTGAGCAGATGTCAGGCAAATTAATTGAATTCTGCTAAACAATTAAAATGATAAAATAATGCAGTAAATGTGAGGGAGCCTTATAGGATGTCTAGGTCAAGGCAGCACTTGATACATAATATGAAAAGCAGCCTCGGATATTTTCCATTATCTTGTCTGCACATCATAATTATCACAGTTGCCTTTTATGCATGAATGCTTTCATCTTTGGTTTCTATTGAAATCTTGATTGACGGTGGCACCTGCAAATATTTTATCTGAAAACCGTTAGGTCTGCATCTAATAAAGCCAGGAGTTCGATTTTGCCCTTCAGTTGCTTTCTCATTTATACAGTTTTTTTCTAATATCATGTAGATATAAAAGTAATAAAAAATCTCAAGTGAATTGTTGCAGTTTTTATACTTGTTATGTTTGCCTATAATGCCATTGCATTCTTTCTAATTTTTGACCTGATACAATTGAATGGGAAGTAAAAAGGATACTAGAGATACAACATCATGAATGACAGTTTTGAACATTTTCAGCTTTAAGAATGTCTAAATCTCATCTGTTTTAGAAATTAGACAATATCTTAGTGGTTCTATTAAGTTAAGCAAAATATGGATTAAAGTAAATTGGGAGCAGCTGATGTGTATATGTGTGTGTGTATGTGTGAATGACTTTTTCATTGGTCTCTCATTGTGAATAAAGTGCTAATAGTTTTTAAAAAATTAAAGAGGACTCATTTTGGTCAAAATTTTGGTTACTGGAAAAAGAATATGGGAGTTAGGACTTTATGCAGCAGATTTTGTAAGTGTGAATGATTAGCAGGAATTTTGTTTTAAGTGACAGTATGGTAGAGTTCAGTATACTGGTTCTTTTGTAGTCTTATATTTACTTGTAGCAAGTGTTTTTGTTTTTACCTATTAAAGTGACACTTAAAAAGGAATGAATGAATCATTGTTATGAGGGATTAATTTAGTTCAGATTTCTTTAAGCAGTCAATTTTGGTGTGTGTGTGTCTTTAAATGACTAGTCATCTTGAGTTTAAGCCTGTGAAACACAATCTTAGCCTGATTAGCAGGGATCCCTGTTCCAGGAGGAGGGCATGGCAGTTCCAGGGCACTCCAGTATACTTGCCTGAAGAATCTGCATGGACAGGGAAGCCTGGCAAACTACAGTTCATGAAGTTGCAAAGAGTTGGACACAATTGAGCAACTAAGTACATTCTGTTCAAGGAGGTGGACAAAGGGTCCGTAGGCTGGATGCAGGCAGCTTGTGAACTCTCTGAAATTATGTTCAATATTGGGCATATAGGTGGATTTCTGGGAAGCTAACCCATCATCAGATCCATCAAGGTGGTTTGGTCCAAAAGGGATTATGAACCACTGCTGTTTAAAGACTGAAAGAGTAGCAATAAATAACAAGTCATTTCAATTTTATAAATGTTCCAAATTGACCCTTTCTCTTACCTTTGACTTGAAATTAGGAAAGTGAACTTTTATCAGCTATCAAAATGATACATAATTCCCTTAAACATTCATTTACATGATGGCCTGAAAATATTACATTAAAATGCTTGGTTTTGAAAGGCTAATAAATTAAATGCCCTTGATTATGAACAATCAATTTTAAGTGACTCCCTAAGACAAAAAATGAAGAAGTTCAGTGATACATCCTCTGCCTTCATTCCTAACTCATGCTTTAGGAATGGAGATCAATGTATGATGTGTCATGGTATGTTTATTTTCATCATACTATCACTTGTTATATTAGAAATGGTGAAGCAGTCCCTGAATTTAATTTCCTCGTGTGTGTGTGTTAGTCACTCAGTCATGTCTGACTCTTTGCAACCCCATGGACCATAGCTGCCAGGCTCCTCTGTCCATGGGGATTCTCCAGGCAGGAATACTGTAATGGGTTGCCATGCTCGTCTCCAGGGGACCTTTTCGATGTCAAATATCCCAATTTGTTGGACATGAATTTGAGCAATCTCTGGGAGATAGTGGAGTACAGAGGAGTCTGGCATGCTGTTGTCCATGGATTGTAGAGTGGATATGACTTAGTGATTGAATAACAGTCACAGTCTGTGTTGAATTTTAAAACTGTGTACCCAGCCATGTTCCTAGTAGGATTTTAAACATTGAACCATAATACATAACATACACATGCTACAATAATTAGAATGTGGGGTGAAAGACAATTCTGAGAAATGACAGGTAGGGAATGGGAGGAAGAATTCAGGAAAGGAATGCCAGCTAGCAGGGAAAAATTACTATGGAGGAGAATTAAGAATTCTTTGATTCTGTCGGGTGGAAGTTGAGCCAGAAAACCTGGTTAGCTTGACTGACTAACTTGTGCCAAAGTCCTTGGCCTGAGGAGTCCTGGTGACCTGTGCATGTGTGATCCATATGTCGTGTCAAGGTGGGAAAAAGCTGGAGCTGAAACAAAGTGGTCTCAAGAATGCAGTAAAAAACTATGTGTAATGGTCTATATACCTGTTAAATTAGGTGAAAGTTTTATAAGTGTTCTGCAAGCCAGTTTAAAATAGAAAAACTTTCCTGTTATTTGCTGCACTATGTTCAGGAGATAAAAATAAGGCAATTATTCAGGAGAACTACCATGCTCCTCTATATAATCAGTATGAATTTCTTCTGGCTCTCCTCTTGGAGAGCTCCATGAGGCTTTGTCTCTACAGTAGAGATGTTGATGGATTATTGGACATGTGGAGCAGAGTGAAACCTGCAATGTGATAACTTTCTACCCAACCATTAATTGCTCAAAATGGGGTAGGAAGAACAGAGAGGTCAACTATAGCCTAAACCTCTAATGTTGACCTCTTAACTAAGAATGTGGGTAAAAATGATCAAGTGTCACCCCACATAATGTAGTTCATTGGTTCTTTTCACTAATAAGCATGTTAAGAAATTTCACACGTGAATCAAATTGCTGTTCATTGTTCATTCGCTGTCATGTCTACAGCATTTTCTACAGAAACATACTTGTATATCCTTTTCCTTTGTCCTTTTCCTTACCATCTGTTTATATGGCTATTGTACTTTTAAAGCATCGTATCAGTCATATGAATATTGCAAAAGCCATTACAAGCCTACATCATTTTGTTGTGCTTCACTTTATTGTGAGTTGCAGAAAATGCATTTTTTTTTCTTGCAAATTGATTGTGGCAGCCCTATGTTGAGCAAGTCTGTTGGTACCATTTTCCCAATAGTATTTGCTCACTTATCATCTCTCTGTCACATTTTGGTAATTCTCACATCTCAAACTTTTTCACTATTATGTTTGTTTTATGATCTGTGAATTGCAACAATTACAACTCATGGAAGGGTTAGATGATGATTAGCATTTCTAGCAATAAAGTATTTTAAAATTAAGGTATGTACTTTTGGGGGGCACAATTCTATTGCACACTTAGATTATAGTATAGTATAAACATAATTATAAATGCACTAGGAAACCAAAAATTCTTGTGACTTGCTTTACTGTAATGCTTGCTTTATTGTAGTCATCTAGAAGAGAGCCTGCAACATCTCTGAGGTATGCTTGTATAAAACTCTGTCAAAGCATACTTGGGTAAATTTCAGTTAAGTTGTCTTAATCAAATCTATTGCTAGTGTGAACATACAGTCTATAGGTCTGGTTTCTCATCTTTCCCCTCTCCTTCCCTTTCTTATTTCTTTCTTTCCTAAGTGATTAATAACTAATGTCAGTTTCTTCAGACTAGTGTTTGTATATAGGAAATTTGATGTTTTTAAGCTTTGATTTTTAAATTTTACCATGGCTAAAACTTCGTTGATTTAATAGTAGCAGCATGTGTTTGTCATGTGAGATTGGGATTTAGAGTACATCTGCTCTGTTTCTAAAACAATTTAAAAACATCTAATGATATTTTAGGTCAGATAGAGGTAAAATGCACTTATAGTAAAAGCCACCTGTTAAAACATAAAGTTTAGTGAGTTTTGACAGATATATACAGTGGTGTAATTACGACTTCTCTCAAGATAGAGAACATTTCCAGTAGGCCCCAGAAATTCTCTTGTGCCCTTTTCTAATTACTTCTCCCTACCAGCAACCACTAACCAGATTTCTGTCTCTAGAATGTTATTAACATGGAATTGTGCAATGTGTAGACTCTTCTCTGTTAAATAGTGCTTCTCGCATCTGATCACTTTTATGTTGTACAGGGTGTCCTTGGATGTGTATAGCACCTGGGAAATCCCATGGACAGAGGAGCCTGGCAGGTTACATTCCATTGGGTCACCAAGAGTCAGACATGACTTCGCGACTAAATAACAGAAACGATATTCACAAAACATAAGCCATTAACCATTTTGAAGTGTACAATATGGTTACTTTTAATATATTTGTATTGTGTAACCATCACCTCTGTCTAGTTCCAATAGATTTTCATCATCCTGTAAGGAAACCTTGTATTTTTTATTCAGTCATACTGTATTTCCCCTTATCCCTTCTTAGCCCCTGGAAATTAATAGTCTGCTTTCTGTCTAGGTATTTACATATTCTGGATGTCTCATATGCATGAAATCATTTAAATGTGACTTTTGTGCCTGACATCTTTTATGTAGCATGTTTTCTATGTTATATCTTATATCTGTACCTCACTCTTTTTTATAGCTAAGTAATATTTCATTGTGAAGATATACTACATTTTGCACTTCCATTTACCAGTTGATGGACATTAGGTTGTTTCCATTTTCTTATAATGGCTAAAATTTTTGTGCCTTATATCACTGGCTTCTCATGAGGATCCACCCAGCAAGGATAGCCACTATGGAAAACAGTATGAATATTCCTCAAAAAATTGAAAATAGAACTAATATATTATACAGCAGTTGTACTTCTAGGTATGTATTTGAGGGAAATGAAATCACTGTCTTCAAGATATATCTATTTGAAAATAGAACTAACATATTATACAGCAGTTCTACTTCTAGGTATGTATTTGAGGGAAATGAAATCACTGTCTTCAAGATATATCTATTACCTCAAATGTTCATTGCAGCATTATTTACAGTAGCCACGATATGGAAACCACCTGTGTGTCCATTGACAGGTGAACGAATAAAGCAGAGTGTTATATGTACACAGTAGACTATCATTCAGGCATAAGAAAGCAGGAAATCCTGTCATTTCCTTCAACATCGAAGAATCTTGAGTCCATTATGCTAAGTTAAAAAAGTCAGGCAGAAACAGACAAATGCTGTATGATCTTATTTATATGTGAGAATTATAAAAACCAAACCTACAGGTAGAAATAACAGTTTGGTGACTGCCAGAGGCAGGGGGTGGTGGAATTGGGTGAAGATTGTCCCAAAGTATTGACTTCAGTATGAGTAGGTTCTGGGGATGTACTGTGTTATATGGTAACTACAGTGAACAATACTGTATTGAAAGTTTCTAAGAGAGTAGATCTTAAAACGTCTCATCACACAAAAAATAACTATTTTTAGGTGATGAATGTGCACTAAACTTACTGTGGTAATCATTTCACAATATGTACATATAGGCAACCATTACCCTGTGTATTTTAAACTTATGCAATGTTATTTGTCAATTATATCTTGATATTGGGGGAAAAAAGAACCCACTGAGGAAGATAATAATAGCATCCTGATTATGTGGATGGGGAAATTGAGGAGCTGAGAGATTGTGGAAATAGTTGAGGCTATATGAGTTGTTGGACTTGTGTTAGAAATCAGTGTCTCTGTAGGGTTTCTTTATTAGTCTCTTGTTCTGTTAACTATATGGACAAGATAAGAGTGACTTCAAATAATTCAAACAATTAGGTTTTTGATCTAAAACTTAGTTCTTCTATTAATAGCACTGTTAAAGTATGTGTTTATTGTGAGCAATGATGGAGAGAGGAAAGTTGGTCCTCAGGTAATCTTGTGTTAAGTGCCTATAAGAGGAGATTAAGATTTATCAAAATCCCATAGCATAGTTTATACCTCACAGTATGCTGTCTCTCAAGTGAGAGGAGTGAAACGCTAGGACTCCACAATACGCATGCAGATTTTGCATCTTGCTCCCTTATTATGTTTGTTTGTATGCAAACATAAACTAAACGATCTAACGTGACAAAAGTAAATGCTGCAGAAAGATGTGCCAGTTTATTCTGTGTGTTGTTCTACACCTGTCATATTTCCTAATGGTCATGGGATATGTGAGATGCTAGCTGCTATTTCCACTACTAGGTACTTGAGGGGTCAGTGTAGCTCTGTTCTTTATTGGAACTTCTTGGTCTTCAAGACTGTGAAAGACTGGACCTCTCCCATTGTGTGACTGACTGGTAAGTTGGAAAGTCTTATGGAATGCTGCAGTAGTAACATTCAAACATGGTAGCTTTTGGAGAAGAATTCTTCCAAATATATTATTGAAAACTTGGAAAAAACCGATCAAGAAAGTAAACATAAGAATAGAAGATAAGATTCTGAAAGGCATGTATTAAAGAACTTACTTCCAAAACTTTGAACACATACCTTGTTTTCTGTTTGTTTAGTGAGTTTCAGAAAACTCTGATAGTCTTCAGTTGAATTTTTAGTTAAATATTTTCTTTTCTATCAGATCTATTTTGGTGTATTTCATACAGGTGATTGTTTCCAAATTTATTTTCTTCACTTACTATGTAGATAGCCCAGGGCTGAAATAGTTCTGAGTTTTTTAAAAATTACCATTTTGTATCAAATAGTATTCTGGTTATGTTGGCTGGCTTAAATATTGAATAAAATATTTTTCATAAATGCTGGAGTGAGGGGTGAGTGTGAACCATGTACTCCTGCAGGTATTTTGAGGTAAAATTCATTTTGAGATAGGTACTTTGTGTCATAACTTGTGGTTTATCAGGTGTTTTCCAGGGCAATGTAAAATATAATTCTGATAGCCTATTGAAAATATAAATTCTGAACCAGCGTGAAGTTCTTAATATATTGCAAATTGCCTTCCTTCAGTGGTTTTCCAATTTAAATTAACTTATGACCAGTCACCACATTGTTCAAGTCCTGATTACAAATCCATATCAAAAGGAAATTAAATAGACTCCTCTTTCTTCATTGATTTTAATTTAAAGTTTAATTTGTGCAGTGCTGAGCAGAGGTACAGATTTGAAAAGTTTGATAGATCCATTTAAATTGTATTGTTAAAACTTTTCCATGGGTTGTGTGTTTGGGGATCTCTGCTGTGCTTTACTGAGTGGTGTAGGTTCAGGACAGCTTATTATGTAGACTCATCATTTTCATTATATTATGTGGTTCTTTCTCACCATTCACTGGAGTCTGCATTTTTTTCACAGGTTGTTTATTTCTATTTATGTGTTATGAATACTAACCGTAGACAGAGAGCTGTATCAGATGACCAGATAGGGCATGATTATTCCTTTTATTCCCACAGGTATTGTAGAGAATGATGGTATTTCTGATGTTTCTGTTGGATGTATGTTTTCAGTTCAATTCAGTTCCTTTCAGTCACTTAGTTGTGCCCAACTCTTTGCAACCTCATGAACTGTAGCACGCCAGGTCTCCCTGTCCATCACCAACTCCCAGAGTTTATCCAGACTCATGTCCATTGAGTCAGTGATGCCATTCAACCATCTCATCCTCTTTCGTCCCCTTCTCCTCCTGCCATCAATCTTTGCCAGCATCAGGGTCTTTTCAAAGGAGTCAGCTCTTCACATCATGTGGCCAAAGTATTGGAGTTTCAGCTTCAACATCAGTCCTTCCAATGAACACTCAGGACTTATCTCCTTTAGGATGGACTGGTTGGATCTCCTGCAGTCCAAGGGACTCTCAAGAGTCTTCTCCAACACCACAGTTCAAAAACATCAATTCTTTGGCACTCAGCTTTCTTTATAGTCCAAGTCTCACATCCATACATGACTACTGGAAAAACCATAGTCGTGACTAGATGGACCTTTGTTGGCAAAGTAACGTGTCTGCTTTTTAATATGCTGTCTAGGTTTGTCATAACTTTTCTTCCCAGGAGCAAGCATCTTTTAATTTCATGGCTGCAGTCACCATCTGCAGTGATTTTGGAGACTGAAAAAAATAAAGTCTGTCACTGTTTCCACTGTTTCCCCGTATATTTGCCATCAAGTGATGGGACCAGATGCCATGATCTTAGTTTTCTGAATGTTGGGCTTTAAGTCAACTTTTTCACTCTCCTCTTTCACTTTCATCAAGAGGCTTGTTAGTTCCTCTTCACTTTCTGCCATAAGGGTGGGTGTCATCTGCATATCTGAGGTTATTGGTATTTCTCCCAGCAGTCTTGATTTCAGCTTGTGCTTCATCCAGCCTGGCATTTCGCATGATGTACCCCGCATAGAAGTTAAATAAGCAGGGTGGCAGTATACAGCCTCGACGTACTCCTTTTCCAATTTGGAATCAGTCTGTTGTTCCATGTCCAGTTCTAACTGTTGCTTCTTGACCTGCATACAGATTTCTCAGGAGGCAGTTCAGGTGGTCTGGTATGCCCATCTCTTTCAGAATTTTCCACAGTTTATTGTGATCCACACAGTCAAAGGCTTTGGCATAGTCAATAAAGCAGAAATAGATGTTTTTCTGGAACTCTCTTGCTTTTTCCATGATCCAGAGGATGTTGGCAATTTGATCTCTGGTTCCTCTGCCTTTTCTAAATCCAGCTTGAACATCTGGAAATTCATCATTCACGTATTGTTGAAACTTGGCTTGGAGAATTTTGAGCATTACTGTACTAGCATGTGAGATGAGAGCAAATGTGTGGTAGTTTGAGCATTCTTTGGCATTGCCTTTCTTTGGGATTGGAGTGAAAACTGACCTTTTCCAGTCCTGTTGCCACTGCTGAGTTTTCCAAGTTTGTTGGCATATTGAGTGCAGCACTTTCACAGCATCATCTTTCAGGATTTGAAACAGCTCAAGTGGAATTCCATCACCTCCACTAGCTTTGTTCATAGTGATGCTTTCTAAGGCCCACTTGACTTCACCTTCCAGGATGTCTGGCTCTAGGTGAGTGATCATAGCCTCATGATTATCTGGGTCATGAAGATCTTTTTGTATAGTTCCTCTGTGAATTCTTGCCACTTCTTTTGAATACCATCTGCTTCTGTTAGATCTATAGCATTTCTTTCTTTTATTGAGCCCATCTTTGCATGAAATGTTCCCTTGGTATATCTAATTTTCTTGAAGAGATCTCTAGTCTTTCCCATTCTATTGTTTTCCTCTAATTCTTTGCACTGATCACTGAGGAAGGCTTTCTTATCTCTCCTTGCTATTCTTTGGAACTTTGCTTTCAAATGGGTATAATCTTTCCTTTTCTCCTTTGCTTTTTGCTACTCTTCTTTTCACAGGTATTTGTAAGGCCTCCTCAGACAGCCATTTTGCTTTTTTGCATGTCTTTTTCTTGGGGATGGTCTTGATCCTGGTCTCCTGTACAATGTCACAAATTTCCATCCATAGTTCATTAGGCACTTTGTCTTTCAGATCTAGTCCCTTAAATCTATTTCTCACTTCCACTTTATATTTGTAAGGGATTTGATTTAGGTCATACCTGAATGGTCTAGTGGTTTTAAAATATTTCTGTTTTTAACAATCCAGGTGTAGGTGCTTAAGCAGATGTGCTATTCTTTGCAGGTAGTTCTTTATATCCTAATAGCTTCTTTTTTTTTGTTTTTAGATGTCTGCTTTTTTTCCTTCTGATGATCTATGGCCTCACATGCTCCATGGTGGCATCCGTAAAGGCTTATTTGCTTTAAAACTATTATTGTAAAACCCTCTATTCTATGAGGTTAAAGTTATTCCCAGTTAGGTAATGAGTGTTGATAATTCTTTCGTCAGATTGGTCCTGTTCTTGAGCTGTTTATATGTAGTGAGCCACAGAGTGAGATAAGTAACGTTTCCAATGGCCTTATCTTCATTTTGGCCATGGAGTTAAAGAGCATCTGTGCTTTTTTATGCTTTACCCAGATACACAGCACATGCTTTCCCGGTGAGTTCTCTGTTCAGGGCTTGTCTCTGTGGTTCTCCTCTGTCCCATCCTCATTTCTCTTGCCTTTCTCATCTTGCTTTCCTGCTCTCAGTGTGGTGGTTTTTCCCTCTGAGTGCAGAAGGTGAAGACTAGGACATCAAGTACGTGTGTTTTCTCTAGCTTATATAACCGAGTTAATGAGAGTTTTTCTCAGACAGACTGCAGTGTTGAAGGCAGAGATGGAGAGAAACAGCTGGGTTTCAGCGCATCATGTACTGTTGAATGAATGAGTTGCTGTGTGTTTAACTTCTTCACCTAAAGGCCTCTTCAAGACACTGGTACCTTATAGGCTGGTGAGACAGACAGGTTTCCATGCTCTTGAGTGGTCCTGGCTGGGAGTTAGTTCCAGGAATGAGTAGCAGTTAAAGTCCTGAATATTCATTGGAAGGACTGAAACTCCAATATTTGGCCACCTGATGCGAAAAACTGACTCTTGAAAAGACCCTGATCCTGGGAACGATTGAAGGTGGGAGGAGAAGGGGATGACAGAGAATGAGATGGTTGGATGGCATCACCAACTCAGTGGACATGAGTCTGAGTAAACTCTTGTGAGTTGGTGATGGACAGGGAAGCCTGGTATGCTGCAGTCCATGGGGTTGCAAAGAGTTGGACACGACTGAGTGACTGAACTGAACTGAAACTATATGAAATTGATCAGAAAGAAACAGATAGGAAATAGCTGTGTGTCTACTGTATGTTGGGCATTGGGACAAGTGCTTCTAGAATGGTTGCTTTTAGGAGTCTAGAGTAAGAGATTCCTGTATTAAAGCTGCAGATTTTCCTCTTCTAACCTCCCTTAATATTTTGTCCACTTATCAGATAATAGGTAGACTGAGTTTAACTTTGTTGCAAATTTTTAAAGTTGCAGTTCAGTCGCTCAGTCGTGTCCAACTCTGTGACCCCATGAATTGCAGCACGCCAGGCCTCCCTGTCCATCAGCAACTCCCGGAGTCTACCGAAACTCATGTGTATCGAGTCGGTGATGCCATGCAGCCATCTCATCCTTTGTCATCCCCTTCTCCTGCTGCCCCCAATCCCTCCCAGCATTAGGGTCTTTTCCAATGAGTCAACTCTTCACATAAGATGGCCAAAGTATTTGAGTTTTAAGGTTTAGTCATTTTGTATTATGCAGACAACTCTTGGCAGATCTTTTTGTAAAAAAGATCAACCTTTGGTGATAAAAATATGTATCGTTTAGTTTTTAAGAATTCTGACTCTAGTTTTTAGCACCGTGATTTTTGATGATGGACTTGGTCTATAGTTGTATAAAGCCGTCATTATATAAGAATACTAGAAGATAAACTTAAAAATTGATTTGAAATTATATCTTTATTAATGCATTACTGCTTGTATTTACTGTTTCCATTTAGGTTTTTTCCCAAGCAGTTCTCAAGGGTGTGATGCATTTCTTCGCCACAAGATGACACTGATATCTCCCTCAGTATTAAAGAAATACGGCATTCCCTTTGACAAGGTACATTAATGTTACTCTTTAACAGAATCATTTCATATGTGTAAAATTTGTGTTTAAGACAAATTCAGCATAAACTAATATATCTTTGACTTCCAGTAGGATTTTTAGGGTATGAGGAGAAATATTCAGATTCATGTTTTACTTAGGTAACAATTATTTACCTACGTACTGATTTGAAATTACTTTTTTTGTTGTTGTTTTTTTAAAGACCCAATTGACTTTAATTCCACTTTTGTTAAAATTATAGTTAAAATAGTTAACGAAAAGTACTAATGAAAGTATGAATTAGAAATTAGAAAAGTACTAATGAAAGATGTGAAGTAAGAAAAGCTCTTGACGTGTTTTGTTTCCTTTTTTTTCATATGCATGTATCTATTCTTTTTCAAATTCTGAAATTACATATTTTTTTGAAATTAATTCCAGGTTATATTTACTTGAGAGTTCATGCACTGCTAGTTCACTTGTAACAATACTGAAAGTAAAATGTAGCACGTTCGACATGCAGTAATTCTCTTTCACTGACGTCTTTTGTGTGAGCAACAGAATTTATGTTAACGCCGTCTATTTTTTTTTTTAAAGAAATCAGAGCAGTTTTTATTAGCAGTTTGATTGGTTAGAATCAGTGATTATGGTGTCAGTATGTTATTTCTAAACACATTCAGACGTAATACAATTGAGATTTCATTATGGATAGAATTGCCTGATGATTTCATAATCAGATATTGCTTCTTCGGAATATTTCTGAAGAGTAAGTTTTGTAAGACTCTGTATGTGCTAGATCACTCTTTGTTTGTGTCCATGGATCAGTATTGGGTCAGAATTATTACAGAGCATGCGTGTTTTTATGTGAAGAATCTGAAATGAAAAAAAAAACTTTCGACCAGATAAATAAGAGCTCTCTCTCAGTTGGAGGAGGATTAAGTCTTTAGTTGCAGAAAAATTAAAAAATATCTCTACTCTCTTTATCATTTTTTATTTGACTGTCTTCCCATAATCCTCTCTGTTTTCCACTTTAAAAACTTTTCTCTTGTAACTAAGTCTTTCCCTCTTCTTTATTTCAGGCCCTTAAAATCCGGTCTTCAACCTATCTTCCCCCACCCCTCACCCCTGGGGCCCCATTCCCACCAGTCTAGGCTTTGTTGGAAGTGGAATTTTTGCAAGGACTGGGAAACATTCTCCACCTTGGGGTGGTCCTGCTCACTCTTGAACAGTCTCTGTGGCAGTCACACATGAGACACACTGTCTCATGTCCGTGATGAGAACACTCTCACTACTTGTTTAGTTATATACTTCTCCCCATGACAGAAAGTGTGCCTTCGAGATATGCACTATGGATAATGTCCACAGGTGTGGGTGGGCTGCAGCACTGCCGCAGGTAGAGAAGTCATAGGCTGTGCCCCACCCCCAGTGGGGCCACTCCTTCTGGGGGCATTGTCTTCCTTGCAGATGCCTCTAAGCACCAGGCTTTCCAGTCTCAGACCTGTGTCATCAGTGTACTTTCTCTCAGGTGGTTGTCATAAGCCTGATTAAGCCCTTTTATTTAAGTTGGAATATTAGAAGGCAGAGAAGGAGCAGAATAGAGTCCTCCAAGACATGAAAAACTCTGAGAGTTTAGGGCTGGTGATGGGAATTGTTGTTCTTTGGAGGGGGGTTATGTGAAATAGCAGGGCTGCAGGATTGGCTCATTCACCCAGGATGGAGGTTGTAGTAGCCTCTAGCTTCTTTGTAATATTTGGGGAGAAGGAGACAGGTGCCTCGCACCCTTTTCTGGGCTGAGGCTCTCCAGGTACTATTTGGTAGCTCACCAGATGCACCATGTTCTTTTCCAGTCTTTTGAGGATGGGACATTTTGTGGCTCCTGTGGGAAGTAGAATGGTGAGTGCTTGTCCACAGCTGGTGAGACACCAGCCATTTAGAGGGCTGATTGGTGGCTGCAGTTTTCATATGAAATATTGCCATCTCCCCTTCTGCCTTGATGAAGGATGTGTGATGACAGTGTGCTCCTCGAGGAGCTTATTCTCCAGTGATGATAATGTAACCTTGAACAGAGTAGCAGACTTTGGAATGACATTGATTCTTCCCAAGTTCATTTCTGATTCTGCCACTTGGGTAAATTACATCATTTTTGAGAGCTTCAATCTCTTCAACTGGAAAATGGAGATAATAAGAGTACCATTTAATAGGGCCATTATGAGGATGAAAAGAGATTATCTATTTGAAGCGCTTTGCATAGTATAGGTAATATAATAATGCACTCTTCCTCCTCAGTTCAGCCTTTACTCTTTAGGCAATCACTTCCCAGTTGGACTAACATTTGTTTCTTTTTCTTTCAGTGTATTTGTGCATATTCTCATATGTGTATATGTATATGTATGTATGAAAAAGTATGTTTGCCAAATAGCTACTGTCTGCTTTTCGATTATGTGCACTACCCTTTCCACCATTTTTTGCTGTGTGGAATTATGATGCTTGGTTAGTCTTAAAAAGAACTTGTACTTTTCTGTCTCTATACCCTTCTTTTTTTAAAAAAATCAGTTTATTTCATTGAGGCAGTAAATTAGCCTTATAATTTAGCTAATTGGGACTGACCTGTTCCTAGAAACTATATATAGGCATAATATTTAGGGTCCCATTTAATGGGAATAGGTACTTTTCAGCATGGCAAGAAAGGAGTTTTCCAGATAGAGTAGGGAAGAACTATAGATGGGATTCAGTGGAGCAATGATGCTCGCTTCCTTATCCCACTGACAGCAGTCTTACCCTCTTTCCCCCAACTCCCCTTTATAGGGCTAGTGACAGTTGAGCAAAGTAAGTTTTATTTTATCACATGGTGCAAGGAAATGCCTTATTTCCAAGCACAGTTATAATTAATGAGATTCAGTGAGACTAGAAAAAAGGAGAGAATCAGGCTGTATTCTCACGTGGCTTGAAATGATGGAACTGGAACCATGTTGAACCCTGATAAGCCATTCTCTGCCTGCCAGGTGGCAGCTGAATTGCTGCTCATTGCAATAGAACACCTGCTGGGGTGTCACAGGGGCAGGGGTGATGAGCTAAATTTTAGAATTGTTGGGAAGGAAAGTACTTCCACACACAACATTTTAGCATTCCTGTAATGGTTACTGAGTGCAGTGTGTGCACATGTATTTATGCAGTGTGTCTCTTATATGTGTCCACATAGGTGCATACTTACATATTTATTTCTCGAACCAAGGTGACTGAATGAATCAGTGAGTTACAGATTTGATACTCTAGTATTGAGCAGACAAGTTTTAAAAAACATTGATATATTTAGCTTCACTATTCTTCCATAGTTCCTGGTGTGTTTTGTATGTTTTGGTGATGGTAGGAAAAAAAAAAAGCAGATTTCTTTAAAAGATAGGAATGGACTGAATACATTTTTATCTTTGCTTTTAGGTTGATGGCTGATTGACCCAAGCTATTTTAATTATATTTGGAAATGCACTCACTCACACATACATACCTACATGCTGTAGATATATTTGAATAATTATTTGATAGAAATTTTACTGTTAAATGAAATAGTTAATTGAATGTTTTCTAAGTATAATGAAAGGACAATTTATTGAATACAGTCAACTCTTAAGCAACAAGAATCCATAACATTCAGTGTGTGTTGCCAAAATTTTTATAGCTATAACTTGAAAAATGTCAGTTGTGATATGTCCTGTTTTATAATTCCAGTAATGTGAATTTTTAAGTATTAAAATGTATTGAATGCTATTATGAACACTTTTTTGAATAGCATAAAGCAGACATCTTCAAATAAAATGTAATTTCTCTGCTAATGGGCTAAATGATTGACTATTGGCAGAGGGTCATCTGTTTAGAAAAGTTTTAAAAGTCTCCTGAAAAACTATTAAAGAATTAAGTGAAGAATCTGGGGGCACTTCTTTTATACTAGTATAGCTTGGACATCATAACATTTTTTTTTCTTTTTTTAAATAGGAAATATATTTTAACTGTATTTGCAATTTGGGATGCCTTATAATTGGGAAATATTATATGTCCTCTACCCTGCAGATCACCCAGGAAGCTGGAGAATTTATGATCACTTTCCCATATGGCTACCATGCTGGTTTTAATCATGGTTTCAACTGTGCAGAATCTACAAATTTTGCTACTGTCAGATGGATTGACTATGGGAAAGTTGCTAAATTGGTAAGTTATGCTTCAAAAAATAAAGCATAAATTAAACGTGTATACTGGTTATTATAGTGGGAAAGCTAAGATCACATGCAGCATTTATTTTTCTCCTCAGTGATGTTGTGTGCCTGTGACTGTAGTAATTTATTTGAGACAGATATATTTATTTTATATAGGCTATGTTAATATTTGTAGCAACATTTGTTTGTTTTGAAATTAATGTGGAGCAGTTTACTTTGAGAGGTAATTTTATGCAACCGAGGCTTGCTTGCTTTCTTAAGGCCATCTTGCATGTTTGTATTTTTGTGAGATTTTCCAGTGGCTTCCTGTGATTCCAGATTAGGTGGACTTGGCACCTTCCATGTTAGAGTTCAGTCCATGGCTTAGAAAACAGCTATTTACAGAGGAAAGTGTCTGGTAAAATTGTAACAAGATGTTAAGGAAAGATGGTAAGAAGAAATGATTAAAACTGCCCTTAGCACAGAAATGAATTTCTTGAAAGTAATAATATAGAACATACTTTAACAAGAAATATATCTTCATGTTAAATTTGGTATAAAAATTTGTGTCTCTTAGTATATTTAATTTAGTTCATAAACTGTGTATTTTCATTCACAAGCAACTGGGTTAAATGTTATTAATTGCCCTCCTGCAGAGTTAAATAGAGGGCATTTTCAAAGTGACAATAGCTTCTTTTAGGTTGCTTCGTTTCCTGTGGATTTTAAGGCAGAGGTGTGTGCTGGCAGAGGGTAGGTTCTTAATGAAACTATGTGTTTTACAGAGTATGCAGAATTGCCCTATAATTAGTAGAAAATGGCACGTATAGTCTATGTGGCCTATTGTGGCCCCTGCATGGTCCAGGCAAATATTATTCATTCTACATGATAAACCTTGCGTGTGGAACCATTGAGTGAACGTGGATAGAAATATATTCAGGGAGGACAACTCTAGGTTTATTTTACATGCACATTTAGAAAATTGCATAATATTTTAAAATAAGAATATAGCCCTTTGGCAGCTCAAGCTTTTGAGTGAATTCATAACATAAAAGAAAGCTCCTGCTATTAGAAGACTTTCTCTGTTCTGAGTAATTTGTATTTATGAGGGGTAATTTAGAAAGGAGTAGAACTGAACTACTTCTTTCACATCCTTCTTATTACAATAAACCTAATTAAAAAAACAAAAAACAAAAAACAGAAAGCTCAGTGTATGTACCTTGGCCAGCTACTGCCGTTATTTTGCAGAAAAGTAATGCCTATGTCTACATCGAAATAGTGTCATAACCCTGAGGTTATAAAAAGGTATGCTCTTTTATGGTTTGCATCTTTAATCATTGACATAATAAGTCAACTATCCCAGCTGTTCAATCACCAGCAAAATCAGTTTGTGCTTGTTTACTGAAGCTTTCAGTTTCATCAGTAGTTCTGAGTATTGGCTTCTCCCCAAGTCTAAAATATCCTGCGTGTGTTTCCGCTTTTCCATGTGGACAGAGTAGGAGTGGAGTGTGACCTCGTAAGAGAAGTTGATAGTGAACCTCTCTGAAGTCTCAGCTGATAAGCCCAGAGCTGTATGGGATTGTTCAGGAAGCAGAGCGCCATCGTGGGGGAGGCAGGGATCTGAAGCCCAGCTCTTCTTTTTGTTAACCAGAGAATATCAGGAAAGTCATTTCTTCTTTTTGTTTCTATCTATAAACTAAAAATACCTCTTTACCCCATAGATTTGTTGTGGGGGTGGGGGTGGAAAGCTTAGGTATGTAGATAGCCACTCATGCTGTGTTGATTTATATCATTCAGTGTAGTCAGAGGATATGACAAAATGTTCAGTGGCTATAATGCAGTGTTGGACAGTTAATTTAAAACTCGTCATAGTTACATGTGTTGGAGATGATTTTAGATGTTGTCTCCACCCTTTTCTTACTCTTGGTGAGGTGGTGCTACTCACCTAAATAATAATAATGTATTAATTTTTTATTGCAGCTGTAGTAAGTTCCCATAAAATTACCATAAAATTAGTGGCTTAAAACAATACTCTTTTTACTGTTTTGAAGTCCTGTAGGTTGTATGTTTAACATTGGTTTCACCAGCAAAGTCAATGTGTTTGCAGGGCTGCATTCCTTATTGGAGATTCTGGTGGAGAATCTGCTTCTTACTCAGTGGAATTGTTGGCCATTAGTTCCTTGTGGTTGTAGGACTGAGTTCCTATTTCTTTGCTGTTGTCAGCTGGGTCTTTGCTCCTAGAGGCCTCTCTCAGGTCCCTTGCTGTGGTCCCCTACATTTCAGAGCAAACAATCCACAGTATCCCTTTTGTCATAAAAGATAGCATATTCACAGATTGCAGGGTCTAGGATACAGATATCTTTGCTGTTAGGGGTGGGACCAAATGGGGTGTGGGAGTGTGGGGGGCAGCATTCTGCCTACATCAGAGATTTTCAGTTAATAATTGACATGGTGATATATATTGATTTTTTTCAAGTATATTTCTATAGGCAACCTTACAGATTTACTGTGGTGTATGTGTGGGTATGTGTATGAACGTGTAATTTCCTAAGATTAGGAAAATTTGTAAATTGGACAGTTTTTGTGTTTCGTTGGAGAAAAATATAATGTATAGTAAATTAATTATGAATTGTATTAAAAGACAAATTTTAGCTTTGAGAGTGACCATATTTGTTTGTCTTAATCCTTTGTGTTTTTTTATTCATTCTAAATGATAACTGTTTAAAAAACAGTTATTTTTCACAAGTGATAATGAGTTATACATTTTGGGGAATAATTTTTTTTTAAATGGCGTACTTTTTTGTAGTTGAAGCACTGGGAAATGACCGCTGCTTTACCTGTCACATGTTGATTTGTCTATGTAAAAGCATCTGATAAAGTGTCTGGTGCAGCACTAATTAACATGGGGTAGAGTGAAGAATCTCAACTGATAATATTTTGTATATTACAAACCAATGTTTCTGTTTCCATAACTTAGAAAAGAGCTGTTACAGGAGGTTACTTTTTAATTAAAAAAATAATTTTGAAAAGATAACCCCACATTCACCAATAATTTTGGTGGTCTTTGTTTAGCAGCCAACAGGCTTTGGTTAGGGACCTTTTAAGCCATTCAAGTGACTTAATATGGATGGGGAGAGAGTTCTGTTTTTTCAGGTAGAGCTTGTCTGTTGTATGCCAGGCACTGTGTATGTTTCTGTGAATTCATCCCTTGGAGGCTGAATTGTTTGATGGGAGCCAGAGGTGAGAGTAGTGTTAGCACTGTGGAGCATCCAGGACTGCTTCCTTTGCTCTTGGCTGCTTCACCGCTGGTGGCATCGCTGGAGCAGAATGGGAGATGGGGTTTCTGTGGATTTCCTTTGAATGTATTACTGATCTCTTGGTATGTGGTATTTGTTCATGAAACCTTCCTTCCATTTAAGGTATAGCTAACATTGACTAAAAAGAACATCCATCCCAGTATTTGTGCTGTTCGCAAATACTCATCTTCCAAATTTCAGCAGATTCTTTAACCTTTGATGTTCTCAACTAAATAATAATAGCAACAACAATAGTTATTTTATGTGGATATTCCATTGCCTGTCAGTGTATTCCCCATTTTTCAGCACTTAATTCAGATGGCCCTTTATTATAGTATCTACTCAAACTCCCTCATCTCTTATATAAGACTTCTTTTGTGCATAGATTGTAGAACAGGTCTTCAGAAAATGGGTATAGGTGTGAGCAATGACAGTAACTTAATTTGACTATCCTTGTTTCTAAAAATTTTTGCTAATGCCCCCAACTTTGGCATTCCTCTTGTTCCTGTCTTTCCATCTCTTTTCACGATCATTCAGCTCTTTTTTGCCTTGACCTGCCAAATATAGCAAACCAAATCCTGCATAATACTGCAGAAGAGAACAGCCTTGCCTTAACAGGACCCACCTACCTAAGAAAGTGGTTCTGTAATTCTTTCTCCTCATTTCATTTATCAGAATTAAGGTTTTCATTGAAGAAAAAAAAGGAATGTTCTAGGTGGCCTTGTGCCCATATGCCTGCTGTCAGGCAGAGTTCAGCTTTGGTGAGTGCCCCGTGAGTTTCTTCTCTGAAATATGAATTGTGCTACACGCTTGTGCAAAAGGAATTGTTTCTTTGTCTTCAAAGAGCTTTCATAATGAGCAGAAGGGCTTTTAATAAACCTCTTTTGCAGAGCTGTAATATGAGTGGAACAAACCATCCAGTTATTTTAGGCATCTTTCTAGCTTTGAATCTCTGAGTAATCTAGAGTGGAATACTGTATACTTTTTTTCTAGTAGAGATTTAAAAATGTCCACCAGATTGCACAGCAGTTGAACTAAGATATTTGTGCATATTCGAGGTGAATGTTTTCTGCTTCTGGAGCGTTCTTTCTTTCTGTGGTGAGATGGAGTCCGTGGTTACTTATGCTCAGCAGCTGTGGTGGCATTCACAGGTCTGCTTCCTGGCTAGGTTGGATCAAAGAGCTGGCCTGCAGGTTGTATTTCATTTTTCCGTTTGGTGGGATGAAGTGCAGTTGTTTTGATGTTAGGTTTGATGGATTTGTTTGCCACTGCATTCATTAGCTTCACATCAAAAAACTGACAGGCTGTTAAATGAAACTTTGGCTTAGATTTTCAGCTTGACTGTTTGGAGACATTTGTGAGGATATTTTGTTTTTGTGTTGCAGCAGCCTCCAGCACTGTGATTGTCTCTAAGGGAAGAAAAGTTATTTACTGTACTGATTTTCTTGAGTTAAAAAGAATCATTGTCTGGGGGACAGTCATATCTAGGCTACACCATCAGAAGCAGTGTATTTATGACAGTATGTGCAATGTGAGAGACTTATCTACAGCACAGTAAATAACGTTATCTTCTTGGAAGGAAAGGTAATAGTTGGTGACTCCAGAATGACATCTCTTATTTTGCATTAATTTTACTTTAAGTGATAATCTATTAACATGATATGCTAGAAAGTTGAAAAATTGCACTGCAAAGCTGAGAATGTTCTCTTATGAACTCCAAGAGAGTTACTTCACCATCTTAACTTGAAAGCATTCTGATATTTGAATCCTCAAACTTTTGAACAAGTTTAAAAAGAGACGGTAGAATGTTGAAATTGATTTCTTTTTAATCTGATAGGAATTTCAACTATTAAATTGTCTTGCATATAAGAACCATGATATGGGTTTATCTTTTTTTATATTTCAATCATTTTCTAAAATTAAATTTGTTTTTTCCTAAATTAGGTGGCATTCATCCAAAAAACTCTTTAATCTTGGGGTGGTCTTTGTTAAAACAATCAGGAACCATTTTAACAGTGAGTCTCTAGGTTATATTTTAATATGCCTTAGATCACAGAATACTGGTACAGTGACATTTCTCTATTCTTACAGCTTGTGAAGCAAAGTAAATGTGGACTGTTGAACATTGCTCATTTAACAGTTCTTGGCACTCTAATTTTAATGTCTGGTATGGCACATAAAATATGAACTTCGAGAGTTAAGTGGTTTCATATTCTTCATTTTATCTTTTTACCTTCACTTGGCTTCTGTTACTTGGATCCTGGTGCCACAACACAGCAGTGCTGATCAGTGGTTGTCCTCTGCCTTTTTTTTTTTTTAAACAAGAGTGTAAAGGGAAGAAGAGAAAATACCATATAGAGAAAAAGAAGCATATGAAGTCATGTCCTTAGGAGTTTGTACTCAAACTGGGGAGTTTGTATTTATGTATTTAGAAGAGATAGGGTTAGGTTCACATTATGTCCCCATTTTATTCTAATAAAGTATTGTTGGATTCAGAAAATCTGAGACGTCAAGTAGCGTATCAGGAAAGCCAAGTGACTAATATAGATTGTGTCTGCAGGAGAGACGTTTGGGGTTTGAGTCCTCAGGAATGGGGAGTCTGATTTCATTTAGTGCTAATTTATTAACAAATTTGCTGGACTATAGGATTTGAGTGGAACTAGGTAAATAATCGGAGAAGGCAATGGCACCCCACTCCAGTACTCTTGCTTGGAAAATCCTATGGACAGAGGAGCCTGGAAGGCTGTAGTCCATGGGGTCGCTGAGGGTCGGACATGACTGAGCGGTTTCACTTTCACTTTTCACTTTTATGCATTGGAGAAGGAAATGGCAACCCACTCCAGTGTTCTTGCCTGGAGAATCCCAGGGATGGAGGAGCCTGGTGGGCCGCCATCTATGGGGTCGCACAGAGTCGGACACGACTGAAGTGACTTAGCAGCAGCAGCAGCAGGTAAATAATTTCAGAGAAGGCAATGGCAACCCACTCCAGTACTCTTGCCTGGAAAATCCCATGGACGGAGGAGCCTGGTAGGCTGTAGTCCATGGGGTCGCGAAGAGTTGGACACCACTGAAGCGACTTAGCAGCAGCAGCAAGTATATAATTTATGATACTGATTTCTAATCACTAACTCGAAATCAAAGTAATATCTGTTTTTGAGGCTTTAGTTAACTGTATACCTTAAAAAGTAAGTTGACATTTTGAATAACATATTCACTGTACTGAGAAAAATTAGTTTTTAAATCATTTGACTCTCATATGGTCTGATAGTAGTAGGATCAGACATTGATTGTTCACAGTGTCCCAGTCCTGATGTAGGGCACTTTATATATGTTATTTCTTGCCATCTGTGCTGGTCCAGAGGTAACTGGATATCTTCTGTCCTCTACTGGGCTTCCCCAGTGGCTCAGTGGTAAAAGAATCCACCTGCAGTGCAAGAGATGCAGGAGACATGGATTCAGTCCCTAGGTCGGGAAAATCCCCTGGAGGAGGACCTGGTAACCCAGTGCAGTATTCTTCCTGCGAAAATACTGTGGACAGAGGAGCCTGGCGGGCTACAATCCATGCGGTCATAAAGAGTCAGACACAACTGAAGCGACTCAGCATGCACTGTCCTCTGCTAGCCCCCTTTCTCAAACCAAGTAGTTGGGATGATGCATAAAATGAGGATGGTGAGGCTGAGATTGGATGCAGAAGGTTGGCCCCCTAGTACCCTATACCCTTCTGGACTCATTTCATTGGATGTGGTGGATTATTTAGGTGCCAGCCACATAGTGCTTTTTCTTTCTCAGTGAAAGAGCTAAGTGTGAATTTTCAGACTTCTTAAATAAGGCATGCCAACCAAGGTTACTGTTTCCCTTTCCTTCAAGATATACATTCTTTGCTGACAGAACAAAGGTGACGTGTATATGCCCAGTTTGAAGTTTGTTGTGCGAATCTTGCTTCTATGATCATTTGATATGACCTCTTTGAATCAAAAGAAAGCTTTAATGGAATTTCTCTGAGGTCAGTGGCTATAATTAGACTTAAATCTGTGGATCCATAGCCTGTCCTCCCTCTGCTCCGAGCAAGATGATAGGAAGTGTGAACACACCTCTCTTCGTAACTGCTTGTCAGAGTTATAGCCCGAAAATTCTTATGGGGTCTGTAGCCCTGGAGCTCTCTCTCATGCCAGGACCCCTCCTTAAGCAGAAGGTTGAAAGTAGTGAAGGTAACAGCTGAATAGGGTGTTGATGTTTAAATATCAAAAGTAATAAAGAATGAGTGAAGAAACCCTTGATCTCTTAAGATTAAGAAACCCTTAATCTCTATTACTGTTTTAATAATTCTACACTTTGGCAATTATAAGAATCAGAGTGTTAGCCAATTCGAAGAGGAAGGGTGTCCCTGTTTGGCAGATCCTGAAAACGTCCGATACAATAAAGAAGCCCAGTGCTTGGTTCTCTCCCTCTTTCAGCCATGCCTAGTATTTTAAATTTACTCTGCTTTTATTCCCTACAAACTGTGCCTAGTAATATATTTTTTTTGCCTCTTTTTAAAACAAAAAAGGTAAAACCAGAGTGTCTTCTGAACTGTCCGGATACTCTGGAGGGATGATTTCCAACGTGATAGCTTAGAGCACTGATTGATTCTCTGTGGCGCTGTTTGTGAAAGTTAGTGCTCACTGCTAATTCTGTCCATTATTTTTGTTTTTCATTTGTATTGATCCGTTTGCATTTTTCCAAGTGCTGTCCTTAAGTGAGAACAGTGTCAATATTTGTATGCCTCTTGCTTATAATGCTGAGTGTAGTGTTTATGATTGCCTTATGTCTCCCTTATTGTTTGATATTTTGATTTTTATCACACTTGAGTATGACAGATGAGTAAGTAGTTGAGTAAGGGAAGTTTCAACTTCATGTTGTAATGTCATTAAACATATGAAGAAATGAAATGTTCATCTTGGGGAGTGTCTTTTTTGTAATCATAAAAAAGTATTTATGTTAAATAAGAGCCGAGGATTGTATGTATGTATTTTACCATTATTGCTGTTATTTTGTAGTCTTTTTGGAAAAGGCTAGAAAAACATTAAGGATGAAAAGTTTAGCATGCTTAATATTCCATTTGTAATATCAAAGTTAGTCTTATAAAATTAATTATATCTTGCATTTCCCTTCAAGATTCTTCATGAGAAATAAAGCTCAAGTAGTTACTGAGGTTCCATGGTCTGCTTAGTATTTGGGTCACTCAAGGGATGACACAGGGTGATGGAGGTGGTTGGTGCTCCAGAGAGTAACAGACTGTCTTGAGCCCCTTTCAGGTTGCCTGCCATTCTGCTGAGCGTCATTTTCCTCATGTACTAGGGAAGCATTGTTGTGCAGTGGTAAAGGCGGATAAGTTCAAGGGTTGGCCAGGCTCTGACTTGAATTCTTCCTTTTCCTTTTACTAACTGTGTGATTGGAGCAAGTACTTAATTGACCTCCTTGAGGAAGACAGAGGATGAGATGGTTGGATGGCATCACTGACTCGATGGACATTGAGTTTGGGTAAACTCTGGGAGTTGGTGATGGACAGGGAGGCCTGGCATGCTGTGGTCTATGGGGTCGCAAAGAGTTGAACACAACTGAGCGACTGAACTGAATTGAATGTTAAAAATACCTTTTCCCCATATGTAAAATGGAGATTATAGCTTCTTCAGAGTTGTGCTGAAGAATAACTGAAGTTAAATCTATAAGGAGTCTGGCACAGTTGGGGTGGGGACTGGAGAGATGTGTGGTGGGTTAGGTTGTGCATGTTTCTTTCAGAATTCCAGTTTGGGGAACTGACCTTTGCTCAGAGGTGGGCCTGGCAGGTCTAAGAGAACTCCCACTTCCTTTTCCAGCGATGATGGATCAGATTAGTGGGCCAATCTTGGCTGCATAGAAAGGAGGGTATGGTTAGTGGAACCATAGAGGAAAACTCCAGCTTGCCCTCAGAGAGTAACAGGAGGCTTGTCTCTCTAGAAGAGGACAAGGAAGCACTGAGGTCACCAGCCTATGATCATAAGGGGACCAGACCTAGTTTAAAGCCCATGCTTTGGACACAGAGACCAGGTTAGAGATCAAAAGTATTCTGTTCAAATTCAAAGCCTAGAGAAAAGCCAGTGTTTTATTTTTCATAACTCTGTCCGAAATACAAGTGTTCATTGCTCCATTTCCAGAGTATTTCTTTCCTTTCTAAAAGTTTTGGTGGCTAATTTGAGTGCAAGCAAGCAAAAACCCAACCCAATCACATAGGCCTGTATTAGAATTCTGGTTCTCTGTGGGGTGCTTGGATAACCTGCCTCTGTAGCCATAGTTTCCTACCTGTAGAGAAGGCTTTAACTGGTGCCTCACCAGGATGGGGGCCACAGGGGGTCAGGCACCTAGCAGCATGCCTCTCTCACTGGGCACATTTTGAAAGCCATTCCTCGTGGGCCATTTCTAAATCAGGGAACTCTTTGACACTGTGTGGGGAAGCCTGGTGGAGTTCAGGCCCGGAGATGCTCAGCAGCAGTGGCTGTGGGGATAGTATTTGTAGCAGACGTGCTCACAGCAGGCCTGGCAGATGGATTGCTTTATATATTACCACTGAATTCTCACATCCATTCACTTTTACTTTCTGCCAAACTGAGGGCATCTTAAAAGAAGTGACATCAACTGATAGTATTTGGGGTTCTGTAGGCCAGATTGCTGGGAGGAGGAATTTGAAGGAGCTGTTGCTTATGTGTTCACAGACATACTGTGGCTCTCAGGCTCTGTGTAGAATTTGAAAGACCATGTGTTATAAATCCTTGGAAAGAAAACCATCATGAGTGTTGTAGATTCCTATGCTAAGTTTGACTCCAGTTCACATGTGACTTTTACATACTTCTTACGTACTTGAATTAAGATAAAAGAATAGGTTGTTTCCAGCAGTATTCTAAATTTTCATCAACTATATTTTTTATAGCCTAAAAATAAATTTTCAGTGTTTCTTGTATTCCCAAGATTCTTGTATTTTTTGTATTCTCTCAGGAGTGTATATTCTGTCCTTTAATTTTAAGCATTAATTAACATAAAATTGGACGATTCTGATGATTGTTGAAATAGTGTGAGAACCTGTTTCTTTGGAAATTGAAAAGTCCTTCAGACTTCAGTAGTATTCCAAGTAATAGTGAAAGATTTCTTTTTCTTATCATATTAGTAAAGACCAGAGGACAATTCTTATTACTTATGAGAATGTGCTTGTTAGAGTGAGCACTGTGCTTTTCTGCTGGCTGTGGTATGATTGTGCTATGCATCCTGAAAAGCAGGTAGGTGATGTTTATCAGTAACCTTTAACGTCTTTAAGCCCTTTGAGCCATTTCTTACACTCCTAAGAAATAATTGGAAAAAGTACGTTTAAAAAAACAAAAGTACACTTACTGAGGTGATTGTTGCAGTGCTAGATTTATCAGCAAAAATTGAATTATGACTAATATGTCCAATGATGGGGAAATCATTGAGAAAATTATGATGTGCCCATGTACTAAAATCCTTTCACAGAAAATTATTTGAAAGGAAATCACAATGGCTCTTAAGTATGCTATCCCTTGTGGAAATGTATTAAAAATTAATGTATGTCCATGGCTAAAAAAATTAAAGCACAGAAAAATATGTAATGGCACCCTTTTCAGTCCTTTCCTTAAAGGTAAAACCTTTTTTAACAACTCCTTATATATACTTTCAAAACTATTAGCATATGTCTGCATCTTTTAAAAAATCTACAGTTAATATTGTTCACATTGTTTTTCAATGTCTTTTTTTTTTAAAAACATCTTTCCTTTTAATGCATCTTTCGTTTATGGTAAGTAAAACAATTTTACAGTATAGATTTTTACTAGAAACATCTCTCTTATCCCAATGGAGTATGACAGGTGGTTGCCATGGATTTTTTCTGAGGGTCTCCATAGAACCACAGTAGTACGTACGAGTTCATTGCACAGATCTTGTTAACAAGTTAGGACTTAGAAAACAAACACCTTAGTTCACTGCTGTGTTTCTCTTCCCCCTACACCGAGCAGATGGCTAGGTGGACCTGGTGCACTTGCACGTTTCCAGTCCTGTCTTTGTTGACAGGCCCTGCATGCACCAGCATCTCAGCTTATTCCACCCCAGTCAATACTGGAAGATAATGCCATCGAAGTTTCTGTTTTACTGAATGACAGCATTTCTTACTGTGTCCTCATATTTGAAGGATTGGATTGGTTAAATAAATTTTAATAAGTTCCTTTAGAATTGCATTTCTCTGTCCTCATAAAGGATTAGCCCAGTGAATTTGGAAGACATGACAGAAAAAAGTAACAGAATGACTTTTGTCAACAGTTCTGTGATAATGGGAAATTGAAATAGGAATGGCACAAAGAGGGGATAAAACCAAGCCTGGTTGCTCAGTACAGATATAGGCAAGAAGGGCTACATAAAATAAGAAAATGCCAACTGCAATAATCATAAAGGATACTCTAGATTTAAAACACGTACATGAAGTAAGACAATCAGGAAATTATTGCCCATTGTTGCAAGAGACCAGATGGTGCTTAAAATATCCCTTAATTTTATGTCATTCTTAAAATCAAACAACCAAAGAGCATATACCATCTATGTTTAAAAAGTTAACTTGCAAACTTTTCTATTTTGGGAGGATGCTAGAGTAGAGTTGAAAAAGAATAAAAACAGCATTACTCTGCCAGTAAAGAAACAAATTGGAGGCTGTCTTTGCAGGGGATTGAAGGCATAGACGAGAGATTTATCAAGAAAGCGGTGTTCCAAACCCCGCTCAACTTCTGTGTGAGACTCTTCTTTGTTACATATTTTCCTCCTCATTGGTTCTAGAAAGTGACTTGATGGTAAATGTTTAATTTCTGAAGTGTCTAGATTATGTCTTTAAAACCACATCCATTTAGGTACATGGTCATAATTTTTGGAAAGCGTAGCTTCATGCTTTAGTATTTCACATTTGATTAGAGAAAACTTTAGAGAAGTTTTTTGAATGTTGATACTATTTACACTCAGGACCTTCCAAATTACAGCTGGATCCTAGATACTAAAACATTTAATTTGAATAAGCATGACTAAGACCTCTTAATAGATAAACTGCTCATCTCAGATTTATGCACAGGTTTACACTATAGCAGTGTGTCTTAAAACGCATTTCTGTAGTGTAGGTGCCTTATGGTCAATTCATGGTACTTTTTCTCTCAGTTACTACACAGATGTATTTGCTGGTGCTATTGCAAGGGACGGTGTCTGTGGCAAAGTCAAGTCAGTCTGTGATGTCCTCGGCCAATCGGGGCTGGACTGAGAAGTGTTGGTGCTGAACACAGATTCCTTTACAGGTCCTGTTAGCACTTTACAGTTTGTTCTTATTGGTGATCTCACCTAGTAGATGGAGAAGGCAATGGCACCCCACTCGTGAACTCTTGCCTGGAAAATCCCATGGATGGAGGAGCCTGGTAGGCTGCAGTCCATGAGGTCACTAAGAGTTGGACACGACTGAGCAACTTCACTTTCACTTTTCACTTTCCTGCATTGGAGAAGGAAATGGCAACCCACTCCAGTGTCCTTGCCTGGAGAATCCCAGGGACAGGGGAGCCTGGTGGGCTGCCATCTGTGGGGTTGCACAGAGTCGGACATGCCTGAAGCGACTTAGCAGCAGCAGCAGCACCTGGTAGCAGCCTAAGTGAACATGGAGACAGGGAATTGGAAACTCAGGTCCGTATTTCTAGAAGGATCTGCTGTTTGAGTTGTGCAGTAGGGAACTTGAAGTCCATCCTCAGTCACTGAATAACTGATGTAGCTACTTACCAGGAAAATTGGGGTGATGCAATTCACTGTCTTTTAGAAGAAACATTTTGAGGTCGGGTAGTTTACAAAACCTAGAATTTCAATAGGCATATGTATAGTTAAATATTTTTTAGATTGGTAAAATGCAATTTGGGTTGATTACATTATGTGAGCATCCCTTCTACCCCTGTCTTACCTTTTGGAAATGATTGACATAATAGTGGATTGATTGAATCAGACTTTATGAATCTTGTTGTTGTTCAGTCACTCAGTTGTGTCCAACTCTTTGCGAACCCATTGATTACAGCATGCTAGGCTTCTCTGTCCTTCCCTTACCTCCAGGAATTTGTTCAAGGCATGACTATTGAGTTGGTGATACCATCCAACCATCTCATCCTCTGTCGCTCCCTTCTCCTCCTGCTCTCAATCTTTCTCAGCATCAGTCTTTTCCAATGAGTCAACTATTCGCATCAGGTGGCTAAAGTCTTGGAGCTTCAGCATTAGTCCTTCCAATGAATAGTCAGGGTTGATTTCCTTTAGGATTGACCGGTTTGATCTCCTTGCAGTCCAAGGGACTGTCAAGAGTCTTCTCCAACACCTCAGTTTGAAAAGCATCACTTCTTTGGCACTCAGGCTTCTCTATGGTCCAGCTCTCATATCCCTACGTCACTACTGGAAAAACCATCAGTTCAGTTCAGTCGCTCAGTCGTGTCCAACTCTTTGCGACCCCGTGGACTGCAGCATGCCAGGCCTCCCTGTCCATCACCAACTCCCGGAGTTTACTCAAACTCATGTCCTTTGAGTTGGTGATGCCATCCAACCATCTCATCCTCTGTTGTCCCCTTCTCCTCTTGCCTTCAATCTTTCCCAGCATCAGGGTGTTTTCGAATGAGTCAGTTCTTCACATCAGGTGATGAAAGTATTGAAGTTTCAGCTTCAACATCAGTCCTTCCAGTGAACATTCAGGACTGATTTCCTTTAGGATGGACTGGTTGGATCTCCTTGCTGTCCAAGGGACTCTCAAGAGTCTTCTCCAACACCACAGTTCAAAAGCATCAATTCTTCGGCACTTGGCTTTCTTTATAGTCCAACTCTTACATCCATATATGACTGCTGGAAAGACCATAGCTTTGACTATATGGCCCTTTATCAACAAAGTGATGTTTCTGTTTTTTAATAACACTGTCTAGGTTTGTCATAGCTTTTCCTCCATGGAGCAAGGGTCCTTTCAATTTCATGGCTGCAGTAACCATCCACAGTGGTTTTGGAGGCCAAGAAAATAAAGTCTGTCACTGTTTCCATTGTTTCTCATCTATTGCCATGAATAGACCAGATGCCATGATTTTCATTTTTTCAATGTTGGGTTTTAATCCAGTTTTTCACTGTCCTCTTTCATCTTCATCAAGAGGATCTTTAGTTCTTCTTCGCTTACTGCTGTTAGGGTGGTGTCCATCTGCATATGTGAGGTTATTGATACTTCTCCTGGCAGTCTTGATTCCAGCTGGAGTTTTATCCAGCCTGGCATTTCGCGTGATGTACTCTGCATTTACGTTAAATAAGCAGGGAGACAGTATACAGCTTTGACACTTGACTCTCCCAGTTTGGGCCAGTCTGTTGTTCCATATCTGGTTTGAACTGTTGCTTCTTGACCTGCATGCAGGTTTCTCAGTAGGCAGGTAAAGTGGTCTGGTATTCCCATCTCTGTAAGAATTTTCCACAGTTTGTTGTGATCCACACAGTGAAAGGCCTTAGCATTGTCAGTGCAGCAGAAGTAGATGTTTTTCTGAAATTTCCTTGCTTTTTCTGTGATCCAACGGATGTTGGCAATTTGATCTTTGATTCCTCTGCCTTTTCTAAATCCTGAAGCTTGTACATCTGGAAGTTCTTGGCTCATGTATCGTTGAAGCCTAGCTTGAAGCATTTAGAGCACTACCTTGGAAGCATGTGAAACGAGCGCAGTTGTACAGTAGTTTGAACACTCTTTGGCATTGTCCTTCTTTGAGATTGGAATGGAAACTGACCTTTTCCAGTCCCATGGCCAGTGATGGGTTTTCCAAATTTGCTGACATATTGAATGCAGCACTTTAACAGTATTATCTTTTAGGATTTGAAATAGCTCAGCTGGAATTCTGTCACTTCCACTAGCTTTGCTTGTAGTGATGCTTCCTAAGGCCCACTTGACTTCACACTCCAGGATGTTAGCTCTAGATGAATGACCACACCATTGTGGTTATCTGGGTTATTAGAGACCTTTTTTGTACAGTTCTTCTGTGTATTCCTGCCACCTCTTCTTAATCTTTTCTGCTTCTTTTAGGTTAATACCATTTCTGTCCTTTATTGTGCCCATCATTGCATGAAATGCCTCCTTTAGACTATGATTATTAAGGTTTGAAGTAAATGGTATTTCTTATTTAGGGAAATTCCACAAGATAAAGCCAAACAGGTGTCACTATGGGAGGAGTTGTCTTCAGTGGATGTCGTGTGTCCACCTTCCAGCTGCTTATTGTCTCAGTCACTCAATAGGATCTGTGGACAAAGATCCCAGTGTAACAGTGGATCTGGCCCCTCGGCTCCAGTGCATTTGTGTCTGAAACAGTATCATTGTCCACCAGATTTATTAAGAGACTGGCATTCAGTTTAATTCACCATCTGTTAGTTACTTGCTGTGGAATGACCTGTGATGGACTTTTGGGTGGAGGCACCAGACCTGTTTTCTAGTTTATCTTGAACTATGGATGCAGACAGAGTTGATTTGATGAGATCTTGGACCCACTGCCCTAAGCTAAGCTTTTTGTCATGCATATAAGAATATGTTTTAAAAAATGGAGTATTATCAGATATATAATTTTACATTTTGCCTGTATCTTTATCATTTCTAAATATTTTCTCACACCACTTCAGAATTCTCAAAAATACAGTTTAAAATAGCTGAGCATTTAATCATATTAACTTAACTGTTTGCTTGTTGTTGTGAAGTTGGGTTCTTTACAAGTTGCAGTATTACAGATTATACTGTAGTAAAGAGCTTTATGCATGAACTGCTGTTCAACTTCCTTTTTTCTCAAGACATGTGATTTTAGACGTGTAATTGTTGAATCGAATAGTATTTGTATACATGGTGTCAGATTGTTTCCAGAATTTGTATTCACTCAAGTAACACAAAAATGATTTTTTGCCAACACTGAGATTGTTATTAAAATAATTTTCCTTTTTTAAACAAGTAGTATAATCTTATTTTTTATTTTCATTTTTAAAATTACCAAAGAATTTGAATAATTTTAATTGCTTATATTTTCTGAAAATATTATTAGGACTGTTATTATAAATTAAGGACAAAAACTTTGGCTTTATTTTCCCCAAACGTTATTCCCAGTTTGTTTGCTTTTAAATTGTACTGGAGTGTTTTTTGTGTTTTTATTTACAGGAGTCAGTGTTTGCTTATGACCAAAGATTGAGCCTGTGTCCTTTTTTTCTTCTTAGCTGCCACTATGCACTGGCCTGCTTTTCTTCCAGATACTGACCATGAAACAGATGTAACCTTCCTCATTCCCACTGTTCTGCAGGAAACTGTAGATGTCCTTTTCATCGAGACTTACACTGGTAGTGACTTCAGGGAAACGAGACTGAGAGTCACACTCTGTGGGAGTCTCAGAGGTTTTAGGTGGGATGAGTTTGAGTGAACTCCAGGAGTTGGTGATGGACAGGGAGGCCTGGCATGCTGCAGTTCATGGGGTTGCAGAGTTGGACACGACTGAGCAACTGAGCAACTGAACTGAACTGACGTCATATCTGCCTTATGTCAGGGGATAAGGATGTCTTGCCCCTGGTGCCTCTGTCCAGGCAGTTGAACAAGGAGGCCTTTACTGTTTCCAGATTCTTGACCTGTTCTTTTGCCCACTGTTTACCCTCTTATGCTTCCGTTTTACTTTATTGTGTTGTTCCCTAAACAGGTTTACATTCTGTATGTTATTGATTACATGTATGTAAAGGAACTGAACTGAAAAATGTCTTGAGAAAGCTTCAGAAAGAAACTAGCATCCTTCAAAGTTCAGCTTAGTATCGCTTCTCTCCCATGAAACCCTATCTTTCTTGGGGCAGCTGTATTCCTTTAATTGTGTCCTTGTTTATCTCTGTTCCCTGGACCTACTACAGTTAAATTGATGCTTTTTATTGGATTCATCTTTGCAGAACAGGACATGTTATCATGTCTGAAGGTGTTTCTCTGCCTACTGTTCCCAGATTCAGTGACTGTGAAACCAAACCCAGTCCAAACAATGGTCTTGACTTGAGATAAAAGCTGGGAAAGTGAACAGTGACGAAATTACAGTTTGGGGGAATCAGAAATAGGACATAGAAGGAAATGGGTATTGAGTGTAGTCAAAACACAACTATATATGTTCCTGCATTCACTAAGCTGTACAGTTAACAGAGGATGATAAACTCTTTGGTACTGGGCAGTTTGCAAGAGGGGAAAACTTGTTAAAGATCAGTTCCAGTCTCTAGACGTGTGGTTTTACAAAGCCTATATAGTGTTTCTGTAAATTTAATAGGAGTAGCCTGATGACAGCTTGGGTATTTGTGACTGTGCTATTGACTAATAAACCTTCAAAGTAAATTTATAGCTAAGTGAAAGGAGGCGAAAGCTAGCCTATTTTATGCCGTTTGTATGTTATGATGTAAGTTGCAGAGCAGAACTAATGACTGGAGTTGTATGGATTACTGAATAAAGATAAGGAAGTTTGAACTTCAAGGAAAGATGCTATTTATAGAGTTACTTGTGTTTTCAGTTGGGGATTTTAGCTGTGGTGTAAAATGAAGGCATATAAGGAAGAAAGATCATTGGGATGCTATATGGTTATAAAAGAATGCTATTCTTAGGCTCATTATTTTTATGAGATTTTGATAGTTCTAAGTGCTGGACTTAGTTGCACAGTTGTGTCTGACTCTTTGTGATCCCATGGATTGTAGCCCATCAGGCTTCTCTGTCCATGGGGATTCTCCAGGCAAGAGTACTGGAGTGGGTTGCCATGCCTTCCTCCAGGGGATCTTCCCAACCCAGGGATTGAACCCAGGTCTCCCACATTGCAGGTGGATTCTTTACCATCTGAGCCACTAGGGAAGCCTGAATACTTTTCAAAATAATTATATTTATTTATTTTTAATTGATTGATGATTGCTTTACAATATTGGTTTGATTTCTGCTGTACATCAACATGAATTAGCCACAGGTATATATATGTCCCCTCCCTCCAACTTAATACACTTTCTCACCCCTCTAGGTTTTACAGAGCCCAGTTTGAGTTCCCTGAGAAATACAGTAAATTTCCATTGGCTATCTATTTTACATATGATAATGTATATGCTTCCACGCTACTCTCCATTCAATTCACCCTCTCCTTCCTTTCCGCAGCCCTTGTCCATAAGTCTGTACTCTTTCTCTGTGTCTCCATTGCTGTACTGCAATTTCATCAGTATCATCTTTATAGATTCCATATGTATGCGTTAATATACGATATTTGTTTCTCTCTTTCTGACTTATTCACTCTATATAATAGGCTCTAGGTTCATCCACCTCATTAGAACTGACTCAAATGCATTCCTTTTTATGGCTGAGTAGTATTTCATTTTATATATATATACACACACACATATACATAGACATATATACCACAGCTTCTTTATCCATTCATCTGTCAATGGACATCTGGTTGCCTTCATATCCTAGCTTTTGTATATAGTTCTGCAGTGAACATTGGGGTATATGTGTCTTTTTCAGTTTTGGTTTCCTCAGGATATATGTGTAAGTCAAATACTTACAAATAGTAAAAAAATTAAAAAAAACCAAGAACCATGAATACTTGGTGTCATTCACAAAAGAATGATGTGCATTTGCCCTCTGTATTGGTACACCTTTTGGTTTTAAAGATTTTTCCTTGAGTCACTGAAAAGGGTTGGCATTCCAAGTTTTCATGTAGATAGTTGTGTACAGTTGTAGGCTCAAATGAGTTTTAAAATAAGGTTGCTTCTACATGTTTGGCAAAAATAAAAAGTGCCCTGCATTTGTACTATGCCCCTGCTAAAAGCAGTGGAATACCTCTGTATGTAGTGGTATGACTAAGAACTTCAAAATATATCATTAAGTAAAAAGCAGAAAGCTAGTTAATGTGTACTTGGTATAGTATGAAGCTATAAAAGAAATGAAAGGATTCATATGGTTAATTATAGGGGCCTTTGGCCTGTGGAATGAATTTGAGGTGTGAACGGTCAGGAAGCTTCATCTTTTATGTGCTCTACTTCTGTGTTTTTGGAGATTTTTTCCCCTCTCTTTTTTTAAACAAGCCTGCTTTCATATATTATTTTGTGCTATTTACAAAATATCCAATACAATTATTTCTTACAGATTTCAGAGGTATCTTAATATGGAGAGCCATAATGTTTAAAGTAATGTCTAAATGTGTCTCATAGGTGCATAGTAGAGATGTTATGAAATCTGTGTGTTTCAGGATATTTAGCTTGTGACCAAAATTTCACTATGAAGGAGGAAGTGATAAATATATGTGTCTCTGCATGCTCCTAGTAATTTTAAAATGTTTAAAACTTTATCCTATAGTTACTGATTAGGATGATATTCCTCATTGATTGAAAAATGTAAATAAACAACATTGATACACATTGTTTAAACAGTTGTTGAAAGAAAGTAGAATTTGCTCAGAGACTATTTTCAGATAGTGTTCTATATTTGTTGTTGTAAAAAAGCCTGAAATTGCATAGACTTTTTCTAAGACATATAGCTTGAGTGTATTTGTCATTCCCATATAATCCAAACTCACTAGTATATTCTGTAAATTGTATCTTGGACAATGGTGCTTAAAAATAATACTGTATTTATTTTCTTTTGTTCTCTAAGAGTTGTGGACAGTGTGTATCATTCACCAGCAGAGGGCAGTGTCTCGCCACAATTTTTTTTTTCTGGGAGTCCTTTGAAATGAATGGATTTCCCTTGTAGTATTTCACCCAATTTGACATATAGAGACAAAGAAGATATTTACTGCTTATGAATTTGTAATGAATATATTTTATATGGATGAGAAGATGATAAAAGAAATGTAACTTTATATTGTTGTTAAGTTGCTAAGTCATGTCCAGCTGTTTGCAGTTTCATGGACTGCAGGCTTCCCTGTCCTTCAACATCTCCTGGAGCTTTCTCAAACTCAGGTCCACAGAGTCTGTGATGCCATCCAACCATCTCATCCTCTGTTGTCCCCTTCTCCTCCTGCCTTAAGTCTTTTCCAGCCTCAGGGTCTTTTCTGATGAGTTGGCTCTTTGCAGGAAAGAATATTTATAATCTTGTTTATATACCTTCTAGATTAGTTGGTCCTTAAAAGAAATGCTCATTTTATGTGTAGGAAGCATTTAGCTTAAAATGTCATAAAATTGAAGTGCTTTCTTTTGTGAAATGAGGTTATAATTCCTCCAAATCTATTGTGAGCTGTTCACGGATTTGGTCCCTATGTGTTGTTGGCTGCTGTGCAAAGGGGTAGTGCTTGCCCCCCTCTCCCCAACACTCAGTATAAATATATTTATTATTTGGAGGAAATGTATGTGGTAATTTGTGGGGGAAAATTGGGGGAAAGTTACATCAGGATATATTTTTATGTTTTAAAATAAATTACAGAAATTTACATTACATTTTAACATCATCCTCTTTGATGGCATTTTGTTGCTGTTGCTGTTGTTTGTTTGATTTTTTGGGGCCACTCTGTGGGGCATGCAGAATTTTATCTCCTTAAGCAGTGATCACACCCATATTCCCTGCAATAGAAGCATGAAGTCCTAATCACTGGACTGCCAGGAAATTCCCAGGTGGCATTGTAATTTTCTTTATTATGTTTCCAAAGCAGTCAATTATTACATGTGCAATTAAAAAAATTAAAGTTTGTTTTTAAAAAGAACTACCTCATTGTATTTTATATATAAAAATAGACTTTAAAATATTCAACTTATTTAAAAACTAAATATTGGTAAAGTACTTTTAAAAATGGAAGTGTAAAGACAAGAATGGTAGCTTAAGAAAATATCAGAAATGAAGAAACTGGTAAATCAGTGGTTACATCACTTGCTAGATTTGAGGCTTTGGGTAAGTTACTTGTTTTCAGTTTCAAACAGAAATATAAATATCAAAAATCCCTGAGTGCATTTAACTGTATCTAATATTTCTAGAGATAACTGAGCTGGTAGTTAGTGATTTTGATGTATTGCATACCCTGGTAAAGGAAGCAAACAAGTACATTAGGAACTGATGAAATTAATACTGTTAAATAGTGGAAATTCATCCCCACCTTTCTCAGGGTGTATTTCACTTCCTACATGTGCTAGATAAATCAGGCTTGTTTAATAATGTTAGCAGTTTTATACAAATGTTTATATTTCATGCAAAAGGGAGGGATTTGACTAATCTCTGGGATCTCTAAAATAATTGATTTTATCTGGAATCCTAATTTTTTTTTGGTTGTGGAACTTTTTTGGAGATATTTGAAAGGGGTATTTGTGAACCTGTATTTATGGATGTAGCTGGTTGCCTCTGGTCCTGCAGTGGATCCTAGGTGCCGAGGGATGGAGGTGGCCAGGGGCCAGACACTCTCCACTGAGAGAAGTGCGGAGCCCAACCATCTCTTGGGTCTTAGTAATGAGACTCTTCTTCAGGTTCTCACCCTTGCTTACGTCTGGAATTCTGGGTTAGGTTCCTAGTTTAAATGTCTGTGTGTGAGTAAGTTAGGAACCTATTTCTGAAACTTGTTGCCAGTCATTCCATCTCTAAGGTTTCTCCCTGGAAGTTGCATCAGACAGGTAGATGGAAGGTGACTTTTGAAAACAGGTTTTTTCAAGGTGCAGGCAGAGCCAAGGAGGGGCCTGCAAGGGGCCCTCCTGTGACGTGACCTGCCTGCCCTGTTCTTCCTCCACTGCACTCCAGCTCTTCCATTCTTGCCATCCTGTACTGCTTTACAGCCACTTTGTGGGAATGGTACTGCTCCCTCCCTGTCTAATGAACCCTCACTGCAAGTCTCAACGTTGCTGTCACTTCTTGCAGGCGGAAGTCCTGACCTCGGGAGCAGGATAATAGGGCTTCTGTCTGTCTATAGGGTTGTTCTGCAGGTTACATGAGAAAGTGTGTGCACAGAGCTGTGTTTCTGGCGGTTCTTACTTACAGGAGCCCTCACAGTCCTGCAGAAGGAACTCAGCCAAACAGTGGATCAAAAGAAAGGTGCTGTAACACATGTTAAATAAAGTAAGTCTAAGGTACAGAAATTGATCAGTGCAAAGAAATAGAGAATAGGAAAACAGTAGAATGGGAAAGACTATAGAGATCTCTTCAAAAAAATTAGAGATACCAAGGGAACATTTCATGCAAAGATGGGTACAGTAAAGGACAGAAATGGTATGGACCTAACAGAAGCAGAAGATATTAAGAAAAGGTGGTAAAAATACACAGAAGACCTATGCAAAAAAGATCTTCATGACCCAGATAACTGTGATGGTGTGATCACTCACCTAGAACCAGACATCCTGGAGTGCAAAGTCAAGTAGTTCTTAGGAAGTATCACTGCAAACAAAACTAATGGAGGTGATGAAATTCCAGCTGAACTATTTCAAAGCCTAGAAGATAACACTGTGAAAGCGCTGAAGTCAATATGCCAGCACATTTTGAAAACGCCACAGTGACCACAGGACTGTAAAAAGTCACTTTTCATTCTAATCCCAAAGAAAGGCAATGCCAAAGAATGTTCAAACTGCCACACAATTATACTCATCTCAAAAGTAAAGTAATGAGTAAAGTAATGCTCAAAATTCTCCAAGCCTGGCTTCAGCAGTACATGAACTGAGAACATCCAGCTGTTCAAGCTGGATTTAGAAAAGGCAGAGAGGAACCAGAGATCAAATTGCTGACATCCGTTGGATTATTGAAAAGGCAAGATAATTCCAGAAGAACATCTACTTAATGCTTTACTGACTACGCTAAAGCCTTTGACTCTGTGGATCACAACAAACTGTGGAAAATTCTGAAAGAGATGGGAATCCCAGACCAGCTTATCTGCCTCCGGAGAAATCTGTATGCAGATCAAGAAACAACAGTTAGAACTGGTCATGGAACAAACTGGTTCTAATTGGTTCCAAATTGGGAAAGGAGTACATCAAGGCTCCTTGCTTATGATCACCTTGCTTATTTAACTTCTATGTAGAGTACATCATGTGAAATGCCAGGCTGGATGAAGCACAAGCTGGAATCAAGACTGCCAGGAGAACTATCAATAACGTCAGATATGCAGATGACACCACCCTTATGGCAGAAAGCAAAGGGGAACTAAAGAGCCTCTTGATGACAGTGAAGGAGGAGAGTGAAAAAGTTGGCTTACTCAACATTCAAAAAAGGAAGATCATGGTATCTGGTCCCATCACTTCATGGCAAATAGATGGAAACAGGGGAGACAATGGAAACAGTGAGAGACTTTATTTTCTTGGGCTCCAAAATCACTGAAGATGGTGACTGCAGCCATGAAATTTAAAGACACTTGCTCCTTGGAAGAAAAGCTGTGACAAACCTATTAAAAGCAGATATATTGCTTTACTGACAAAGGTCTGTCTAGTCAAAGCATGGTTTTTCCGGTAGTCGTGTATGGATGTGAGAGTTGGTCCATAAAGAAAGCTGAGCAGTGAAGAATGGATGCTTTTTAACTGTGGTGTTGGAGAAGACTCTTGAGAGTCCCTTGGACTGCAAGGGAATTCAACCAGTCAATCCTAAGGGAAATCAATTATGAATATTTATTGGAAGGACTGATGCTGAAGCTGAAGTTCTAATGCTTTGGCCACCTGATTTGAAGAACTGACTCATTTGAAAAGACCCTGATGCTGGGAAAGATTGAGGGCAGGGTGAGAAGGGAACAACAGAGGATGAGATGGTTGGATAACGTCACCAACTCGATGGACATGAATTTGAGCAAGCTCTGGAACTTGGTGATGGACAGGGAAGCCTGGCGTGCTGCAGTCCATGGGTTTGCAAAGTGTTGGACACACGTAAGTGACTGAATTGAAGGTATAGACAACTTGTTTACAAAATTGTTCATTTTTCTGTCTGAAGGGCAATATGCCTGGACTTAACATTTTCAGTAGTGTGTGGTGAGATTCTCAGCTTCATGTGTTAACTGATTTTTATGTTGTATTCTGAAGACATTTCTTTTTGTTTTATACATATATATGTTTCCTTTTTCAGATTCTTCCCATTATAGATTATTATAAGATATTGAATATAGTTCCCTGTTTTATACAGTAGCTCCCTGTTTTATATCTTTTTAGTGTATAGTTGTGTGTATCTGTTAATTCCAAACTCCTAATTTATTCTGCGCTGCCCCCCCACCCCCCACACACCCGCCCCCAGCATCCCCTTTTAACTGTAAGTTTACTTTCTGTGTCTGTGAATCTGCTTGTAAAGAAGTTCGTTTGTATCATGTTTCAAGATTCCACATATAATTGATAGCATATGATATTGGTCTTTCTCTGACTTAACTTCCCTAGACATTTCTGTTTAGATTAAGAGGTATTTCTTTCTCCAGTTACTGGATTCCAGCCAGAACAGCAGGTACTAGTGTCTTCTGAACCTCCAGTTGCTCCCAGAGAAGTGTGTGCTTCCTGTGAGTTTCAACAGGATGTTTTCCCTTTCTTTTCATACTTATTTTGTTGTTGAGAAAAGAAGGAAAAGAATACATTTTCTCACTAATGTTTCTACTGTTGATGTTTCAAGAATTGTGATATTCTATTCTTGGAGTTTTCTTCATATGGTAACTTTTCCATATTACTGCAAACCAGTGGGTATTTACCGTATGTTGAGAAAGTTAACAGAACAAAAATACACAGCGAGCAGAAACACTGACTGCTTCTGTGCTTTCTCTTGAAAGAAATGGGACATGAAGACTGAAGCGCTTGAGACACAGCCTTACTTCAGCCACTGGCAGTTTCGGTTCTGTCAGGTGTTTGTTTTCAGATAGACAAACACCAGCCCTCACACGGGGAAAGACAATGTTCAGTTTTTTTTTTTTTTTCCTAGGTAATATAATTTGATTGTATTCTTTTAAAATTAGCTGCCCAGGGATAGGGATTGAAAAATAAAATTCCTGCACAAAAATGTTTCCCCAGTATTAAAATTTAAATGCAGGCAAATGAGTTTAAAACTTAAACAAAACAGGTTGAGGTGTTCTTGAAGCATATGGTGAAGCAAACACATTTGTTGTAATGCAATGCACCATTTAGGGAACCTAATACACTGTTGTAGGCTCAGGTTTGTAAAATGGATTTTTATGGAGTATATCTTTCTTTAGTCCCCGCCTAGTGCCCGCTGAGGAAGAATCCACGTCACATTCTCAGTGCTTCCCCAGTGGGATTGGGGAGAGGCAGAGAGAGGAATGTGACTGGCCACCTCCTCTTGGACGTATGGGGCCCTGGACTTCACCTTCCTTCCTGCCCTGGGGCTGGGCTTGGCCAAGGCCCCTCTGGAGTGCTTTCAGCTCTGCAGGATGCCTGGACAGCCTGTCCGCTTGCCTTCTTTGCTTCTCTTGCTTTATTCTATTCTCTTCTTATCAGCAAAGCTAGCACTTGGGAAAAATTGAACAAGCTTTACTTTATTATGAGAATACATATAAGCAGAATTGAAACCTCTCAGATAAAAGTTCATACAGTTACGAAAAACAAACAGCTGTATTTGATATCTCTTGAGCCCAACTGACGTCAGAGTTTCTGACACTTTGTGCAATTTTAATTGAAACATACTACTTCTAATATAGAAGAAAAAGATCTCATGACAGGTGTCTTGTGTGCAGGTAGTGAATTAAGGATTACAACTCTAAAACTCTTTTAGGAGCAATCATGCTTTCTGCTTTCCTTTCCATTTGAGTGTCGTTCCATTGTCCTGGTTTGTGGTTTAGAGCCCAGTTCTGATCTTTGTTGATACGACTTCTTATTTTTCCATTCAAACTAGGACTGTTATTTCCTGGCCACTTGTGGAAACGCCGTTTTGGTGTGCTGCATACTTTTGGTAAAATGAGTGTGTGTAATGGAGGATGCAGAAGTATGGGGCCCATTTATGATATTCCTTGACATGAAAAAAAATTTCTTCCTGTGACTTTTGTATTTTGCTACTGATTTTTCTGTTTTAAGGATTGTGTTAGGCACCTTACAGGAATGGGCTACAAATATGAAATTCTGGAGTTAATTTAACTTTGTTTTCAGAATGAATATTCTGAAAGCATCTCAGTCAGTTCAGTTCAGTCACTCAGTCGTGTCCGACTCTTTGCGACCCCATGAATCGCAGAATGCCAGGCCTCCCTGTCCATCACCAAGTCCCAGAGTTCACTCAGAATGATACTTTTTTTTTTTTAATGAGGTGCTTTTTAGCTTGGGAAAGTTTCTTCACCGCTTTTAAGATTTATCATCTTATTAATTTGCTAGAAGGCATCATACTTTTATTTTTTTCTCATGGTAGAAATTTGCAGGAAGCGCATTATCTGTACCTGCTGTTTAGATATGCAAAATGGTTGTTTCATGTACCTACTAGCATTTGTCTTAGGGTCTTCACATTTCTTTGAGGAGGTTAGGGGGTTGCATGGTAAAAAAGATAGAAAACAAAAGAAATTGACCTTTCTCTGAAGCAGTCATGTTCCGTTCATTCTTTTCTAGCTACCACCATGATGAGAAATTGGAGATGCCTGACATTTTGATGTTGGAGGTTAAATTCCCTTTCAATTCAAAAGAGACAAAAATGATTGTTATAGTCCAGTCATTAAGAAGTCATTGTCTTCCTGGTACTTGGCACTTTTTATACTATTCCACTGCCAAGATTTGATTGTTTTTAACCCCTTGGAAAGAGAATAAGAGTTTGAGGGGAATATCCATTTGTCTGTCTCAAGAATAGAGAGACATCTTGGTTTGGTTTTCCTTTCCTTGAATGGTCTAGCAATTTATACATCTTCGACTTGGACCTTGTAGCTTTAATCCTGGTGAGTATACATTTCATCTAAGGTATAGTTTTAGAAAAACAAGGAAAGGGCCATTTAAATGCTTTCAGTTTTCATTGAATTTAGTCCCTTGATAGAATTAACATCAGCTTGTGGTAGTGGAAGGACCTATGCTGGGTATGAAAAGTTCACGAAGACAATTTTCTTTGGCACTTTAATATGTAAGAGGCTAGTCTATTATCACTGATAAATATTGTAGCAAAGGTACAAGATAATACAGGAGTATAGGATGGGGAGAGATTAATTCCAACTTGGCAGGGATCAGAAACTTCTTTTGTTTGTTTGAGAAGTCTGATATTTGAGCTAGTGAAGGTTAGATGGGATTTTGGTGGTTTGAAAGTGTATGTCTGAAAGGGGATCAGCAGCAGCATGAGAGAAGTCTTGGAGGCAAGATGTGGAAGGAAGTTTTTGACAATTATCTCTGTGTGCTTCGAGAGTACATTTAAAATGGTGGGTAGAACCAGGCTACGGAACACCTTGAATGTTAGGCAGAGGCATTTGGACGTTTTAATTCTGTGTAATGGGCAGCCAGTGACCATTTTAGAAAAGAGTTTCAATATAAACTTTTTATAAGGCACAGAAGTGGAAATACAATAGATATGTTTGCAATTTAAATTTTGATCGCCTTTTAATATTTTCATTTTGGGCAAGCGACTTTCAGAGCAGCAGAACTGTGCTTGTGTGGATGGCCAAGTGACTGCAGGATCACAGTGGAAACAACCTAGTTCCACTTTTTTCTCTGAATTTTAAGAAAGATAAAATTGGAGAGGGGTTCATTGTCCATCCCTTAAAGATTATTCAGGTCATCAGGTTTTTTGATTTAAGTGCAAGAGTGAAAAAGATTAAATCATTTACACAAGTATGAATTATTTTCATTGGCAGGCTTAGAGCAGGGGTCCCCAACCTCTGGGCCATGGACCAGAAGAATGTCAGATCAGTGGTGGCATTAGATTGTCACAGGAGCATAAACCCTACTGTGAACTTTGCTTGTGAGGGATCTAGGTTGTGGGCTCCTTAGGAGATTCTAATGCCTGATGATCTGAGGTGGAACTGAGGTGGTGCTAGCACTGGGGAGTGACTGCAAATATAGATTATCATTAGCAGAGAGGTTTCACTGTACAGAGACAATGATAAATCAGTTGCTTGCAGACTCATATCAAAACCCTATCAGTGAGTGGCAAGTGACAATTAACCGCATCGTGTGGCAGGCTCTGTAGTGGTAACTGAGTTGATACACTTCAGTTGTACAGCTGCATCTGGCGTTGGGCTTTACGTCAGAATCTGATGCTTACTTTAGTCTATGTGTAGCCCACTCAGTATTGTATTTACCTCTAGGTCTTGTAACTTTAAATGTCATCTATATACTGCTGACTGCTAACTAATAAGTTTCTATCTTTAGCTGGGACTTCTCTTTGAACCTGCAAACTCCTGCCGGGTAATCCAGACTGATTACTTGGCATCTTCACTTGGATGTCTGATAAGTTTTGCAAACTTTAACAAGTTCAATAACTGCTCTTCCAGGTTTCTTCATCTCGTTTAATAGCAGTTCTGTTACTACAGTTGCACAGACCAAAAACTCTGGAGTTTTCATTGATATCTCTCTTTCTCTTTAATTACACATCAGTTCTGTCCACAGTTCTCCACTTTCCAAATCTATCTGAAGTGACCACTTCTCACCACACTCACTATTGCTACTCGGGTTCAACCAGTGTCTCTGGTCTGAATTATCCTAATGATTCCCAAAGTCTCCCTGCTTCTGTCTATTCTTTATTCAGAGGCCAGAGTGATGCTTTAAAAACCTTCATTCAGAGTGTACACTTCCCTGCCCCAAATCCCCCTTCTGTGGCGTCCCATCTCACTCATTACAATCTAATGTTCTTCCTAGGTATGCAAATGCTGCATGGCCACTCTGTAGCCAACACCCACCATCTCCAGACATAGAGACTCCACCCCTCTGGCTTCCTCTGCTGCCTCCATGCTCCTGACCCACTTGGCTACAACATGTGCCCCGACCCTTATGTCCCAATAACCCTGGATTCCACGATCCGTTTGCTGCATTCCTCCCACCCCGGCCCACCTCCTGTAGCTTGTTCTCTCACTTCCTCTCTTGTGTCACCTTTTCACTGAGACTTCCTTAATTTAAATTGGAACCTTTTCCACAATGCCTGGGTCAGAAAGATCCCTTGGTGAAGGAAATGGCAACCCACTCCAGTATTCTTGGCTGGGAAATCCCATGCACAGAGGAGCATGGTGGCCTACAGTCCGTGGGATTGCAAAAGAGTTGGTCATGACTTAGCAACTAAACAGTAGCAGCAACTACCACAACCACTACAGTCCCTTCCCAGTGTAATTTTTTCCCATAGTGCTGACCATTTGACATGTCCTTCAGCTTGACTTCCCTGGTGGCTCAGACGGTAAGGCATCTGCCTGCAATGCAGGAGACCCGGGTTCAATCCCTGGGTCGGGAATGTCTCCTGGAGTAGGAAATGGCAGCCCACTCCAGTATTCTTGCCTGGAAAATCCCTTGGACGGAGGAACCTGGTAGGCTACAGTCCATGGGGTCGCAAAGAGTCAGACACGACTGAGCGACTTCACTTTCACTTTCAGCTTGTTTATTGTCTATCTTCTCCAAATTGCAAGTAAGCTCTATTAAAATAGGAATTTTTGTGTATCTTATTCCTACCTGTATCCCCAGTACCTAGTGTCATAATTTGTACGTAAGTATTACTTCATAAATGGCTGTGGAATGAGTGAGTACAGTGACAAAATGAAGAATATAAACTTAAATCGGGCACAGTTTAGCCCAAGCTTAGCTGATGCTGGTAAGTTTTTGTGAATTTCTATCCAGTCTTCACTTTTACTTTTTATTTTATAGCTATTAATAACACTGAACATTTCTCATTTCTGAGTGCCCTTTGCCAGTGTCCAGGTTCATATTACTGTAGTTGTAATCATAAATAAGACAGCTCTTTTAACACTGTTCCCTACAAGTTCCACATTACATTTATCAAAGTACAGCTCCCACTTTCCATGAAAAAAAGAGGTGGAATTCCTGGAAATAGCTCACATCTAAAACAAACAGCTTCCCCTACTTCCAGAGGAGTGAAATTAAAAATGATCGCTGTATCATTTCATCGGCAGTAATCACTGAAGTTCAGCCTGAAGTCAGTGATGGGATGCTTGGCTCTCCCTCCCTGCCTCTAATGTTTTAACTGTGCATTTGCTACAGAAATGAATGGCATGTTGGATTTATTTCCACAGTGATATTTTATTTTAACTTGACAGTTTCATAAGGAGATTTCTCAATAAATTGCGTTATTTCTTGGTTTGTCATATGCTTTAGCTTCTCAGGTGTGAATTTTCTTCTTTCTGAATGTGTCTTTTTTAGGCTATTTATTTGATAAAGCCTGTATGATTTAATATTTGTACTCTACTGGATTTGGCAGACCCCTCCCTTTCTACCTTTTGGCCCAGACTATAGTTACATGCTAGCTCTTTTATTGTCGTAGAGCATTTGAATTAGATAGATTCTTACACTGTTCAAAAAATTCTCCTTTAAAAATGTTGCACTGGTGTTGCACCTGACTCTCCTTTCTGATTAATGTGACTGAAAATTGGGCCACTAATATGGTTCATGTTTGTGGTTTTTCTTGGAGCGTTTTTTTTTTTTTTCCTTTGTGATGCTGAATCATTTTATACTGACCTTATGTTTTTTTGTTTTTCTTTTCTTGAGTGGCTAGCTTACAAATGCAGTTGAGATCTTTAGAGTCCATAGTGACCACAGTTTAAGTTTAGTGTGAATGTACATTGCAAATGAATTATATTCTTCTGTTTATTTGAATGAGTGAATGAATGAATGAACAATTGCTGTGACAGAAGGAAGGATGAAAATGTTAACCTTCCACTGAATCCAAGAAATGTCTTCTTGAATGTATGTGCTTAGGCCCATTGAGTGACAGAATATGGAATAGCCAAATGTAGTAAGCAAGTTCTGAGTCTGTGGGGTTTGATATCTGGCCTACTTGTTTATAATTATATGATCAAAGAAAAAGATTATGTTTTTAGGGGCAGAGAATCAAAGGGGTACCACTTTGTCTGTGGGCATATCAGTTTCTGTCTTCACCAGTAGTTAAAGGAGCAGAGTCTGAGGAGATACTGGCGCTTCTGGGAGCTCTAGCCTTGCAGGTGGGGCATCTGACTCCTTTTTTCCCTCTGATATTTGGAAATTCCTTGGTAATTTGGGGAAACATTTCTCAGCCTGTCTCTCTGAGGTGCTTTAGGCAAGAAAGTATTTACTTCTTAAAAACCTGAAGTATGGTAATCCAGAATCTTCTTTCACACAGCTGCTGGCATTCTCTCTCTCTGTTTTTGGTTTCAGCTCACTGAGAGTGTGGGCTAGTTAACTATACTGTAACAGGATTCCTGCCTCCAGGTGTGCTTTGCCCAGGTAGCCACCCTGCTGGCAAGTGTGGGCCACAACAGACTCAAATTCCAAGAGCCCTTTGGTTCCTAGTTGGAGGCAGGCAGTGGGACCAGGCAGGAGACTGGGGCGAGGGGAGGCGAGGGCGGCCCCCACTCAGCGTTGCCTCAGGCCCTCTTCTAGGGACTCTCCTGGATTCTGAAAATTGCTCCCTCAGGCCTTTTAGACTGAACTTCAGTGAAAACTTGGCTGTTAGCAGGCCCAGGGTACTACTCTTGTCTCTCTTGTTCCTTTATACCCTGCCTCTACCTGTAATGTCCGTTTATTCAAATTCTTCCAAAATTTCATTTTAGTCTATTTTCTGCTGGGACCCAGACTTACACAGGAAACTCCTGTGGATTTTGGCTGAGGAGTTTTTATTAAATTAAACATAAAAACTGTAAATGTTGAAGGTCATTCTTCATAAAAAAACTGTTCTTTCCTTTGGTCTCTGGATTCCGCTTTGCTATTGATATGGACACAGAATAGGTTCCTGTATGTATTTGTTTAATTTAAAAATTAAGGATGGTAGAAAATCCTGTTGCCTTCAGATATAATAATACATTCTTTCTTTCTTTCTTAAAAACATGTTTTGGTACGAAAGCTAGACTGTTGACACTTTGCGGTTAGTAAGGCTTAATCTTCTTGATTTGAGGTTTTGAAAGGAACCGTGTATATGACAGAGAACATTGAGGGAAACTTATATCCTTTTAACTGTTTAACATTCTAAACCATTTTTGAGAGCTCAGTATGACATTTGAAGCTTGCAAAGCATGGGTTCTTAATTTTGGATGCTTTTGTGGGTGCCTAAGGTGTGCTTTGTTGGGACTTGTTAAGATCATATGAAAATATTCCAGGGCTGCCACTGCTGCTGACAGGTCTCAGCCAACATTGTGGAGGAGCTTCTGATGGAATCATTATTATATGAACAACGTTGTAGGTGGCTGTTACCATAGAAAAACATGGTATGGATCAAATAAAAGAGTCACAAACTTTGATAAATTGATTGATCTTGCTTGCTTTTTATTTTGCCCAGGATAAGCTCAGTTCAGGAACTGTCCTGGCCTGGTGTAGTGCAATGATGGTTTACATTCTTCACAGGCTTCTTCACTGTTTTTGAAAAATACTGTTATGAACAGATTTTTAAGGAATTTCTTTTTTTTTCAGTGAGTTATCAGTTTCAGTTCTCTGTCCATCTTTACCACCATCCCCATCGGCCTCAATTAGCATGTTAGTTACTTAAGTTTTTAGATTTGATGTTCAGGAGAATGAATGAAGTTCAAATCTCAGTCAAGATTCAAGTGTTTTTCTCTTGAGATTCAGTTCAAAGACAAGTTTTGTTTTTGTTTTTGATGGTAGCTGAAATGATGTAGTATGCCACCTGTTGAGAAGTCTAAAGTTATATTTTATAAAAGAGCATTGGGATATGAAAAGGTGCCGTTTTGTGTGTGTGTGTATTGAGCTGCAGTTTAGCCTAGGTTCCTGGGATTACCAGAGATCTGGAGCAGATCTTTGCAGATGGATCCTTCAGTTTGGTTCAGTTAGGTCTCTCAGACATGTTCGACTCTTTGCGACTCTGTGGACTGCAGCAAGCCAGGCTTCCCTGTCCGTCAGCAACTCCTGGAGCTTTCTCAAATTCATGTACATTGAATCAGTGATACCATCCAACCATCTCATCCTCTGTTGCCCCCTTCTCGTGTCTTCAGTCTTTCCCAGCATCAGAGTCTTTTCCAAGGAGTCAGTTCTTCATATCAGGTGGCCAGAGTATTGGAGTTTCAGCCTCAGCATCAGTCTTTCCAGTTCAGGACTGGTTTCCTTTAGGATTGACTGGTTTGATCTCCTTGCACACCAAGGGCCTGTCAGTAGTCTTCTCCAACACCGCAGTTCAAAAGCATCGATTCTTTGGTGCTCAGCTTTCTTTATAGTCCAACTGTCACATCCATACACGAGTACCTTAATGGACCCTAAATTCCCCTTCTTGCATTACTAGAGAACAGCTTTCTGAGAACAGCCATTGTGAGCAACAAAAGCTGTGATCAGAGACATCCTATATGGGTATCATGACTTCAGTTTGCTCTTAGTGACTAGCTGGTGACAGTGAAAATACAGCCCTCCTCCCCACTTTTGGATGGTGCTTTGTTGATGAACCAGATTTCTCCTCTTGGTAAGCAGATTATCCAGTGCAATGGTAAGTGGGTGTCAGGCATTGGATCTTATGAGAAAACATTGCTGAAGCCATGGGCTCAGTGGGAGAGGCATCTATGGTGCTAATGACAAGGAAATAAAACTGGCCTTCTTGGAATTTGATCGATTGTCCCACTCAGGTCTTTGTGCTTCGTTCAGTTTTACCATTGCTCGTATGAGAATGTCTGTAAAATGTGTTTGTATGAGGATTAAACTCTAAGGGAGTTTGTAAATGTAAACAAGTATGACATGGTGTTAGAGAAGCAAATGTAAAGAGAAAATCTGCAACTGAGAGATGAAAATAAAAACGAAGGAGAGAGAAATATTAGGTGAAGGTAGAATATTATTCTCTGAGAGCTTGTTTTGATTTTTGCCTTGATAAGATTTTGTAGCCATATTCAGTTCTTTTTACATAATCCAAATTATTTCCTGTGACTGGCAGTTACAATATAAAACTGATTATATTGTGAAAAGAACTGACTCATTTGAAAAGACCCTTATGCTAGGAAGGATTGAAGGCGGGAGGAGAAGGGAACGACAGAGGATAAGATGGTTGGATGGTATCACTGACTCGGTGGACATGAATTTGAATAAACTCCGGGAGTTGGTGATGGACACGGAGGCCTGGTGTGCCTGCAGTCCATGGGATCACAGAGTCGGACACGACTGAGCAACTGAACTGAACTGATTGTGAGAAGCCACAGGAACTTTCTAGTAATAACTTCGGACCCTCACTCTTATCTCATTCTACACTCTCGGTTGAATAAGACTGTTGCTAAGAATGTACACTGGGGAAAACAAATGCCTCCCAATGCTGCTTATCACAGATATGGAATGCGGAAATGAGTGTTCAAAATTCCAAAACGACAAGAATATATTCAGTAGTTTACAAATTATTAAAAGGTCTTCCTGATGTTTTGAATTGTCGGGGAGACTCTGTATTATGGGGGTTTAAAACTTGTAGTTTGGCATTGCAGATTCTATTCTGATGATCTGATCATTCTCTGTGGCATTGCTGCCTTTAAACTACTGCTCTCTTTAATATTCATAATTGTACCAATATTATTGATATGTACAAAAAATATAGGTGTTCAGTTGTCTTAATTCTTGTTTATGTGATTGGTAAAAAAATGTATTAAATGACTATAGCTTTTTGGTAAAAATTAGTGTAGACTTTTTACCATTGTTACTAGAAGAAAGTAAATTATTTAGGGCTTTATACTTAGTGATGTCTTTGATCATTTTGACCTAGACTCCAAAGTGATGGCAGTAAAGGAACTGATGAGAAACAGCTTTAATTAGAGTATTAGCTGTATCATATTTACCTCCCAAGTCAAGAAGCTTCCCTTTGAGGTGATCATCCGTTCTGTGTGTGTAGGCTTCTGGTCCTTTCAAGGCACTCATCATCCTTTAGTCTATCTACTCCAGTTGCTTGCAGCATTGGCCTGTACCTTGAAAGTGAAAAGTATTAGTGAAAGTGAAAAGTCATGTCTGACTCTTTGTGACCCCATGGTCTGTCCATGAATTCTCCAGGCAAGGATACTGGACTGAGTTGCCATTCCCTTCTCCAGGGGATCTTCCCAATCCAGGGATAGAACCCGGGTTTCCTGCGTGGCCTGGATCTTACCACACCTCAACAATTCAGCCTTTTTTAAAAAAAATCTTATTTGAGCTTTTGGTAGCAGGGGGCTCTTCTTGAAAAACTTTTTAATCTTGTCTCCTACCCTCTCACACTCTTGGAAGGAGTCACACTGTCTAATTGCTTCTTTAGCACACTCATACTGAACTGTCACAACACCCTCTTTGAAGGTCATCTCTGGGCCAAAGCCAGTAGCAGTGTTCCATCCTCACTTTGCTTAGCCCCTCAGCCTCTCCAGTCTTGAACCACTGTCTTCTTTTCTATCCATATCACCATACTCACCTGTTTTTCTTCTAACTCTATGTCTGTTTCTCAGCCTTCTTCATCAGCCTTCCAAATATTAGAAGGCCATAGAGCTGTCTGCTTGGCCCTCTTCTCTGTCTTCAGGTTCTTTATCAATTTGGTTGTTTGTCTTCCCTACCCAAGGATGTAAGTCCCTTGGGAGCAGGCACTTTGATCTGTCTTGTTTGTGCTGGTGCCCAGAGCAGAGCTCTGCAGGTGCTGCTGACAGCACGGCCCTTAGCCATTCTTCTCATTACTTGGATCTGTGTGTCCTCGTTCCCAGTAGTTTTACAGAGATTGTAGTCAGTGGTTCTGTGATCACCTTGAACTTTACTTTAGTGTCATGGGATACAGTTTATATAGTTTATTACTTCACTTGACCTATGTCTTCTTTTTCCAATAATGGTACTGCCACTTTGTGACAGGTTAAAGTTGAGGCCTTTTGCTGTGTTATTGATGCCGCTCTCATTTTTTATCCCCTGTGGTCAATTCCTTTACTTACTGCATTGTTACCCACATGTTTCTTTTCAAACTTTTATTTTTTAACAACCTTAGAGGTTGATGGTTAGTTATACTTTGTCGCTGCTGCTGCTGCTGCTGCTAAGCCGCTTCAGTTGTGTCTGACTCTGTGCAACCCCATAGACGGCAGCCCACCAGGCTCCTCCGTCCCTTGGATTCTCCAGGCAAGAACACTGGTGTGGGTTGCCATTTCCTTCTCCAGTGCATGAAAGTGAAAAGTGAAAGTGAAGCCACTCAGTCATGTCCAACTCTCAGCGACCCCATGGGCTGTGGCCCACCAGGCTCCTCCGTCCATGGGATTTTCTAGGCAAGAGTACTGGAGTGGGTTGCCATTGCCTTCTCCACTTTGTCTCTACCCTCCCTACTAAGATCTGTCAGATTATCCCCGAATGCAAAACTCTGAAATTCCTTTAGGAAAGAAAGAATTTTGAGCAGGAGTGACAGTTGCCAGTGTTCTGAGTCTCAGCTTCCTTACACAGATGTTCAGTTGCCCTCTATAGCTTGTCTGTAGCATGTTTTCCAGTCTGTCAGCCCAGCACTACCTATATCCTGTGCTTTAGCAAGACTGAGTTACCTTGTACCTCACACCTGTGTTTCTTCATTTCTCTGCTTTGCCTTGTGCTGTTACCTGGAATATGATCTTTATCCAAACTCCATACATACTGCAAAGCCATTTCAACTGTTTTCTGCTTTGTGAAGATCTGTCTGCTCATCCTAAGCTTGAAATATTCTCTCTCTATTGTGAACTCTCTAGGTATCTTTACCTTAATTATAGTGCTTAGACTTCTCTTTTTCTGTGTTTGCTTATGTTTCATATCTTGTAGGTCACTGAAGACAAATGCTTAGCTCTTGCCTTTTGTTCAATAAATACTGAAGGAATAAAAGAGACTTGAACTCATGTAAAGAAAACTAAGTGCCCTTTTGCTATTTACTTACCTATCCTGGGTGTCAGTTCTCTTTAAATTATGTTTATTCTTCCATTTCCAAGTTAATAACAGCTAACATTGAGTGAAGTGCTTCACTTTTCACAAAACTTTGCACATTTATCCTGCTTGACTACTCCCCGCCTCCAGTAGTTCAGTAAGGAGATGGCGTATGTAAACCGTAAAGTGAGGTACAGATGCTCTTTCTCTGGTTAAGTGTTACTGTTCTCCAGTCACTGGTCTGTGAACTTTTCCTCTGCTATTGAGCAGCCCATTTCCCCCCCTAATTATTGAGGTGTGACTGATTAATGATATTATCGAAGTTTCAGGGGTACATCAAAGTGATTCACGATTTTAAAAGATTATGCTCCTTTTATAGTTGTAAAATATTGGCTATATTCCCTGTGCCGTACAGTATACTCTTGTAGCTTTTCTATTTTATACACAGTAGTGTAGCTGCCCTAACTGGTTCTTCAGTCAGGTTTCCAACTCAGGTATATTCTCTTGGGATATGGGAGAAAGAGAAATATTTTGTGCCAGAAGAGAATATTTAAGAAGGAGAAATTGTAGAGATTTTCTCTCAGATGTTTTCTTTGATTCTTAAGGATTAAAATAGACTTGATTTCTACAACCCTCTGCCACTTCTTTCTTTTATGGCTCATAAGAGTCTCATTTCTGAAATGTCATTAATTTTATTGGTCCCTGAAGGATGTTACTCATGCTTGATGAGTCCGGAGGGTCTTTGGGATATCAGTCTCATTTTAACTCTTCCTGGTGTAATTGGATCAGTGTGGTGCTTTTGACTTACTTGGTTAGAGTTTGTCAGAGGAGAAACACATTCTCCTTGGTGCAGTGCTAAAGTGTCTGTGTTCCCAAGACTCCCGACAGAAATGACATTGTTCAGTGTCAGCAGCTCTTGGGATTCTTGAGGTGAGATGCAGCCACTGATGGGAGATTCCTCGGGCAGCCACAGGTAGGTTTTTAGGGGTATGCGTATTGAACTCTCACATCCTCAAAATAACTTCTGTCCCATCTGTCAATATTTATAGAATTATCAGTACGAGTTGCTTTGCTTTGACATCCCAGGTGGCACTAGTGGTAAAGAATCTGCCTGCCAGTGCAGGTTAGATGTGAGAGACACAGGTTTGATCCTTGGGTTGGGAAGATCCCCTGGAGGAGAGCATGGCAACCAACTCCAGCATTCCTGCCTGGAGAATCCCATGGACAGAGGAGCCTGGCAGGCTGCAGTCCATAGCGTCATACAGAGTTGGACACGACTGAAGTAACTTAGCATACATGCAAACATTTTGCTTTTATAAATTCCCTCTGTAATCTTTTCATATAAATCCCATTTTTTAAATTTAGCAACTACTATGGAGAATGCATAAAAAATAAAGCAGTTGTTGAACTTATTTAAAAGTATATTTTCAAAGGCTCTCCATGGCATACTTCCTTCTTAGCTCTTAACTAAATCAGTATTTCTCTGAATAATCTCTTGGACTTTCCTTGCAGTCCAGTGGTTAAAACTACAGGTTTCCAATGCAGGAAGCATGGGTTTGATCTACAGGAGACATGGGTTTGGTCCGTGGACAAGGAACTGAGATTCCACATGCTATGCAGTGCAGCTAAAAAAAAACAAACAAAACCAGAATGATCTCACTAACCATGTAGTCCTCTCACTTTGGTGTACATAGGAAAGCTGGAGAACTTGTGAAAAATACGGAGGCTGGTTTTACTCTTCCTCCATTTTGCAGGAAGCACCTCAGAGAATTCTGATGCCTGTGCTCCTCCGAGTACATGTTGAAGGTACAGTACTAAAGTCTCACCTTTCTTTGCCTGTGACTACTGTTTTCTTTTGCCAGCATCCTTTGGGACAACACTGACATTTACGTAGAGTTGCTTCACTTCTTGACGCTTGGGTGTTTGAAGGACTGTGTCTCCCACGTCCCCACGCACACCTTAGGCATTGATCCCTTGTCATGAGTGCAGCAGGCATTGTTGAATATTCCTCTTGTTTTTTTCACCTGGGGAACCCTCACCCCACCGGCATACACACTGTGTAAAACTACCATCACCTCACTTCAGTAGGTTTATAGTTGTTTAAAGGGATGAATATTGAACAAAATAATTTAGTGAGAAATATTAGTTAACTACTACGTGCACAACAAATAGAGTTGCTAAATTTAAAAGTTTTAAGGTCGCAGTGGTAGTGTTTTCTTAATATTCTTTGATTAGTAGGGGTACTTTCTGTACTCAATTGATGGCTCTCAACTAAAAGTCATGCTTAATAATAATTCCCTCCGCATTTGTGTGAATATTATTCTTGAACTTTAGTCTTCTTGGGGCTGTGGTTGTCAGTAAGCACTGGTCATATCTTAATGGCCATGTTATCTGAGAAAGGAGCTTACTGTGTAGCTCTGTGTAAGACGTATACCAACTTATAAGAACATTGATTTCCATTCTCTAAGCTAGCTGTACAATTAAAAAGAAATCTTAAGTAATAATGTGACTGGATCTCTGGCTAGGCCCTGCAGGATAGACAGAGGAGCAAGAATAGAAAAGGCACCAGAGGTTTAGTAGGGAAATGAGTCTGATGGACTGTATCCATCATGGAGTCATTCATGCCCTGAAGAGTGCAAGTACTAGGAGAGAGATTTCACCATAATGCGTAGCGCGAGAGAGAGATGATTCAGGTGCCATCAGGAAAATACTTTATGAAAGATGCTGGAATCTAGCAGGTGTGTATGTACACCTGTGATGGAGTTATATTCCCCATCAGACAAGTCAGAGCTGGCGTACAGAGCAGGGAAAGTATGTGATGTGTTTCAGTGACCAAGAGATCATCCTTGTTCTCTGATGCATAGATTATGGTAGGTAGTAGGATTTGGGATCATATACTTGAGTCAGCAAGCCTGAGCTTTTAGGAGAGCTCTTTAAGTAATCCATAAACCTAGTAATGCCCTCCCCCCTCAAAAATTCCTTAGTTTTATATCATAAAGAAAACTTTTTTTGGAAAGTACATATTTGTAGCTTAGGGAGTCAGAAGTAGTGTTCTTGTGTGTGCGCTCGGTTGTGTCTGAGTCTTTGAGGCCCCCTGACCTGTAGCCTGCCAGACTCCTCTGTCTGTGGAATTTTCCAGGCAAGAATATTGGAGTGGGTAGCCATTCCCTGCTCCAGGGGATCTTTCCAACCCAGGAATCAAACCTTATCTCCTGCATCGGCGGGCAAATTCTTTACCTGGGAAGCCTAAGAAGTAGAGAGAGATGCTACAAAATATACAGTCAACACAGTCCTAGCAGTAGTCAGTTCTTTTCTCCTTTAATCCTTACCAGTTATTTGAGGGAGGATAGATTGAGGCAGAGGTGACATGTCTCTCCTTAGTGCACACAAAGGAGCACAGACTGCACCCTGCACGTGGCCATCTCCACTAGTCTATCAGTTCTGAACTCTGGGATGATCTTGGCCCCAGGGAACATTTGACAGTGTCCGGGGACATTTTTGATTGTCATGACTGGGCTGCTTGCATCTAGTGAATGGCAGTCATAGGTGCTGCTGATGCACAGTGCATAGGACAGTGCCCCACAAAGAATTACCTGCACTCAAATGTCAGTTGTGTGGAGATGGCACTAACGATACTACCAGAGAGATGGTCATCACTGTTTGTGTAGACCTCTGTCAAGTTTTCCTTTAAGCTGCAGAGCTAATTTAAGAGAAAAAGTTTGTGTTTTGATTGTGCAAGAGGAATAGTGAGTTCATACATATGCCTGTGGTAGTAAAATCTTAAAGTGTTTTAGTTCGTAAGAATTTGTATCTCCTTTACTAACTAATATTATATTTTAATGGCATCAAATAGATGATCAGCATACATTGAATCAGCTTTTCTAAAGCACATTCTGGAATTCTCCTGTGGGGGCAGTAAGTATTAGGATGTTAACTTTAGAAAGCTTCTAGTAGATTCTGACAGGTAATTATGCCTACAGTTTTCAAATCCCTTGGTTTCTTTAATTCTGCATGAGATACTGTTTGCTAAGGGAAAGATAAATACCAGCATTTCCTGCCTATCTGAAGCAGATCCTAGTTATCTGCTGCATGCACTGCTGGTTGAGGAGCATTGCTCCCAGTGGTTGAAATGAAACGGATTTAGGGAAGGAATGTCTTGGGCCACATTCAGGGTTGACTTTCCTTATGGAAAAAAGTAATCCTGATGATCAGTGATGTTCCCCTGGGAATCTGACTCTACAAATAACTTTCAGGCTAAAATTTTATATATAATTTGAGACAATATTATATAGTAAACTTAAAAAGGGCAAATAAAAGACCCGACAGTACAATTGAATTTGGTGGTAATTTGATTAAGATTTTCCCTATATATATAATTTTAATATACATCTAAGACAATGTAAATAAAAAAGAATAAACATTTTAAAATTTTCATATTTTTATTTTATAAAAATAAAAATGTTTATTCAAAAAGAATAAACATTGGAGTTAAGAACATAAGAGGCTTGACAGTCAAATAAGGAATACAATATGATGGTAAGGATTTTGGGATGTTTGTTTCTGAAATGAAAAAAAATAGTTGTTTGAATTATAATTTTTCTATATCTTCCACATTGTAGAGTTTATTATCAACATTAGAGTTGGATAATTTTTCCAACTGACAGAATTAAATTTCTAAAGTATCTTATACGAGATGATTCTTTTTTTTAAAACTTAAAGTCTTGGATATACACTGTTTGTTGTTGTTTAGTTGCTAAGTCATGTCTGACTTTTTGTGACCCCATGGACTGTAGCCTGCCAGGCTCCTCTGCGCATGGGATTTCCCAGGCAAGAATAGTAGTGTGGGTTGCTATTTCCTTCTCCAAGGGATCTTTCCGACTCAGGGATCAAACCCACGTCTCTTGCAGTGGCAGGTGGATTCCTTGCCAGAGTCACCTGGGAAGTCCATATATGCACTCTGCTGTGGTGTGCTTAGTTGCTCAGTCATGTCTGACTCTTTGTGACCCCATGGGCTATAGCCTGCCAGTCTCCTCTGTTCATGGGGATTCTCTAGGCAAGAATACTGGAGTGGGTTGCCATGCCCTTTACTACATACAAAATAGATAACTAATGCGAACCTACTGCATAGTATGCTCTGTGGTGACCTAAATGGTAAGCACATCTGAAAAAGAGCGGATATATGTTTATGTATACCTGATTCACTTTGCTGCACAGCAGAAACCAACACAACATTATATAGTAACTATACCCCAATAAAAATTAATTAAAAAATAGAGAGAACATTAGGAGAATGGTGTAAGGGATACAAGAGATTTTTTTTTTTTTGCTATTTTTGCAACTTTTCTTCAGACTAGTTTAAAATGAAAAGCTAAGAAAAGAGCAATATGGAAGATCACTGATCACAGATCACCATAACAAACATGTTAATAATAATAATAATAAAGTTTGAAATGTTATGAGAATCACCAAAATGTGAAACAGACATGACACAAGTAAATGATGTTCGAAAAATGGTGCCAGTAAACTTGCTCAAGGCAGGATTGCCGCAAATCTTCCATGTGTAAAAAGTGAAGCGCAATAAAATGAGGCATGTGTATATAAATATTGTTGCTTTATTTGGACTAGATTTGCCTAGAAAATCAGTGCATAGATACATTTATCCACAGATAACAGGGCTTGAGCAAAGAACTTTGACATTGTATATTTAATATTTTCACTCTTCATTTCAATGAAGCCATCATCTCTTTTGATAGTCCAGTAAATTAGATAATACTGTCTTATGATAAATGAAGGTTTCCCAGTGGAAATTGTTCAGTCCATTGGTTGAGCTTTCTGGGTTGCTCCTGGTGCTATAGTTGACTGGTTCAGGTTGACTACTCAAGCATTCTGATAAGAGAGAATGACCTTTGCTTTAATTATTTATAAAATGGAAGTGTTTGTTCTCTGGGAGCCAATGTGTAGAATGGATCCCATGTGGGAATAGTATTTTGAGAGGTACTAAGTATAGTGGTTATAAGCAAAGGATTTGGAGTAACAGCCTTTAACTCTTATTTCTGCCAATTAATAACTGTATGCTCTCATTCAAGGTACTTACCTCCTCTGTTCTTTAGTTTCCTCATCTGAGATAATACCTACCTGGTAAAGTTATTCTGAAAGTTACCTTATGTGAGGATTTTAGCACAGTGCCTAGTGCTTAACACTGAGGAAATGTTAGTTAAATGTTTGTTATTATTGACCTGGTTTCAGGTACTGATTCTAAAACCAGAAACATGTAATTTCTTAACATCGTTTGGCTGTTGTACTATGAAGACTGTGTGGAAATCATAGACACTTTGGTCAGAGAAATAGAAGAAGGAGAAAATTACAACTACTTTATTGTTGCAATCAATAGGTAAGACCCAAAGGAAAAGTTCATTGGTATTTTCCTTGTTCATCATATTTACAAGACTTAACGGTCTCTTTACGTTACTTTATAGCAGATAGATGCGGAAACAATGGAAACAGGGACGGACTATTTTTGGGGGCTCCAAAATCACAGCAGGTTGTGATTGCACCCATGAAATTAAAAGATGCTTACTCCTTGGGAGAAAAGCTATGACTAACCTAGACAGCATATTTAAAAGCAGAGATGTTACTTTGCCAACAAAGGTCCATCTAGTCAAGGCTGTGGTTTTTCCAGTAATCATGTACGGATGTGAGAGTTGGACTATAATGAAAGCTGAGCACCGAAGAAGTGATGCTTTTGAACTGTGGTGTTGGAGAAGACTCTTGAGAGTCTCTTGGACTACAAGGAGATCCAACCAGTCCATCCTAAAGGAAATCAGTCCTGAATATTCATTGGAAGGACTGATTCTGAAGCTGAAACTCCAGTACTTTGGCTACCTGATGTGAAGAACTGACTCATTGGAAAAGACCCTGATGCTGGGAGGGATTGGGGGCAGGAGGAGAAGGGGACGACAGAGGATGAGATGGTTGGGTGGCATCACCAACTCGATGGACATGAGTTTGAGTAAGCTCCAGGAGTTGGTGATGGACAGGGAGGTCTGGTGTGCTCCAGTCCATGGGGTTGTAGAGAGTCAGACATGACTGAGTGACCGAACTGAATGGTCACTTAACTATATAGCTTAAATGATTTTAAAAAAGGAACTGTACAGCTTTCTAGGTTTTAAAAACAAAACATCATCATTATCATTAAAAGTGAAAAGTTATTCATATAAAAGCAGTAGCATCTATAATTTCTATCAAAGACTTTTGCTAGCTTCATGGTTCAGCACCTTGTAGAAGGATACTCTTTATAGCTATAGTGTAAGCTCCAAGTGCTTTCAGGATTTAAACACTGATCAGTAAAAATAGATTTTAAGTGGAAGAATGTAACCCTGATTTTGTGTTTCTAATGTTAAAATGCATTTGTTTCAATTAGAAATTCTGTATTAGTAATTGAGAATATCACTTGTGTGTATATGTTTGTGTGTGTGTATGTATTGAATCTTAACATGAGAGTTCCAATTAGACTGCTGTCATGGAGGAATAACTTAAGAGCCTGAGATGTTGATGTGAGGTGAGTAGGAAAGACTCCATAAAAAAGAGCAAAAAAGGATCAGATCAGGATGTATAGTATAGTTTTCTATGGAAGTTAGAACTGGCCATCTATTCACAGCCTTTCCTATTTCCTCTCATTGTTTTTCTTGCAAAACTAAAGTTTAAGAGTGAACGTTAAAAGTTAAACTCTGAAAACAGAAAATATGGATCAGATTTTTTAAATGGATGGCTGTGTGGTTTGATTAGTTGAAAGGTGCATGTTAGATCCTCCTGTGGATTGTATGGGGCAGTGTACCCTTTAGGAGACCATTTCCCTTAGAAGTGTCTTCATCCTATTAGCGTGAGCTTTGGGGATAATGCCATGTGTTCAGTCTTTGTATTCATAAATAGTAAAGTGATTCTTGTGACTGAAAACAATCTTTTCTGCAATATTGTATATTACTGGGTATTGACCTCTCTTGCAGCAGAGGGAGCAGTTCTTCCCCCTTGTGCCTGTGTAGCTCTCCCTTGGCTGAGAGTCCTCCTGGCAAACTGAGATACAGGATAGTATACAATGTCTCCTCAGTTCTGGGAACACCCCTCCCCACCTTTCTTCTCTTCTACAGAATACATGTTTTAAATTTATTAATGTCATCTTAGACAGTTTCTTTCAACATTACCAGCAATTGATGACATATCTAAATTGGACAAAACAGAGTAATATAATATTTATATACAAAGGTATTCTCCAGATCTCCTCCACTTCTTTTCTCAGTCAACAGTTTCCGTGTTTGCACACATGTTGTGTACATGTGTATATATATATAATTTAATATGTATTGCTATATCACATTGAATATGTCATATTTATATATTTGATATATGTATTAGATATATTTATTTCATAGCTTTATTCCCATGTCATAACACCCTCTTTAAGAGGGTTGCTTGTGATCATCCAGAGAATATTCCGTCTGGATAAGTAAGGTGATGGATTTACAAAATGAGTAAACTCAGGTCTAAAACTTTTTTTCAGGAAAACACAAAGAAACAGTAAATCTTTTGTTTTCTTTTAAAGGGATTAACATTTTCTTTGCTCCTCCTGTGTAAAGGCTGAAAAGGTAGCTTAATAGTGTCAAAGAAAGAGACAGTTGAAACCAAGCATATAAATCTGTTTTTGGAAGATGCCTTATTTTACTAATCATTATATTTTAATCAGTTAAAGAAATGCAAAAAAGCAAAATGGCTGTCTGAGGAGGCCTTACAGATATCTGCGAAAAAAAGAGAAGTGAAAAGCAAAGGAGAAAAGGAAAGATAAATCCATTTGAATGCAAAGTTCCAAAGAACAGGAAGAAGAGATAAGAAAGCCTTCCTCAGTGATCAGTGCAAAGAAATAGAGGAGAACAATAGAATGAGAAAGACTAGAGATGTCTTCAAGAAAATTAGAGATACCAAGAAAACATTTCATGCAAAGATGGGCACAGTAAAGGACAGAAATGGTACAGACCTAACAGAAGCAGATGGTATTAAGAAGAGATGGCAAGAATACACAGAACTATCCAAAAAAGATCTTCATTACACAGATAACCACAATGGTATGATCACTCACCTAGAGCCAGACATACTGGGATGCGAAGTCAAGTGGGTCTTGCTGCTACTGCTAAGTCACTTCAGTCGTGTCTGACTCTGTGCGACCTCAGAGATGACAGCCCACCAGGCTCCGCTGTCCCTGGGATTCTGCAGGCAAGAACACTGGAGTGGGTTGCCATTTCCTTCTCCAGTGCATGAAAGTGAAAAGTGAAGTGAAGTCGCTCAGTTGTGCGCGACTCTTAGTGACCCCGTGGACTGCAGCCTACCAGGCTCCTTCGTCCGTGGGATTTTCCGGGCAAGAGTACTGGAGTGGGTTGCCATTGCCTTCTCTGAAGTGGGCCTAAGGAAGCATCATATGAACAAAACTAGGGGAGGTGATGGAATTCCAGTTGAGCTATTTCAAATCCTAAAAGATAATGCTGTGGAAGTGCTGCACTCAATATGCCAGCAAATTTGGAAAACTCAGCAGTGGCCACCAGACTGGAAAAGGTCAGTTTTTCATTCTAATCCCAAAGAAAGGCAGTGCCAAAGAATGTTCACACTACTGCACAATTGCACTCATCTCACAAGCTAGTTAAGTAATGCTCAAAATTCTGCAAGCAAGGCTTCAACAGTAGGCGAACTGTGAACTTCCGGATGTTCAAACTGGATTTAGAAAAGGCAGAGGAACCAGAGATCAAATTGCCAACATTGATTGGATCATTGAAAGCGCAAGAGAATTCCAGAAAAACATCTATTTCGGCTTTATTGACTATGCCAAAGCTTTTGACTGTGTGGGTCACAACAAACTGTGGGAAATTCTTAAAGAGATGGGAATACCAGGCCTCCTGAGAAATCTGTATGCAGGTCAGGAAGCAACAATTAGAACTGGACATGGAACAACAGACTGGTTCAGATAGGGAAAGGAGTACATCAAGGCTGTATATTGTCACCCTGCTTATTTAACTTCTATGCAGAGTACATCATGCAAAATGCTGGGCTGGATGAAGCACAAGCTAGAATCAAGATTGCTGGGAGATATATCAATAATCTCAGATACGCAGATGACACCACCCTAATGGCAGAAAGTGAAGAACTAAAGAGCGTCTTGATGAAAGTGAAAGAAGAGAGTGAAAAAGTTGGCTTAAAACTCAACATTCAGAAAACTAAGATCATGGCATCCGGTCCCATCACTTCATGGCAAATAGATGGAGAAACAGAGACTTTATTTTGTGGGGCTCCAAAATCACTGCAGATAGTGACTGCAGCCATGATATTAAACGACGCTTGCTCCTTGAAAGAAAAGCTATGACCAACCTAGACAGAGACATTACAAAGCAGAGACATTACTTTGCGAATAAAGGTCTCTCTAGTAAAAGCTATGGTTTTTCCAGTATCATGTATGGATGTGAGTGTTGGCCTATAAAGAGAGCTGAGTGTCGAAGAAGTGATGCTTTTGAACTGTAGAGTTGGAGAAGACTCTTGAGAGTCCCTTGGACAGCAAGGAGATCCAATCAGTCCATCCTAAAGAAAATCAGTCCTGAATGTTCATTGGAAGGACTGATGTTGAAACTGAAACTCCAATACTTTGGCCACCTGATGCGAAGAGGTGACTCATTTGAAAAGACCGTGATGCTGGGAAAGATTGAAGGTAGGATAAGGGGACGACAGAGGATGGTTGGATGGCATCACCGACTCAAAGGACATGAGTTTGATTAAACTCCTGGAGTTAGTGATGGACAGGGAGGCTTGGTGTGCTGCAGTCCATGTGGTTATAAAGAGTTGGGCTCTACTGAGTGAATGAACTGAACTGGATCAGTTATATGTAACACATCCCCTCCCTCTTCAGCATCCCCCCACAATCCTACCCCTCTAGGTCATCACAGAGCACTAAGCTGGACACCCTGTTATACAGAAGCTGCTTCCCACCAGCGGTCTGTTTTACAGGATAGTGTATACATGTCAGTGCTACTCTGTCAGTTTGGCCACACCCCGCTCCCTGCCGCCCCCCCCACCCATCTCGAAGATACTTTAAATGAGAACAGTCTTTTGAAACAGCTGGCTATTTCGTTGACTAAGCTATCTGTTTGGTCTTTCAGCTGGTACTGTCTTCAGCCTCTGTGACTTTTATAGCTTCCCCTTGGGAAACCACTCATCACAGCATTGCAGCGCCCTTCAAAGAGCGTGTGTGACTTCAGAAGATTGTGTGTCAGTCTTTCTTTATAAATTCTGAATGGCTTTTACTTCTGTGAAATTTGTGGTTTTGTGAATTTTGGCAAGAAAGAGATTCTGAGGAAAGAAGTATAGCTTTTCTTATATAAGCATTTATTGTTCAGATATACCAGTAATAAAATGGTAACTCTTTCATTGAGGTTAACATACTCATGTTTCATTTAATGCAGATGCATAAATCTGTTAATCCAAGTAAAATTATTTTAGATTTTTCAGTTCAACTATTTAGTTATTTTCATTCTTAGCTGAGATTCAGTGATTTTATAGTTTTATTGCAAACATTCCTTAAAGGGTGTTGATGTTAAATTTCTTTCTACCTCATTACGTTGATTACAGTTTCTTAGAACTACAGAATGGATTGTAAAAAATTGATGCATAGGCATCAGTGTGTTTTTAATGAATGCGTTTGTTTTAAAAGTTAGTCATATCTGTAAGGATACATTTTAATGTCATCATATGGTGATCAACAAGTGACTTCCACCATCTCTTGTAGCTCACTTTCTCTCATATGTGTGTGTATGTGTAGATATATGGATACATACACACGTAATGTATTTTGACAGAGAAAATAATTGGCAAAGAGTTACATGTTATCCTGTGTGTAGAGATCACATTTCTTGTTCATGTCACACATGCTCTAAGCAGAGATAACAGTTTTCAACCTATTTTCATTTGAGCTTCCAAATATGAACAGTTCCTACACATTATTGTCATTACTGTAGAGAGCAAGATGAGTACAGTTTTTCAAAAGTCTTTGTGGAAATCATGACCATTGTCAATTCCAGTTACAAAGTGGAAGTGGAAGTGATGTCACTCGTCGTGTCCGACTCTTTGCGACCCCATGGACTGTAGCCCACCAGGCTCCTCTGTCCATGGGATTTCCCAGGCAAGAATACTGGAGTGGGTTGCCATTTCCTTCTCCAGGGGATCTTCCCAACCCGGGGATCCAACCCAAGTCTGTTATATTGCAGGCAGACGCTTTAACCTCTGAGCCACCAGGAAAGCCCTAATAGGCCTGAAATGTTAGGGGATTAATACTAATGCAGATAAATACTTGAATTTGAAAGACTCACAATCATCCACAAGGCAGCAATAGTCTTTAAAGTCATGTCAGCTCTAAAATTTCATACTTATATTGAAATATTGGGAAAAAACATTTACACAATTTAAGCTTTCATTTCCATTATATATTTCATTTGCTTTGTATTTGAACCAAATGCTCATATCAGTAGATACCACCTTCCATCCCCAGTAATTAATTGCTTCATAGGGTGAGTTTTATAAAATATTTATTGTTTTACTTGGTTGTGAAACCTCAAAGTGTCCTTCCTTCTTAAATGGCTCTTGCTATCTCCTCACAGAAATTAGATTGCCAAATAAAAACTTTTTAGACAAATGTTATAGACTATCTTGATATAGTGAGGATGAAAGTGCTTTTCCTTTCTCTTTTGAAAAACAGTGCTCAATAACTCATAAGACTTAATAAAAAGTAAAATCTAGTAAAGATGTGAATATTGATTTTATTCTTCTTTCCTTGATAAATGGTGTCATGGGCAGCTAAGAAAATACATTTTTCTTAGATGAGACTAATGGCTGGTGAAGGATGAAATTACTGTATTTGTACGAATTTTATCCTAAAATATAGGTTGGGTGTAATTTTCTGTTCCATGAACAGACTCTTAAAGAAGGAACCTTATTTATTTTGTTGTAAGTCAACATATGTGAAATTTTACTATTTTGGTCTATCATGGACCGAGCATAGGATATTGGATGCATTTTGTTTATTCCATTTGCAATTTCTGCTGTTAGAAATTAACTTGTTTTGTTTGGCGGTAATTATTATCTTTTTTAATTGAAGTATAGTTGATTTACAATGTGGTCTTAGTTTCACATGTACAGCAGAGTGATTCAGTTATACATACATACCTCTGTATATCTATTCTTTTTTAAAGATTCTTTTCCCTTATAGATTATTACAAAACATTGAATATAGTTCTCTGTGCCATATAGTAGGTCTTTATTGGTTATCTGTTTTATAGACAGGGGTTCAGTTCAGTCGCTCAGTCGTGTGTGACTCTTCGCGTCCCCATGAATTGTAGCATTCCAGGCCTCCCTGTCCATCACCAACTCCTGGAGTTCACTCAAACTCACGTCCAAGTCAGTGATGCCATCCAGCCATCTCATCCTGTGTCGTGTCCTTCTCCTCCTGCCCCTAATCCCTCCCAGCATGAGTCTTTACCAATGAATCAACTCTTCGCATGAAGTGGCCAAAGTATTGGAGTTTCAACTTTAGCATCAGTCCTTCCAAAGAACACCCAGGACTGATCTCCTTTAGAATGGACTGGTTGGATCTATTTGCAGCCCGAGGGACTCAAAAGAGTCTTCTCTAACACCACAGTTCAAATGCATCAATTCTTCAGCACTGAGCTTTCGTCATAGTCCAGCTCCCACATGCATATATGACCACTGGAATAACCATAGCCTTGACTAGACGGACCTTTGTTGGCAAAGTAATGTCTCTGCTTATGAATATGTTATCTAGGATGGTCATAACTTTCCTTCTAAGAAGTAAGCGTCTTTTAATTTCATGGCTGCAATCACCATCTGCAGTGATTTTGGAGCCCCCCAAAATAAAGTCTGACACTATTTTCACTGTTTCCCCATCTATTTGCCATGAAGTGATGGGACCAGATGCCGTGATCTTAGTTTTCTGAATGTTGAGCTTCAAGCCAACTTTTTCACTCTCCTCTTTCACTTTCATCAAGAGGCTTTTTAGTTCCTCTTCACTTTCTGCCATAAGGGTGGTCTCATCTGCATATTTGAGATTATTGATATTTCTCCCAGCAGTCTTGATTCCAGCTTGTGCTTCTTCCAGCACAGCGTTTCTCATGATGTACTCTGCATATAAGTTAAATAAGCAGGGTGACAATATACAGCCTTGATGTACTCCTTTTCCTGTTTGGAACCAGTCTGTTGTTCCATGTCCCTTTCTAACTGCTGCTTCCTGACCTGCATATAGGTTTCTCAAGAGGCAGGCCAGGTGGTCTGGTATTCCCATCTCTTTCAGAATTTTCCACAGTTTATTGTGATCCACACAGTCACAGGCTTTGGCATAGTCAATAAAGCAGAAATAGATGTTTTTCTGGAACTCTCTTGCTTTTTCCATGATCCAGCAGATGTTGACAATTTGATCTCTGGTTCCTCTGCCTTTTCTAAAACCAGCTTGAAAATGTGGAAGTTCATGGTTCACATATTGCTGAAGCCTGGCTTGGAGAATTTTGAGCATTACTTCACTAGCGTGTGAGATGAGTGCAATTGTGCAGTAGTTTGAGCATTCTTTGGCATTGCCTTTTTTGGGGATTGGAATGAAAACTGACCTTTTCTAGTCCTGTGGCCACTGCTGCGTTTTCCAAATTTGCTGGCATATTGAGTGCAGCACTTTCACAGCATCATCTTTCAGGATTTGAAATAGCTCCACTGGAATTCCATCACCTCCACTAGCTTTGTTCATAGTGATGCTTTCTAAGCCCCAGCTGACTTCACATTCCAGGATGTCTGGCTCTAGGTGAGTGATCACACCATTGTGATTGTCTTGGTCGTGAGGATATTTTTTGTACAGTTCTTCTGTGTATTCTTGCCACCTCTCCTTAATATCTTCTGCTTCTGTTAGGTCCATACCATTTCTGTCCTTCATCGAGCCCATCTTTGCATGAAATGTTCCCTTGGTGTCTCTAATTTTCTTGAAGAATTCTCTAGTCTTTCCCATTCCGTTGTTTTCCTAGATAGTGATATGTATATGTTAACCCTAAACTGCTGATTTATCCCTTCCCTGCCCTTCCACCTTTGGTAATCGTTAAGTTTGTTTTCTATGTCTGTGGGTCTATTTCTGTTTTGTATACAAGTTCGCTTGTGTACTTTTGTGTTATTTTTCCGATTCCGCATATAAATGCTATCATGAGGTAATTGTCTTTCTCTGTCTGGCTTACTTCACTTTGTGTTATTATCTCTAGGTCCTTCCATGTTGCTGCAAAAGGTATTATTTTACTCTTTGATGCCTGAGTAATACTCCATTGTGTATGTGTATAGCATATCTTCTTTATCCATTGCTCTGTTGATCGACATTTAGGTTGCTTTCACATCTTGGCTGTTGTAAATAGTGCTGCAGTGAATTTGGGGTCCATATACCTTTTTGAATCATGGTTTTCTCCAGATATATGCCCAGGAGTGGGATTGTAGGATCCTATGGCAGGTGTATTTTTAGTTTTTTAAGGAACCTCCTTAATGTTCTCTGTGGCTATACCAATTTACATTACCAGTGTAGGAGGGTTCCTTTGGCAATTAATTTTGCCTCTGCTTCTGTCTGTAAAATATCTTTATTCTATCTTTTGGAATAGGTTTTCTCTGATTCCTGTGGCTTACTATCATAAAGGATTATTTTCTAAAGCATTATAATTTTAGAAGTGAATGCACAATAGCCCTCAAATTATATGAAACAAATTTATTCTGAGATTATTAATAGAATATATTCATGAAACAATGCAATGTAGAAGCTAAAAAACAAAAATACACCTGTTTCCCTTGAGTGTTATCAGAACAGAGCATGCTTATAGCCAGAGAAGCAAGAGAAAGAAAATGGAATGACTTGTTTGTTATCACATGCATCATCAATATCTTCCTACTTTTCCTCATAGCAACAGAGCCAGTGATGACTGTCAACTCCATCACCCTGCTTTAAAAAAAAAAAAAATTATTTTCGGTTGCACTGTGTCTTTGTTGCTGAGGGCTTTCTCCAGTTTCTGTGAGAAGGGGCTACTCTCTAGTTGTGATGCGTGGGCTTCTCATTGCGGTGGCTTTTCTTGTTTCAGAGCACAGGCTCTTGGTCCTGGGTTCAATAGTCATAGTGCACAGGCCTAGCCACCTCGGGGGAATGTGGAATCTTCCTGGACCAGGGATCAAACCTGTGTCCCCTGCGTTGCAAGGTGGATTCCCAGCCACTGGACCACCAGGGAAGCCCACAAGGAGCCCTTTGAAGGGGATTGTGGATATTAATTGACAATACAGTTGTTCTACTTCTATCTTCTTTAGGAGAGGTTTTACCATATTGAGTTTGGAGGAAAATGTAATTGCCTAAGAGTTTCAGGGAAGCAGTAGAGTGATTCTTTAAGGTGAAAACTGGTTTATCTTTTACTTTTTTAGAAGTACGTTTGATGTACCATGTTATGTTAATTTCCTCTGTATAGCAATGTGATTCAGTTTTACATATATACATATATATTTTTTTAAAATATTCTTTTCCATTATGGTTTATCACAGGAGATTGACTATAGTTCTCTGTGTTTTCTTTAGGACTTTGTTGTTTATCCATTCTATATTTAATAGTTTGTATCTGCTATCCCAGTCTCCTAATGCATCCATCCCCTCCCGACCCTACCCCTTGGCAACCACAAGTCTTTTCTCTGTGTCTGTGAGTGTGAAACTGGTTTGTTTAAATTATCAAATGCGTACATTCATTTGGTTTCCTTTGCTCTTCTTTTTTATTGTCTGTTTTGCCGTGTCTGTGTTTCTGTTTCAGTCATCAGAATATTTTTTCCCTCTCTGTAATTATTCTCAAACCTAGTAGCCACTAACACTTGTCATTTCAGTGGTTATGTTCTGAATCTTATGGCTATTGTTTTTACATGAGACAGCGCCCACTAGTGTTCTATAGCATGTCAGGAACAAAGCTAGTGGAAGTGATGGAATTCCAGCTGACCTATTTCAAATCCTGAAAGATAATGCTGTTGAAGTGCTGAACTCAATATGCCAGAAAATTTGGAAAACTCAGCAGTGGCCATGGGACAGGAAAAAGGTCAGTTTTCATTCCAGTCCCAAAGAAGGGCAATGCCAAAGAATGTCCAAACTACCGCCCAGTTGTACTCATTTTACATGCTGACAAAGTAATGCTCAAAATTCTCCAAGCTAGGCTTCAACAGTACGTGAACTGAGAACTCCCAGTTGTTCAAGCTGGTTTTAGAAAAGGCAGAGAAACCAGAGATCAAATTGCCAACATCCATTGGCTCACTGAAAAAGGAAGAGAATTCCAGAAAAACATTTACTTCTGCTTCATTGTCTACGCTAAAGCCTTTAACTGTGTGGATCACGACAAACTGTGGGAAAGTCTTAAAGAGATGGGAATACCAGCCACATTACCTGCTTCCTGAGAAACGTGTATGGAGGTCAAGAAACAGCTGTTAGAACTGGACATAGAATGATGGACTGGTTCCAAAGTGGGAAAGGAGTACATCAAGGCTGTATATTGTCACCCTGCTTATTTAACTTATATGCACAGTACATCATGAGCAATGCTGGGCTGGAAGAATCACAAGCTGGAATTAGGATTGCCAGGAGAAATATCAGTAGCTTCACATATGCAGATGAGACCACCCTTATGGCAGAAAGTGAAGAGGAACTAAAAAGCCTCTTGACGAAAGTGAGAGGAGAGTGAAAAAGTTGGCTTAAAGCTCAACATTCAGAAAACGAAGATCATGGCATCTGGTCCCATCACTTCATGGGAAATAGATGGGGAAACAGTGAAAGTAGTGTCAGACTTTATTTTTGGGGGGCTCCAAAATCACTGCAGATGGTGATTGCAGCCATGAAATTAAAAGACACTTACTCCTTAGAAGGAAATTTATGACCAACCTAGATAGCATATTCAAAAGCAGAGACATTACTTTGCCCAGAAAGGTCTGTCTAGTCAAGGCTGTGGTTTTTCCAGTGGTCACGTATGGATGTGAGAGTTGGACTATGACGAAAGCTGAGCGCTGAAGAGTTGATGCTTTTGAACTGTGGTGTTGGAGAAGGCTTTTGAGAGTCCCTTGGACTGCAAGGAGATCCAACCAGTCCATCTTAAAGGAGATCAGTCCTGGGTGTTCACTGGAAGGACTGATGCTGAAGCTGAAACTCCAATACTTTGGCTGCTTCATGAGAAGAGTTGACTCATTGGAAAAGACCCTGATGCTGTGAGGGACTGGGGGCAGGAGGAGAAGGGAACAACAGAGGATGAGATGGCTGGATGGCATCACTGACTCGAAGGACGCGAGTCTGAGTGAACTCTAGGAGTTGGTGATGGACAGGGAGGCCTGACGTGCTGAGACTCATGGGGTCGCAAGGGGTCGCAAGAGTCGTACACGACTGAGTGACTGAACTGAACTGAACTGGGTGTGTGAACTGTTTATTTGTATTTTTCCCAAGCTTGTCAGAAAATTGTAATATGTATGAGATCTGAGAGGGTAATATGTATCAGATTTGAGATGATAATATTTATCAGATCTGAGAGGGTAATATGTATCAGCACTAAGATGGTATTGTGTATTAAATCTAATAGGGTAATATGTATCAGATCTGAGAAGGTAATATTATCAGCTCTGAGAGGTAATAGTATCAGATCTGAAAGGGTAATATATATCAGATCGGAGAGGGTAATATATATCAGATCTGAGAGGCACTGCTGTAAACACTCAGAATCATTTGCATTTGTCCCTGAGTTTTCATTTTGTTTTTATTGGTCTCTTCATCACATAGTTGTTTCTTATTCATATAGCTTTGCTCATTAATAGGCCTCCAAATGTAACTTGATTTTCTTTTTATTCTGGGAGAGATGCTGTATTTCCTTTATTCAGTTGAGTTTCAGTCTAGCAGTATAAATTGAATTCTCATTTTGTTTACTTCTGAAAGGAAATAAAGTTACCTTATATTAACTGTAATATCACTCTCTTTAATTTGTAGTTTTAAGAGTTATTAACTAGTTGCTAACTAGTTACTAGAACTAGTAACTAACTAGTTAATAACTAGTTGTTTACCACTGAACCACTTGGGAAGCCCTAAAAATTGATAATCTTTGCTGATACTTCGGAGAAGGCAATGTTACCCCACTCCAGTACTCTTGCCTGGAAAATCCCATGGACGGAGGAGCCTGGTAGGCTGCAGTCCATGGGGTCACTAAGAGTCGGACACGACTGAAGAACTTCACTTTCACTTTTCACTTTCATGCATTGGAGAAGGAAATGGCAACCCACTCCAGTGTTCTTGCCTGGAGAATCCCAGGGGCGGGGGAGCCTGCTGGGCTGCCATCTATGGGGTTGCACAGTCGGACACAACTGAAGCCACTTAGCAGCAGCAACTAGTTGCATTAAAGCAAAAGTTTACTTTTTTGTGGTTTATGCAAAAATTGATTTTTTTCTGCCTAAAGTATTTTATTAAAAAATTTCTTCCATTTTTATTGAGATGTAATTAACTTTAAACACTACATAAGCTTAAGATATTCACATGATGATTTGATTTGCATACATCATGAAATGCTTACCATAATAAATTTAGTGAACATCTATTACATTATGCAGATATAAAATTAAAGATATAGAAAAAAAAGTTTCTCCTCATGGTGAGAATTCTTAGGCTTTACTCTTCAGATGTGATGGCAGTGTTAGTTATATTTATCATAGTTCACGTTACATCCATAGTACTTACTTATCTTATAACTGGAAGTTTGTACTTTTTAATTACCTTCACCTAATTCCGCTTGCCTAAACCTTGGCTCTGGTAACCACAAATCTGATCTCTTATTTTTCATGAGTTGTTTCTGAAGTGTAACTGAATTAACTATGTTAATTCTTTTTGCACAGCATAATGATTCAGTATTTCTATACATATCAAAATGATCAACCACAGTAAGTCTATATAAGATCAAAGATATTACATAATTTGATTTCTTTTTAATATGAATAACTTTGCAAAGCTGCCTAAATTCTACAGGAATTATTAGGTAGCATTTATTAGTTTCAGTTAACTCCTTAGCAGAGACACAGCAGTAGTGGTAATTCATTGTACCAGATATTTGATACATGTGAACAAAAGAATTAGGGTCTGAGATACATGTATATATAATTTCATATAGATATAAATATATATCATGCATGTCATGTATCTTATATATAATATACAATATCAGTTACATGTATATACAATTAAACCTTGTAGAAACATAAATGGTAATAATAATGGAGATGGTATATATGACTTTTCCATTTTTTTCAATCCTAACTTTTTTAGAATGAAGGAATGAGATCAGTGTTATAAACTGCTGTTCTTTTTGGATTTTGAGATATTGTATTCAACTCTGTATTAATGGGTTAAAGGGAAAGCAGAGGTATTTTGTACTTTTATTCTGTCAGTATATTACATTTCAGTTAACATGCCATTCTCAAACAGGTTCTAGGTATGTTTGGCTTTTTCTAGCCTAGAGGATTCACATTTCTTGATAGTTAATTTTGCAACTTCCAAGGCCGCCTTTGAGCTATAAATTAAAAACCCACAATGTAACCTGTTTTTTGGACTCAGAAGTCCTATAGTAGTTCCTTGCAGCTACAGTCTTACTATATTCAGTTTCTCATAGGGAGATTGATACAGCCTGACATTTGGGCAGCACTTATTGCATCTTGTTTGTTCTTGGGAGTTGCCTTTCTAAGCAATTGAGGAATGTCTTACGAACTGGCATCAAGAATGCCTACATATGATGGAGGCTGTTAAGTATTTCCTTTAACTAGAATTGACTAATTGACTATTTTAGCTATGCAACTTATAGGTCAGTATAATAGAACAGCAACTTATAGGTATAATGACATTGAGAAAAATACTACATTGAGAATTTGACTATTATTTACATATTTTTAAATACATTTAAGTATAAAGTATGCAGCACAGAGATATTCAAATTAACTATCAAATAAGAGAAATCTGTGTGATTTAATTTAGTACTTTGTTAGTAAATTGGGTGTAAAATCATACTAGCAGTAACTAGCAATACTATTTAAAGACTTGTGTTATTCATATACAGTTTATGAAAATTGAGATGTTTTTGTCAATTTCAGTGTATTTAGATGTCTTCTCCTCTGCGTTCTTTTTATTTTATTTTTTTAACGTGGGCAAACTTTTTTATAAAAAGGATTTATTTTTGGCTGTGCTGGGTCTTCATTGCTACTCTCTAGTTGCGGCAAGCAGGGCTTGCTCTCGAGTTGCCGGGAGTGGGCTTTTCAGCGTGGTGGCTTCTCCTGTTGGGAGCATGGGCTCTAGGGCCCCTGGGCTTCAGCAGATGCAGGGCACCGGCTCCGTAACTGTGCCTTCCGGGCTCTAGAGCACAGGCTCAGTAGTTGCGCCGTACGGGCCTATTCGCTCCGCAGCATGCAGGATCTTCCTGAACCAGGGATTGAACCCATTTCTCCTGCATTAGCAGGCACATTCTTTACCACTGAGCCACCAGAGAAGCTCTCTTTGTTCTTTAAATATTAGGAGTAGAATAATAAAAATTTTGAAAATTTGCCTTGCTTTGCTGTCATTTCGTTCATAATTTAAGAAATACAACAACTAGAGATTATAAGAATGAACTTGACTTGACTTCAAACATACTGCTGGTGACACATAACGTGTCTTTGTGAAAGAAAAGTCACAAAAATGTCTGAAAAACTTTAAAAAGTTTGCATATCCCATGATCTGGCATTTTACTTCTAAGAATTTTATCTAGGGAAATAGTTACACATGCAAGATTTTATTTGTAAAGATGTTCAGCTCATCTTTATTTGTAACAGTAAAATAAAACAGAAACCTGACGGCACTGCTGCAGGTAACGGTAGAGGATTAGTAACATAAAGCAGGGCGTTGTTACGTAGAATACAGCTGGCCCTCCCTATCTGTGGCTTCAGCATCCATGGATTCAACTCACTACAAGTCAAAAATATTTGGAAAAAGAACCCAGAAATTTCCAAAAGCAAAACTTGAATTTGCTGGGGCATTTACATTGTGTTAGGTATTATTAGTAATCTAGACATGGTTTAAACTATATAGGAGGATGTGTGTAAGTTATATGTAAGTACTTTAAGAAAAAATACCCCATTTTTAAAAAGGGACTTGCACTTCTGTGAATTTTGATACCCATGGTGTTGGAGGTGGGGTGGGGTTCCTGGAAGGAGAGAGTACAGTGGAGACTGAGAGATGACTGTACTGTGGAACTGTTGTAAAAGAAGCACCAGATGCGATATTATTCTAGTGACATAAGTGGTTTTGTAAAGGTGAATGCAAGAAAACCACATTAAGTGGTTATATAGTTCTCGCCAGGTATTTACTGTTTTCCTTATGGTATTTTTTGTCACTTTTCAGCATTACTCCAGTGAGTTTTAACTTTGCAGTTGGTGTGGGGAGGCCCAACACATATTTTTTAAAGGTTTTACTTCTTGAGAAGACTAGTACTTGCATTTTTCTGTGATTTTTTTTTTTTTTTTACAAATGGCTGAAGATATGACTATGATAATATGTAATGAAATTTAACATATTATCTGAGCCATTTTCATGATTAATTGATACTTTTCTATTTTAGGTGTTACAAAGTTTCTTGCCAACTTTTCTCTGTGAAATAGCTGGACTTGGCAATAGATCTTTTTTATTCATTTCAGCACATTTTGTGAATGGATATTTATTATTGAAAGCATCAAGCATCTACCTTTCACTAAGACAACCAAAGAGTTCTCACTCGAATGAGCTGATGGCTTATAATAGTCTGTTTATTTAATCACTTTTGCTTGCTCAGTAACTTTGATCCACAATGGAGTAAAGGCTCTCCCAGCCTTTATTTTTTGAAGATAAAATTGAAAGATTTCAACATGATTTATTCTGCTTTGACCTATGGTTTGAATTAACTTGGCTGTTTGCATTCATTTTTAAGAGAAACAGTTAATCCTTCCAAAGCAATAATCTAATCAGCTCCTTTGTTTTTCAAATTGCTCTGGAGACAGTCCTAAGATGCCTAGATTACAAAGCATTCTTTTATTAGAGTATGAAATACAAAATTGACTTTGATAGCTCATTTGGAAAACTGTGTTTAAGAGAGTAACATTTTGTTTCAAATAAGTCTCACTGTATGATGTTATACAAACATTTCCCCAATTCATGCTGACCTTTTCCTGCTGATCCTCAGGTATGAATAGTGAACTTTGAGAGAACTAAGGATTTTTTTTTTTCCCAAGTGCTGTTATGGAATTAATTCTGGGTGATAGTAGTAAATACATTGATTTTCCTAATGTTCTACTATCTCATTGGGTATCACATCACATACTTTCAAGTGTAGTTGTTGGGGTATCAGTAAACAAGATTTCCCACAGAGGCTGTCTGTGCTCTTTCACTCCATTCTCAAATATTACCTTTTATTCTGTATCCACATTGACGGACCAGGCAGTACCCTTTCTCACTGAACCTCCCTACCCTTCCATCCTTTCATTGTCTAGCAGTTTTGATCCTGTGTATCTTTCAGTGTCTGCTTCAGCTCAAATGAGCCCCCTTCCCCATGAAGTATAACTTGTTCCTGGGACTGTTTGAGTATGTACAGTAATTAGTTATATAAATGCCTTTGTTGTTCATTAGTTTTTATGCTCTTAGAAGAATGGGGCTGTGCTTCTATTAACTCTGGGCTTTCTTAGAACCCTGCAGAATTCCTCCACATATAAGCCCTCAATGTTTGTTATATTGAGTACAATTATAGATTTTATGTGAAAATGAACTATTCTGGCAGCCACACTTGCCAAGTAAGTTAGACAAAATGCACAGGACATGATCTTCACTCTTCCTTTCAGAAGCATTTACCCTGGGGTCCAAGGAGAGACCTTAGTGTTTTGTGAAACCTATAAAATTCTATGAAAAATCCTTGTATAGCTCCTATGTATATTTTTCTAAAGTTCAGATTCATAGCTTTTTATCTCATTGTAAACAGTAACTTTTACCAGGTTAAGAACAGCTACTTTAAATGATTTAGACTTCTAAGTAATTTCTCAAAAGCATATGAGCCCCACAAGGAAAATCAAAGCCAGCAATTCTTGTTAGGTAGTTCATTCAAAATCTCATATATATTCTCCATATTTCATAGATTTTAGAACTTGAAAAAAATCAAAAAATTCTTACTCAGTTCAAGTTGAGGTTAAGTAAGTTGATCAGGAACAGAATATGGCAGCTTAAGAATTGAAGGCTAAATTCTGGTTCTAATCACTTTACTTCCATCTCTATAGTAACTCCAGAGGCATCAGGGAATTTCTCTTGAAAGCATGGGAACTCTTGGTTAATGTGAGCAATCATACACTCATGGTGGTTCAGCACTTGATCACTGGGCCTCCCCTTTATAAACAGGTGAGTATAGTAGGAGTTTAAAGGGCACAGTGCTGGTAACTGGATGATCAGAGTGTCAGGACTTACAGTGTAGAGCTTATGTCTGGGTGCCTCTCTATGTTTTAGCAGAAATTCTAGTATGGGTTGAAAGGAGTGGATACAACTTTAAGGAGATAATTTTTTGATCAGTGTTGTGTCTGAACATCATTGATTACAAGAGCAATCAATCATTAGGTGGGATAAAGCATCCATGTGCAGCTGTCCTTGTCAGTAGGTTTTTGCTGTTCATTTCGAATGGAGACAGAGCTGTTGGCTATTTTGTTCCTTGCCCTTGGTTCGCTCTTTCTTCCTCATGGAGGGCAGTGGACCACGGGGGACGTCCCTGGTGGCTCAGTGGTAAAGAGCCTACCTGCCAGTGCAGGAGATGTGGATTTGATCCCTGGTTGGGAAGTCCCCTGGAGATGGAAATGGCAACACACTCCAGTATTCTTGCCTGGGAAATCTCATGCACAGAGGAGCCTGGCGGGCTACCGTCCATGGGATTGCAAAGAGTTGGACACAACTTAACGACTAAACACCAACACTGGACCATGACTCAGGCCCCACAGAGCCAGTGTAGTGGCTTCTTCTCCAGGAGCTGAGCAGGAATTCCTTGACTCGGATTCAGGTAAACTTTTGGCTCTCCCATATTTGGAGATGACATGCTGGCATGTTTGCATGGAATTTGTGCTGCAGCCTTATCAAGTGTGCCTCCTGGAAAGGAAGTGTGACCAGTTTGTAGTTAATGGCATGATCACGATGACTTTCAAAACTGGGAACTTGGAAAATTTTCAGCTTCCTTCGTTTTGATTTGTGAGATAGTTACAATCTTTTGGCTTTCCACATTTACTTTACCAGTCAGTAACAAGTTGGTTAACTCAGTTGTAGAGAAAATTACTGTTTTTATATCAAAGTGTCTCATAATTTGATGTATTAACTTTAATTTCCATGGCAAGTCATTAGCCTCAGTTGGCATATATGGCTACATTATTATCTAATACAAAATTATTCTCAGTCTTTATGACATGACTAAAAGAGCACCTGGCAGCCAGTTGCCTGTAGCTCAGGTTGGAATAGACCAGAGCTGCACCACCTCACCTCTCTCTGTGCCTCATTTCTAGAGCCTTCTTTAGTTCTTTCAGAAATGGCGATGTGGGAGCTGATAACTCCCTGTCTCTTGATTATGTATTGGCTGCCCATTCAAAGAGTCAAGTGCCACCTCATCTGTTTCTCTGAAACTCCATTTTTTTTCCAAGTCAAGGGTTGGCAACCTATGACCTCCTGCCATTTTTGTGATGCAGTTGTGTTGGAACACAGCCGTGCTCATTTGTTTGTGTATTGCCTGTGGCTGCTTTTGTATGACAGTGGCAGACTTGAGCAGTGTGACCAAGATCATATGGTTTACAGAGCTTAAAATAGTTACTGCCTGGAATTTTTCAGAAAATGATGGCTGTCCCCTTCTCTGTGGGATCTGATTGGGTTCAAATCTTGCATATTCAGATGTTGTCTACATAGCTCAGGTAAAGAACCTTCTGGCCTGCTTTATGTTATTGGTAGCAGGGCATGCATAGTGGTATCCTGTTAGTTGGCCTAAGAATCCAGCTGGGGCTCTGTAATGCTCTGTGGCAGTGTTCCTCATCTAGCCACAGCCTTTCCCAGCACAGTCAAGCTTGGCTGTGTTTCTGAAAAGGTATCTTAAGGGCCAGGCTGTTTTGAGGGACACTTCCTCACCATGAACTTTGCACTCTTACACTTGCTTAAGACAGAGAAGGGACCTGCTGGCTTTGCTGACTCATTTCACCTTAAGGCTGATCAGCATGAAGCATAACTCTTGTTTGTGATATTTTTCAGGCTGCAGCGTACAGAGGTAGAAAATAATGGCCTTGGCACAAGCCCTTTTATTTGTACTACCCTGCAAACACGTGTGCAATTCTCCCTGGCACACAGCTGCTGAGAAAGATTTTACTCTACCTAATGCCACCCGTCATCACCTTTGATACTTGTTTCTATCATAAATCCTTTACTGTGTTTTATAATAAACCTATCACTCATTTTCTTTACCAAATGAGTACTTGGAAGACTGAAGTGTCTTAGCTTTCATGGAGGTTTTTGCCATTTGCCTCTCCATTCTTCGTTGAAACCTTTCTTAGGGGACTTTATTCCCTCCAGGCAAAAGAGAGCTGCATTATGGCCCATTTGTTGCTGCTGCTGCTAAGTCGCTTCAGTCGTGTCCGACTCTGTGCAACCCCATAGACAGCAGCCCACCAGGCTCCCTGTCCCTGGGATTCTCTAGGCGAGAACACTGGAGTGAGTTGCCATTTCCTTCAATGCATGAAAGTGAAAAGTGAAAGGGAAGTCGCTCAGTCGTGTCCGACTCTTAGTGACCCCATGGACTGCAGCCTACCAGGCTCCTCTGTCCATGGGATTTTCCAGGCAAGAGTACTGGAGTAGAGTGCCATTGCCTTCTCCATGGCCGATTTAGACCTGGTCAAAACCATAATGAAATTAGAGGAAACTTTTTTCCTTGGTGGTAATGGCACCCGTGTAGCAGTGGTAGTCATGTCATCAAAGAATGTTTGTGGATGTTTATCCTACCACCATAATAAGAGATGAAGCACAGACACTGTTGATTCTCAAAAGGGTATACCATTCCATTTTTCTGTGCACAGAGCCACTGTTCCCTCCTGGAAGGATGGTATTTGCAGAGGATCCCTGTCGTACATACCTCTGTGCCCCAGTGTTCAGTCTCACAAACTTGGCGCTGTGGTGTGGTGGGTATTGTCTAACAGAGATACAACTTTATTGTCTGTGCAGTGGAACCAGAAGTGGGTAGGGCCCCTGTTACAGAGGAGACATGTCATGCAAGGCAGGGTAATGACAGGGTGCTGTGTGCTCATGTTTGGAGTCAGAGCTCAGCCTCCACGCTGGCTCCACTATTTATTAGCTACATTACCTTGTACAAACCACCTAGCCCTTCTCACTCTCACATTCATCTACAGTAAAGTGCATACAATCAGTATATATGTTCATGGTGGCAATAATAAAAAGTACTACCATCAGAAACTTACAGAATCCATGTTCTGGGTCACAGAGATGTTGGATGGTGTAACTTTCAAGTATATCACTCATCCCAGGAAAAGAGAACAGTTGTAAAAACACAAGCATTAGTGGCATTCAGCTAATCCTGATTTTACAACCACCATTTGGGCCTTTGCTTTATCAAAGTAGCCATTTGGTTTCTTTTTACTTGTTTGTAGAGTTTCCTTTCATTGTAGAGCAAAGCATGATTTTGTCCATCTGGGTGTTTCCAAAACTGATTCATAATGCTGTCCTTACCCTGTCAGGTCCATAGTCTTGCCAGACGATTAACAATAACAACAAAATAACTAGAAAAAAAATAAAAGTGTGTTTTCAGTAGAAATCAATTATTGTGACGGCAGTCAGGGACAAATAATAATATTGCTCTGAGTAAGAAATCAGTATTTCTTTTCCTGATTGGTTCAGCTATGAAGTTTAGGATACATTTACCTTCCTCCATGTGTAAGTTTATGATAACATGTTCGTAGGAGAGAGGAAATGATAGGGGTTTAGTAGAAGATTTTGTAGAGTCCCAAAGGGAAATCATAGGATCCCTCTGATGCCTTGCTTTCGAAGCCTAGAGCCTGGAATAAAACATTTACAGTCATTCTCATACTTTGTCTTCCCTTTCTTGAGATATCCAGGAATGCAAAGACCAGATGAGTCAGCTTGATATAGTCCTACCCTAAAGTCTTTCTCTAAGAGAAGAAAGTGAGACAAGTGCTGGGGAGCCCCAAGCTTTCTTCCTGGTTTTACAGTCCTTTAAAATACTCTCCTGTCTTGGACTGTTCCTCCTGATGGGGGCACAGACAGAGGACAGGGTGTCAATTGCCTCTTCTTTCTTCAAAATGTTGGTCTGTTTGTTTGCATCATTGTCATTTTCTCTTGGATTTTAGGCTGTAATGTCTGTCGGGTTTTTGGAGACTGTTGTGTATTGTTATTTTTTAACTTTTCTGTGCTTAATAAATGTGAAGTGTTGTGACTATAACTTGCCTGTGGTTACCGTAGCACAGTTGGACCTGATGTAACATCTCTACTTTGAACAACTTGAAAAACCATTTGGTGTTTTTTTTTTTTTTTTAATACTGGTCAGATTTACTGAGGATGTATGCAGCTTCTGTCGTTCTTTAGATTTGTTTCAATTTATGAGTTTCTATTATAGTTCATAAGACAAGCTCAGAGAGTGTATGTGATATGTAATTTATAGCTATGATATGTTAATTCTGTGAAATTGTAGTCAAGCTATGCTTTACGAATTATGATGGCACTTATAAGTTGTTTACATGAAACAACAGGATAGATATGTGTCTTCCTTTGAATAGTAATAAAAAGAAATGCCTGTCAATTTAATTTATCACCAGACATGTTCATATTTAAAGCCCTTTATAGTGAAATAAAAGCTTGACCTAAAGATTATGGCTACTGCAGACTTGCCAGCAGCTGTGACTGTGGCATAAAATACTGTAAGGGCCTCAACTGCCATAATAAAAGCTGGGTAACTTCGTGTGAAAAGCTGTTACAGGAGGTGAATGTTCTTGGATAGAGAAACGATCAAAGTAATCCTTCCAGTCGGAGATTTTAAAGGTCATCTGGTTCGAGTCCCAGGAGGTCCACATCAGGTGCAGAGCTTCCCTGCTGCGGCCACACGCCACCCCCCCCCCCCCCCGCCCAACCTCTCTGTTTCAGGGCAGAACTGCAGACCTGACATTCTCACAGATGATCACTGCCTCATTCTACACCTCTCTGAGGCAGTAGAAGGAAGAAAAAATGCCAGAAGTTCTTTAAAGAGTTTCATAGGGTGAAAGTTAGCTTTAAATTCACACTGACATGAATTTTCATGTACACAGTAGTTCATTTGTCCCATACTTGGCCGCCTGCCTGGTGCCCAGCAGCAGGGTGAAGCAGAATGATGCAGGCACCATTCTCACATAGCTTAGACTTGGGCACGGTTTCTTGTGCAGGGTTTTGAGTATTACCTTACAAGTTTATCACCTAGTATTTATTATTAATGACATACTAGGTCTGTCTATTGAAAGTTATCCACCTACTTTTCATAAGAGATAGAAGTGATTGTACAAACTGTCAACAAAAAAAAGTTTCTTTTTCTGTAAGAAATCACATTTTAACTATTATCAGAAAGAATGTAACATTTATAGATAGCATAATTCATTGTTATTTCATTAACTGTCTTCTCATATCTTCTTATATCTTAAACTGTTACTTAAGTGAAAAGTTACAGTAGTGATGTTCATCATTAGAATTCAAATTTGCAGTTGTTATGTGCAAAGATTTGTGTCCCTCTCAAACCAAAATAGAAATAAAAACTAGTAACCTCTTTGGTGATATTTAACATTGTTATTTTCTGTTATCTGTTCACTGCCATAGTTATTTTTCCATGTAATTGCTTTTCCCACGTAGAAGTTGCCGTCATTATATGCTTTTTCCCGTACTGGCCCATGGTGTTTGAAGGCTGTTGTAGATGCAGCGTTTGTGCAGTACTGAATGCATGCATTAATCAGAGAATATGAAATGCTCATTCTCTCAAGTTCATTTTATAAATCATCATAAATCATAACGAACCTACTGGCTAGGTTTTGTTTGCTAATATTCACTTAGTTAATATACTTACGTCTGTGTGGTGGAGAACTGTGGAGTCATGGTGGGATACATGACAAGCACGGGTAGCTCCATGGGATATGATTTTGAAGAAAATGAAATAAATTGATGAAAACAAGAATAGGACCGATGGTGATGAAATGTCTTGTACCCAGTAAACACTCAGCGGAACCTGCGTCAGCTGACTCTGAATTGGAGGCCTTTACATCATAGCCTAAGCGCCTTTCCTATGGCACTGTTTGCTCCAGTTAGAAGTGTTACCCCCTAAACGTCATTCTACTCGCCTGACTGCAGTAAAACCAACGTAGTGATGCCAGGCTGTAGTGAAGAGAAGTGTAGCATTTCCTGCAGGGTGCTGAGTCAGGAGTGCAGGTGGCTGATGTTCAGAAAGCCAGAACTCCCCCATGGCCTTCAGGGCAGGGTTCTTAAAGACAGGGTGAGAGCAGGGGAGTGTGAGCTATGTGATCAACCTGGGGACATTCTGCTGACTGGTTGGTGGTGAGGTGATCCAGAGTCAACAACGTCAGCATTCTAGTTCCAGCTGGTCTGGAGTCTACGTGCCCGTGGGCAGCATACCGTGAACCTCTTCTGGTAGGGGTTTCAGAATCTGCAGACAACTCAAAGGATATGGCTACAAATGTTATCTGTAGTTCTTGAGGAGGAACTAAATGTCTTTAAATTTGTGTAATGGCTAACCTGTCTTACTTGACTGTTTCCCTTTTCACATTTTTCTCACTTCACTAATATATTCTTTGGAACTTGGGAAAGACCTGGGAGCTAAAGTTTTTGTACCAACAAGAGACAGGTGGAGGATAGGATGTCGTAGGAGTGAGGGTGAGGGGGTGGAGGGGTGGAGCAGTCGGGGGTGGATAGGGAAGGTCTGTCCCAGGAAATCTCCTTGGAGTCCTGCACAGTTAGAGAAGTAAAGTAAAATTTGTATCTAATGCATTTGAAGACCAGATGTTGATAACCCATTCAGTTTTCTAGTTTCAGAAATACAAACTGACCTTTAGGTACCAAACCTAAGTTCCGATGATTTAAGGATAATTGAGATTTTTCAACTTTCGTGGTAATCACGTAGACAATATGAAGCCTTCTTTTTAAGAGGTGTGGTTTCTTTTTTAAACAAAGTATGTACAATTATCACTTTAATTGGTCTGATTTTATTAAGGGAAAAAGATGTGCTATAAATGCTTTTAGCATTTACCTTTTGGCGTAATAAATCTTTGATAGTCAGCATGAGAGATTCAGTAAAATAAGATGATTATTTCTTTGTTCCATTAAAGAGGTGGGGGAAAAAAGGACTTCAACATAAACAACTATCTCAGCCCTGATGTAGATTTATTTCTAGTTCAGTGAATCCTCTGGGCATTAGCATTGTACTATGTACAAAGGAATAGATAATGTGAAACATTTATGTTTCTTAAAATCTGGAGTAATATTTTCATTACTAAAAACAAGGAAGAGCTCAGCATCGAGAATCAGTTACTTATATTTTCCTAATTCACTGTACATATAAGAGACTTTCAGAGCTAAAACGTGAAATCCCAGACCACTTATATATTTTACAGGATACAAGTAGCCTTTAACAGGCACTGTTTTCCTAGCAGTGTCTTGAAAGTAATTAGCAATGGTGTGGTGAACTGGGCTGTTTGAGTTTGAATCTTGACTTCACTAAAGACCTTGGGCAGACTAAACTTCTGTGTGTTGGTTTTCTCATTAGTTAAATGGGCAAAATAAGTATGCCAGCCTTGTGCTTAGAACAGTGCCCGACACTCTGCAAGTACCAAATAAGTAAATAAGTGTAGACAAATGCTTTTTTTTAGTGTTAATTTATTGTTGAGAATATATCTAAAGACGCATTTTTTTCTTTCAGTTTATTAATTCATGCAAAAAGTATTTATTGACTCCTGCCCCCTCAACCCTTTGGTTGAAAGGTGCAGTTTTAAGCAAGATAAACATGATCTTTGTCCTCTTACAAATAAGACTTAGAGACTGACTTTTATAAAATAATTACACAACTACTTACTTAATTATGTCATTTGTGTCACATATTCAGGGTGTGGAGTTATTTTGTAGCAGGGGGAACTGACCTAGTCTGTGTGCAATTAAGGTGAAATAGGAAGGATATTACCTAGGTAAGTATGCTTGGTTATAGCTGGAGAATGAGATTGTTTCTAGTATGGGCAGCAGTCCATGGGGAGATTCATAATGTAACATAGGAATAACAGTAAGAGCAAAATGATAAAACCAGAGTTGACAAAGGTGTTTTCATTGCGTCTTAAATTCGTAAGATCTGCTCTTTGCCCTGTTAGGTGCCCTGCTGTCTGTCCGCCTGCACGTTCTTCCAGAGCTGCATCCTCTTTTCTGCCTTCAGTCTTTCTCGCTGGCTCAAGACTTCCCCCTCCCCCAAGCAGAGTCTGTACATTCTTCTGTTTCATGGTGCTGCCATCATCCTGTTCTTTCCTTTTTTATCCTGCTGTTCTTGCTCTCACTTTTTCAGCTATTTCTAGGTCAGCTACTTACTCCTCAGTCCAAAAGAGTATTTGAATGTTTGAAAAATGGGTAAAAAGAAGCTTCTTTTGCAATCTATTGGAGCTAATAATAGAGACTCTTTGGACAACAAGATCATAAATCTCATGGTATTTTATTGACTGAGGAAGTCTTAGTTTTTTGCTTATGACCTAAGAAATACTGTAGTTCAGAATTTTTTATTTTTTTTTTTATTCCTGGTCATTGAAGGACTAGCTTAAGTTAACTTCTGCTTGCATTATTCTTCTAAATGGGTTTTTAAAAAAGAATATCTATCTACATTTATGGGGCTTCCTTGGTGGCTCAGTGGTAAAGAAACCGCCTGCCAGTGTAGGAGATGTGAGTTTGATCCCTAAATCATTCCCCTGGAGAAGGAAGTGGCAACCCACTCCAGTGTTTTTGTCTGGAAAATCCCATGGACAGAGGAGCCTGGCAGGCTACAGTCCATGGGGTTGCAAAAGAGTCAGATATAACTTAGCAACTGAACAACAACAGTCCACATTTTTTAATCTTTTGATCATTGTTTCTCGAATGACAAATCTCAGAAAAATGGGGATTTTTAAGAGACTTTTTTATATGGTTTGTTTCTCCATTGCTGCGTCTTAGGAATTATTTTAATGAACTAAGATTATTTCCTAATTATTTTAGGAAATAAAAGAAAAAGGTGGTTCTGACTATGTAAGCCTAGGAATGTGTGAACTTCATTAAAGGCAATTTGCAGGGAAATACCTAAAACCACGTACCAGTTTCATGTTTCTTTTTTGGTGGGGGTGGGGAGGATTGAGGTGGAAAAATGAAAAACCAAGAGTCTAAAGGCTCAGAGTACCATAGCTTCTCTAGTTGGAGTTTGTAAACAGAGAATAGGTTGAATTTAGGCAATCCAAATATGAGAGTAAAAAGGCATCCACACTAGGCTTTTAATCTGCCAGCTTCGAGATCTTCATGGGTTTTTTAGTCTTTAAATTATGTGCTAAAATAGCCATACTTCAAAGAGCAATAAGGCAAATTGTATAATCATTATTCCAAAAGTTGGAATGATGGTGTAGGCATGCATAGTATAATTTAGTTACAATGTGTGATACTGTTCCTACTATATAAACATATTAACTTATTCTTTCCTACCTATCTATATACTCAACCAAGTTTTAGTTGAAAAAGAAACCATTCTTGTACCACTGCTGGTAGTTGACAATAGCCCTTGATAGTAGTTTTTATTCTGCTGTAGAAATTATCCTTGAACTGGAAATAGAAGTCCACAATACAGTGTCTAGTCATTAAACACTTATCATATTTGTGAAGAGCCTCTTCCAACCAGTTTTACATTTCTTAACAGATACGTGTTATAGCTGAACTCTGGTAAAGTGAGGTAATTGATGACTAAGTGTTATTTATCTCTAGAACGCAGGTGTACTACTCAGGTTTCTACAGAGCCAATGGGAGATATATATATTTATTATAAGCAATTGGTTCTAATTAATGGAAGCTGAAGTATCCCAGGATCTGTAGTCAGCAATCTGGACACCCAAGAAGAGCTGATATTTTGGTTCTAGTGCAGAGGCAGTACAAAACCCTTGTCCCAGCTCAATCAGACAAGCAGGGGGAGTTCCCTCTTCTTTGTTCTATTCAGGCTTTCCGCTGATTGGACTGAGCCTGCCCGCATTAGGGACAGTAGTCTGCTTTATTCATTGTACTGATTCAGATGGTCATTTTATCATAGAAACACTCTCACAGACACACCCAGAATAATGTTTGACCAAATATCTGAGCATCCCATGGCCAAATCACGTTGATATGTGAAGGCAACTATCAGAAATAATTTTGGTTTAACTTTTAAAAATCAATCAATTTAATCCTTCACATTAACAGAATAAAAGAGAAAATATTATTTTACCAAATATAGAAAAAGCAACACTTATTTCAGATAAAAATCCTCAGAGGGAACTTTGTCAATAAAGTAACTATAAGAAACCTATAGTGAATATCAAACAGTGTGGTGAAATATTAAACAGTTCCTCCCTAAGATTTTATGCAAAGTGAGAGCTTTCATTCTTAACCACTGCTGTTTGTTACTTCACTGAAGACTCTGGCCTCTGAAGTAAGTCAAGAAAAAGAAGTCAGGGGTATGAAGAATAGAAAAGAAGTAAAACTTTGGAGATGATTGTTTATGAAGACTATACCTACATGAAGATCTAGATATTCTTCAATAGAAGAGAAGAGAGAACCCAAAATATACCCGCACTTACATGGCATTTAATTTTTGTCAATGGAATCAAAGTGATCCAGTGGGGGAGAAAAGGAGTCTTCTGTATTTGTGGGGGGGGAAAAAATGAACCTTGAGCCCCACCACATAAAAATGCTAATTCAAGATAGATCCTAAACCTGAAAGAGAAGATTGAAATATGAAGCATTTGGAAGAAAGTACAGGAGAATATATTTATAACTTGAAGATAGCAAAAGGTTCCTTAAGTCATAGAAAGCAATGATTATAAAAGACATATATTGGTGAGTTAGACTTCATTAAAGTTAAAAACCACCACTCAGTAAAAGACATCATTAAAAAGACACCAGTTAGGAGAAACATATATATGTTGCAAAACATATAATATCTGAAAAATGACTGGTATCTGGGATATGTAAAGAACTGGGACAACTCAATAACAAAACAAAACTATGTCAATAAAGAGTGGGCCAAAAATGTAACAGACTCTTGGCAAAGGGACGATATATAAAATTAAAGCATGTTCATCATGAATGTACAGTTAATTGTTCCCAATAGTTTCACTCCTTACAGGAGCTAGGCTGCAACACTGGTAAAGGACAGGAGGAGTGAATGGTTGTCTAGGGAAGCTTTGTTGCCCCAGTGTTCCTCAGCCCAGGCCTGGTGCTGCTGCTTTCCCAGCAGCCTGCTGCTGAAGTCTTTTCTGCCTTGTAATCTCTGCACGTCTCCTTAACATCAGAACCAAGTCAGAACTCTTTTGGCACAGGACAGCTCCATACAGGGAAGCAGTCAGAAGGACTGGGATGGTGGGGAGCATCAGTGCTCTGTATTCTGTACTCTACATAGAGTCTGTTTTTAGGAGCACTGATATGGATGACAAAATGATAGAGGCTCAGGTCATTATTCTGTCACTTAATTAATTCATGACCTTTGGCAGATTATTGATTCTCTGTATCTTACATTAGTAAAACAGGGATATTAATAGTTTCTCATAGGGCTGTGAAGATTGAGTAAGAGAATACAAGCACTGATGCAGTGAGAAAATGCTTTGCTTTTAGCACTGTGCCTGGCACATGGTGAGCACACAGGAAGTGAGAGATGTTTGCTATTATAACCATCAGCTTGAATTCTTTTTAATGATAATCAATTAAAACCTTTTTTAAAAAAACAAGAAATGGTATTTAAGATGTCTTATACTCAAGAACTTAGGAGACTAGACAAAATGAAAAAAATATCACAAGTAACTTGCCCTTGGACACAGAAAGCCATGTGTACCATTGCTGTATTTAACTGATCATGCTCCTGGTGAGACAGTTCTTCCTGCGGGATCCACTGTAGGAACTTCATGCTGTGTTCAGGCAGGCCTTCTCAGGGTCTGGACCTCTGCTCTGTGATTGACAAGATTCTCGGATTTTGCTATTTGCCAAATGATAATTAAGTTAAACTGTTTCATTAAAAATATAAAAAGAAAGTAGTTGAATATTAAAAAAGAAAGGAAAAAAATTACACATTTACTTTGAACTGCTGGAAGAAGTTGAGAGTAAAATTTCTTTTTTAAATTTGGTATTCCAATAACCTTTGCAGTTCAATACCAATAAATTAGTATTATCTTTTGACATATATCATTCATTTTCAGGCAGCTAATAATTTTATATCTTTATGGTTACAGGCTGCCTTATTTCTGATGTTTTATTATTAGATCTTTATTTTATTATTATTTATCTTTATTATTAGATCTGAGTATTAAAGTGAAGTTTTATATTAGACTAGGCTTTTATTTTTTTTAGTTTTTTGAATGTTGAGTTTATTTACTTATTTTTCCTTTTTTTAAAAAAAAATTTTTTTTTTTTTTACTTTATTTTACTTTACAATACTGTATTGGTTTTGCCATACATTGACATGAATCCACCACGGGTGTACATGCGTTCCCAAACATGAACCCCCCTCCCACCTCCCTCCCCATAACATCTCTCTGGGTCATCACCGTGCACCAGCCCCAAGCATGCTGTATCCTGCGTTGGACATAGACTGGCGATTCGATTCTTACATGATAATATACCTGTTACAATGCCATTCTAGACTAGGCTTTTAAAATAATATATTTTACATTGGGTTTTGAAAATTTTACATTGGTCCTGGAACATTGGAATATGTAACTTCTGTTGGTTGAACAATACTTAATTGCTATTTTGGTGTTTCTTGATGTTACAGAGACAGAAATGTATTTATACAAGTATAAACTTTTCCTGTTGAAGGCTCTTTTGTGAACTGTGACTGGCATTTAAAATCTTAACTGGTTTTAATAGCCATATGGATTCAAGTCTCCAGATTAAAAACATGGGGCTAATTTATCTGTTTATCCCTTAGGCCTGATATTCTAAACATGCTAATTGACCTTAATTGTTTTGAACATATGTAAAAGTGGAAATTTGAACTAGTCTTCTCCTCTGGCAAGTTCTTATATATATATATATAAAATTTTCTGTACTAATTTTCTTGTTAATTTGAATTTTATGATTTGTTTCTGGTTCATAGTATATGTTTGTCTTATCTGATAACCCATGTCATTTCATTCTGACTGTAAAATCATTTTCTTGTAAGTCAGATTAATCACTAATGCTCTGGTTTCAACTGTAAATACATTTCCAGTAACAATCTAGAAAAGATTCAAAAATTCTTCCTATGCTCATAAGTAATTTTTACTTTTCTTCTGAGTGCATCATGTATTTAGTTAAGTGTGTATATTCTGTCTTAAGATAGTCTCAATGAGTCAGCATTCTCAAAAGTTACAGCCTTCTACCTTTTGGTGCAGAAAGAAAAATAGACTGCCTCCTTGATGTGTATCTCCAGATACCTGTCTGATTCCTCTTACCCCACTTTCTTCTGTCTGGTTCTTCTATCATACTTGACTTCCTTCTGAGGCTTTTGTTTTCCATGTTGTGGTATAGAGGACTGTTGGCTTTTCTAGGCTCATAGACTAGGACCAAGTCCTGGGAATGAGTCCTCTCTGCCTACCTGGGTCACATGCCCATCCCTGACCCAGTCACTGTTGTCTTTGGAATGAAATGTTTGATTGGCTAGTCCAGCCTCACCTAAAACACAAGGCCTGGGCCTGGGAGAGAATTGTTTCCAGAATTCGTTTTAGTCTGAAAGTATCCTAGTGAAGAAAAGTCTTAGCAGTGCATCATGTAATAAAAATATAGTGGTTTAATTCTGCTACATCAATTTCAATAAAATATTTGAACAAACTAATAAATAGTAAATTATAAATAAAAACAGTCCTGTTCAGTTCCACAAAACTTAACCAATGTTGAGAATTGCAAACTTTTCTCAAATTTCTGCCCTCCCTCATGTAGCTGCTTATTTATGAAGTCTGGTCACTATAGTCATACCTCTTTGCTCATATTAGACACCAGAATGTTTGTAGAATGAATGGTGCCATAGCTTGTTACTCTGACATTATTGCAGGAGCACAAGCATTGGATTGAGAATAGATGTAATTTAATATTTGATTAAAGGACTGGGCCTTCTGTTAGTTTTCTTTTCCATATATGTTTCACAGAGAGGGAAAACAAAAACCTGTGGTGGGATAGGCTTCATGATTTTGCACTTGAAAGGGAAATCTTGCCAGTTACAATCTTCGGCCAGAGATTGTATAGATCAGGTGGTCTATTTGTAGCAGAATGGATTTCCCAAAGAGGATAGTGGGAAGCCATTTTCAACTTATTTCTTAGTCCTTGGACAAAGTAAAAAGGCAACGGATGAGCAGATATGGTATATGAAAATTATTTATTGCTATAAAAATTCCTCTCTGACTGTTACCCTACTCTGTCTTCTAGAAGACCTCAGCAATAGTTCTTGGAATGCAAAATGGACCAAAACTGAAGTGATTATTATTGTTTTTAACTATGCTGTCCCTAGGGCTTTACCTTCCTCCTCCATTTAGTCAGATCACTCCAACCCCATGAGGTTTTCCCATTTTGATTTAAAGGATCACTGCTCCAGCTTGTGTTTATTTACTAGTGAAGGAGGAACATTCCTGATTTTTTTATTTCTTGACAATTGATGGATTGTAGTAGGCAATCACATCTGAGGAAATAAGTGAAACTACAACCCTGAAATTTCTTATTACACATACGGATGCTGCTGGTGCTCCTGCTGCTGCTAAGTCGCTTCAGTTGTGTCCGACTCTGGGAACCCATAGACAGCAGCCCACCAGGCTCCTCTGTCCCTGGGATTCTCCAGGCAAGAATACTGGAGTGATTTGCCATTTCCTTTTGCAATGCATGAATGCATGCTAAGTTGCTTCAGTCGTGTCCGACTCTGTGCGACCCCACAGACAGCAGCCCACCAGGCTCCTCTGTCCATGGAATTTCCTAGGCAGAAATACTGGGATGGGTTGCCATTTCCTTCTCCTCGCATCTGGATGAGTAATCTTTATTCTGATTATTGTATAAGTTGTGTAAGTAGGGGATAAGGGGCTGTTTGTTCTTGGTTGTTTTTTTTTTTTTTTGGCACCAGAAACATTGTTGGATGGAAGTGTTTTAAAGTGGTCTTGATTAGTTGGCAGGATTTGAGGCTGATATCGGCTATATTTATGATTACTTTCTGGACTCAATCCAGTTTGAATTTAAATACGTTAAAAGTGTACGTGAATGTGAGGGAATGTAGATCATTAAAACTGTATTTATTATGTAGCCTTTTTTTTTCAATGTCTAGAGTGATTTATGAGTTTCTTTAGAGTAAAAATAGAGCATATCCTACCCAATCACTTTCTAGATTTTATTCAGTGGACCCATTGCCCCTGGGTTAGTGTAGGACTTCTCTTGTCCAGAGCTTGTTAATGATTGTTACAACAATGACAGTTCTACATTTTATTTGTAATAACTAAATTCTTAGCAAGTGGGTATGAATTTAGAAATCTAAGTTGTAGTTTGTACCTGTGTGTCATTTGCTAGACCAAAAAAAAGCATTCCTTAATGTTTGTGACATGTTTCCATTAATTAAAGCAGAATCCCCATATTTGCCAATGAAAGACTTGCTGCTGCTGCTGCTAAGTGGCTTCAGTCGTGTCCGACTCTGTGCGACCCCATAGATGGCAGCCCACCAGGCTCCCCCCTCCTTGGGATTCTCCAGGCAAGAGTACTGGAGTGGGACTTTGAGGTCTTCTAATCAAAGTTTCTACATAGTGAAAGTTGGGCTTCCCTTGTGGCTCAACTGGTAAAGAATCTGCCTGCAATGTGAGAAACCTGGGTTTGATCCATGGGTTGGGAAGATCCCCTGGAGAAGGGAAAGGCTACCCACTCCGGTATTCTGGCCTAGAGAATTTCATGGATTGTATAGTCCATGGAGTTGCATGGGATCCATGGGGTCTTCTAATCAAAGGTTCTGCATAATGATCAAGTAATTCAGTTTTTAAATAAATTATGTAAATAGAAATAAAGCAAGTAAACAATTCAGATATAGTAAGGTCAACATTAGATTGCATTTTCATTTTCATCTTACTTTACAGGCAGTATTCTAGTGTTTCGTAGTAATTCAGTTAGTATTTATGGAGTACGTGCTGTGTGTTGGTAAAAACAGATCTGAGCCCTGTCCTCACAGAATGTAGGTTCTAGGGCAGGAAATCGACATTAACCAAGTAGACATATAAACATATGACTAAAATTTTTATAAGTGACCTGAGAGAAAAGAACTAGGTGCTTGGGATAAAGCACTTTTGGTTTGGATAAATAGAGAGAGATCAAGAGTTGAGAGAGAGAAATTGCCTCTTAAGGAAGGGATTCATCTGTTTATGGATATTTCCACTAGAGTATAGGGCTTTAGTCCAAGCAGCCTTCTCATGCCATGCCCACTTCTAGTTGTGCCCACCACCTCCATCCCCACAGCTCTCCCCAAAATCAGATTTAAGGAACTCGATCTGTCTGTCACATGTGTATGTGTATTATATGTAGATAAACCATATATGTTACATGTATAATCACATATAACCTGTTTTATCCACCTATAGAGTGTACTTTCCCATATCTCTAAATGCTTTCCCATAAGTTATACTATGTGTTTTTAAAGCAGTACTCTATTGTTTCTAGAATTTTTTTTAATATTTTTTAGATCTTTGATGAACATTCTTAAATATAAGCTAGTACTTTAAGTAATAATTTATTTTCTTAGGATAATTTCTCAGTTGTTAATTTACTGGCACAGATTATTCATATTTTAAAAGGTTTATTACATATTTAAAAGTTCTGTGTTGCTAAGTTTTTGGCTTGATTTATTCTTAACATGTCACAGATTGATTTAATACAGCTTCATTTTTGCTATTTTTAGTCTAAAGTCAAGCAACTAATAGTAACAGTCATGGAAGTTAGTTCTGCATGTTGGATCCTTGTTGGCCTTAAACTGATTTAAATCCTGTTTTCCCCATCTTAATTTCTTAGAAGAATAAGAAATCCTCTTATAGGAGATGTTTCTCCATTGATTTCCCTATTTATGGTGTTCTAAATTTGGCCAGAGAGAAATTGAAGAAATACTTAAAAAATGCATGGTGTGTTTTTCTATCTTCTACTTGTTTTCCTACTTGTTCGTATAGAATATATATCTACCTTTTCCCCTTGCTTTAAATAATTTCACAAGATTAATAACAGAGAAAAGATAGTAGCCATGCCAGACATATTCTCACACTTGAGTGGGAATGCAGGAATTGCCAGACAAAATGAATCTGAGATGCTGCATTATTCACTTATAGTGCTGTGGGGTTTTCTAAGGAAGTGTTGCTGAAAAGCTACCTGTTGTTAATCAATTCAAAAACTTATTTCCTCAAAATTGTTTTTCTTTTATTATGTAATGTTAAATTTCTGACCATATTGTTAGTATTAGAAAGCCTGAAATAAATTATACTTCTTCCTAAAGGCATTTATTTTTTTTATCTAGTTAGCTTTCATCCGGTTGTCTCTTGTTTTAGGAATAGTGCCAGAGGATTTTTTATGTGGCAAGAGATGTGTGATCAGATTGCCATGAGTGTGGGATACTGTTTATGACAGGACTGTTGAATAAATAAAGGTTTTATTTTTTTCTTAAAAATAGATTAAAAATTCAGTATGGCATATAAGATTTAAAATATGGTAACCTAGAATTTATCTGAAAAATAGCAAGTTATTTTTGTTTCTATCAAGTAAGAGCACCCTTAATATATATAGTCAGCTCTCTGAATCCTTGGGTTCTACATCTGTGGGTTCAACCAACTGTGAATTGAAAAGATTAGGAAAAAAAAATTCTAAAAGTTTCTTTTTTGGCAACTATTTATATAACATTTATATTATAACTATTTCCAGAGTATCTACATTGTTTTAGGTGTTATAAGTAATCTACAAATAATTTAAAGTGTGTGGGAAGATGTGCATAGGTTATATGCAAATACCACCCCATTTTATACTAGGGACTTGAGCATCTCTACATTTTGGTATCTGAGGGCAGTCCTGGAGCCAGTCCACTAAGGATACTGAGGAACGATGAAACTCTATAGTGCTTCCATTCTGGGGATTATGTTATGCATACATGGCTGTTTCATTGATATTTTTCCTAATTTGTTCCTGTCTTTCCCCTTTAGAAAAATGATAGTACTTTTGAAATCATATTTCCTACATTGGTATTAATGTTTGAACTATACAAAAAAAGAGATGGAAGAGGGTTAGAGGTTGTTGCCTTCATCTCCAGCTCCTCAGAAGTGAGGAGGTGAACATCTCCAGCACTAGTCAGATGCTTTTTTACCACGGCTAGTAGTCTATCATGAAACCTGGGAAATGGCTAATTTCACAGTCAGCCCCTTGAATTACTCAGTGTGTTCCTGTGAGCTTAGTAGTTGCTCAGTGAATGGGAAGTTGAAAATACCAGAGATGATGGTTGGTAGGATATTGAAATCTTGCATCACTTGGAACTTTTTTCCCACTCACTGTCCTTGTGACTGGCCTCCCTGGTGGTGCTAGTTGTAAAGAATCCACCTGCCAGTGCAGGAGATATAAGAGATGTAGGTTTGATCCCTGGGTCAGGAAGATCCCCAGGAGAAAGGAATGGCAAGCCACTCCAGTATTCTTGCCTGGAAAATCCCATGGACAAACGAGCCTGCTGGGTGACAGTCCGTTGGGTCACAAAGAGTTGGACGTGACTGAAGTGACTTAGCACTCATGCATTCTTATGACATCTTGCAAGTCACTTAGTGTTTTTGTGCCTCAGTTTGTCATGCATGAATTATGATGATTGGAATGGAAGATTTATTTCCTAAGGTTCATTCCACTCCAGTCATCATAATTCATGCATGAAAAACTGAGGCACAAAAACACTAAGTGACTTGCAAGATGTCATAAGAACGCATGAGAGAACTTCTAATTGTGTCCAATTAGTCATTAAAAATATTTAAAATATTCAAAAGTCAGTGTATCTGAACATCATAGAAAGGTTATCTGCTGTATACTTCCATGTCATTTCTGTCGGCTCTCTCATGTATGATTTTATAGACTCTTAGGAGCAAATCTTTATATTCATAAAATACTTAGATCCCTAAGATTTTGCAGAGCCCTATTTTTATCTCATCTTGCCCACATTTATCTCCCATATAAAGTGTGACATACAACGCATGAATTCAGAACAAAGTAATTTCATCTCTTCCCCAGTACTAAAGAGTTCAGTTTCATGCTGTGTTTTACATGGCACAGTGAAAGTGGATTGTTTAATATCTGTAACTCTGCACTTCTTTAACCTTTCTATGAGAATACTTAGGTAAGTGTTGAGAAACAGAGATTCTAAAAATAATTCCTACAGAATTTTTGAGAGACCCCTGGAGCAAGCTATTTGAATCCATTTCCCTTCTTTCTATATAGTTTTTCTTTGTTTGAGCAGTGTTCCCATAGGTCAGAAAGATAGAGTTTCTAGCCCCATACCTTAAATTGCTTTATAATTGCCTTACTTTATAAGGGAGACATACCCTGGCATGGTAGAGCCTGAAAATATTCAGAAGAAATGAATCTGAACCTATTAAAAGCAGACGGAGAAGAGGAAACATATTTGGGAAAGTTGTTAGCTAGACTGGATATACTGTGTTAACACAGCATGATGTCATGCATAAAAAGCAAAAATAATGGGACCCAGGCATTTGTTCTCAACTGTAATTTCAACTTGGTTATGGGTCATAGAAAAAGAAGTTTAGAATGGAAAAATATGGCCCACATTTAAATTAAAAACTATTTAAAATGTGTTAAATATGGTTTGGTTTTGAATATCCACAGTAGATTGGTTAAGAGTATGGGAGTTTTTCTAGATTGGAATCTGGTAAGCATCATATTACTTGTTAGTAGTTCGACATTGGGCACATTGAATGCTCTGAGCCTCTGTTTCCTCATATATTTATAAAAGGTTATTTATTCAAAAAATATTTTTAGGTGCCTCTAATCCTCAAGGCACCTAGAATGTACTTCTTGAAAAGATACAATGTATATTTTCATGATTTAAAATAGACTGTAAGAGGAAGGTCAGATATGGCAAAGGTATCTGAAACAGTTCACAATAATGATTTATTAAAATGAGAATAAGAAATTCAGTTCTGGTATCCTACTTTCTTACTATGGACTATGATTATCTTTTTGGCCTTTAAGGGTATTTTAGAGCTACTTTCTTTGCCATGTCCATGAAAACAGAACATTTAGACTTTTTCTCTGAGTGTGTATGCTGGGATTCCCAGAGCCTCTTAGTGTTTTGTACAGTTTGACAAAATCAGAGTTCTGGAAACTCTGCAGACCAGTATGGGGAAAACAAGGAATGTTCAGGTCTTCTGCAGCACTTGCTTCATTAATGGATATTAAGGACAAAGGAAATGACCTTTGCACTCTTTTTATAGTGGGTTTGCTGATTAATATTGATCTCAAAGTTATTTCTTTTCTCTCCCTGCTCAGTCAGTATAAATGTAATTATATAGTTTACTTTTCATGTGATCTGGTGAAATGGCCTTTTACTTTGTCTTTGACTAATATTAAAAGAAATATTACTCAAAAAATCAAAATCAAAGTGCTGTTCAAATATTACTTTTATCTTCAGTTCAGTTCAGTCGCTCAGTTATGTCCGACTCTTTGTGACCCCATGAGTCACAGCATGCCAGGCCTCCCTGTCCATCACCAGCTCCTGGAGTTCACTCAAACTCATGTCCATCGAGTCTGTGATGCCATCTAGCCATCTCATCCTCTGTCGTCCCTTTCTTCTCCTGCCCCCAATCCTTCCCAGCATCAGGGTCTTTTCCAATGAGTCGACTCTTCGCATGAGGTGGCCAAAGTATCGGAGTTTCAGCTTCAACATCAGTCCTTCCAATGAACACCCAGGACTGATCTCCTTTAGGATGGACTGGTTGGATGTCCTTATAGTCCAAGGGACTCTCAAGAGTCTTCTCCAACACCACAGTTCAAAAGCATCAGTTCTTCGGCACTCAGCTTTCTTCACAGTCCAACTCTCACATCCATACATGACCACAGGAAAAACCATAGCCTTGACTAGACGGACCTTGATTGGCAAAGTAATATCTCTGCTTTTTAATATGCTCTCTATCTTTTATCTTAATTAATTCTAAATATTTAAAAACTTTCTTATATTGAAATAATAAATTGTAAAGTAATTATAATAATTTTCTCCCAAAATTATTTGTTAAGAGGGTACATGTACAAATGAGCAATGAGTGAATAAGTGGACAGATGAAGTAAATCCGTATTATAATGGATATTACATATGACCAAGGGGAGAAGCCCATTTGGGTATATAGTGATGGGTACCTAAAGATTTCCATAGGTAGAAACAGGCAGGAGGCCTTTTCTGTTCTACTCTTACGTTGGTTTCATGCATTTTTTTTTTCTTAAGCTCATTTGAAGAATGAGCTCAAGAATCATGTGGCTCTACTATCTTTGAAAATCTATTCTGTAAAACATAAGTGTTTGAGTCCAGACTTAAACTTTAAAACCTTACATTGCTTTACAACAGCATTTTGAGTCTTTTAGTTTTTTTGCGGGGAAGAGAGTTGGGGAGATCATAATCATAATCTTTTTTTAAAGAGCTCAAGTTGATCCTAGTGTATTAACACACTTAAAAATTTTTGAACCCCCTGTGAGAGAGCCAGGAGAACATTTTTATGTGAGAGAGATGATGCAGAGCTCAAGGTTTACCCACTTTTACTCAGTTAATAAACAGAAGAGCTATAGTTAGTTTCAACAACTCTAGCTGTAGTCAGTTAGAGCAGTGTGGCTACTCCTTATCCATTATATTAAACATAGTTCTATTCATTAATCAGGTGGAATAATCACCAGTGTGAACTTTTTAAATACCTGATTTCTTTAGCTTAGCATAATGTATATTATATTTATCTGTGTTTGTTATACTGATTCTGAATTCCCCCTTTTCTAATGTAATTCAGTTTTGAGCTAGCTAATAGTTTGTCTGTTTGGAGTACTCCAAGAAGGGTGAAATTCTGTTAAGATTTGTAACTGTCAATGAAAATTTTATGATAATAGAAAGAATGGACTACAGAAGAAGAAGATTTTACTTATTTTTGAAATTTATTTGGAATAATTTCAATGTAAATAGGTTCCATTACATTTTTACAGTTAATCAGCCCATTAAATACAATAAAAGTATGTAACTGTAAATAATAAATACATATATGCTCTTAACTTTATGGTGAACATGAAAAGAACAAAACTTCCTTCAGAAATTTTTGTTGTATCTCAATAGGCTAGATACTTCTACAAATAGCAGAATAATATCCTGTCAATAGACATTGGCTTCATTAACTGTATAATTCATCTGTTTTCTAAAATTATTGTATTTAATGATTAACAGCCATTTAAATTCGGCCATCTTTCTGTTAAAATAATCAGTTGGTTTCATAAGAACTGAGTGACTGTTCTTATGTTCATTATGTTTGGAACGTAATGCCAGAAAATACTGATCAGAAGTACTGTCTTAAAAATTTGAGTGGATATTGGAAAATATTGCTCCCCATTCCTATTTGAAATGAGAAAAAACTAAGCATAAGTGTACAGGAAAAAGTCTGGGGTTCCTGGAATCCTGCAAATATAATGAGTTAGTATTGTGACAGTTTTACAAAGAGCTGGCCTTTCTCTCCTTTAAGTTTGGTATGATTCAGTGGAAACCCACTTCATTTGTATTGATGGGTATATGTTTATGTAGTTGTGAGATGAAGGTGAAGATTCTGGAGTGCTAGTGGATGGATAGAAGCGTAGTTTGTTTCAATGATGGCTATTTTTTACATGTAGGGGGATTGGAGAGTTTTTAGGCTTTGGACATGACTAAGTTGAAAACAGATAAAAGGGTTAAAAACAGAAAAGAAAAAAGATAAAAGCATTAAAAAATAGGAAGGAATGAAAGAGGTATAAGCCTAGTAGAATGAAGGATAAATTTTTGATCAGCTGGTTAAAATATTTGGTTAAGAAAGATTCTCCCTTTCCATTGTATACCCACGTTCTATAGTTCAGGATTTCTCTTAATACTCTAGCCTTAAAATTGTCTGAATTTAAAAAAAAAAATTTAAATACACTTTTTATTTAACCTGAAACATATATGCAAAATTTATATATATATATTAATTTATATATGGTGGTGGTGGTGAAGTTGCTCTGTTGTATCTGACTCTGCGACCCCGTGGACTGTAAGCTACTAGGCTTCTCCGTCCATGGGATTCTCCAGGCAAGAATACTGGAGTGGATAAATAGATTCATTTGTACATTTCAATATGTAATGTGAAAAATTATTAACATACCTTATATCCTTTTTTTTCTTTTTAAGTCTTTGAAATCTGGTGTATAATTTAACACACAACACATCTTGATTCATACTAGGCATATTTCCAGTGCTCATGGCCACGTTACCTACTGACAGCATAGACTTGGATGTGAGGTTACACCAATCTCAGTTACTCATTTCTGTGATAATGTTTGGCACTCACTAAATGGACGGTAAATGTTTAAAGAAAAAACAGGAAGCAAAGAAATGTAATAGCATACATTTGTAGTCAGACCTGTGTGTATATTCACTTACTAGTTGGATGATCTTTGTTGGCCCCAGTGTCCTTTTATGGGAATGAGATACTTGTTTCTACCTTTCAGAATTATTGTGACGAGTTGATAAACATTTTCCCCCCAATGAATTATATGAACATACTGAGTATTAAATTATCTGTTACTATAAAAGGTAGTTTTGTGGTTTCGAATATAATTGTTTCAGGCTAGTTACTGGTTTTAACTCTAAATTAGTTATTGTCATCAGTTACTTTCTTTGTTAAAAAGAGGTCGTTATCCCTAATACTTTACTCTAAGTAGTATCTTTGTGACTACTTAAACAGTAATGAATTGTTGTATCTCATTATGTTAATAACATTCTTAATTCTTATTGTCATGACTAAGGACAGTGTGTTGTTAGAAATCAACGAAATTGAGACTGTTTCTCTTCCCTTTATTCTTTATTTATGAAGTTCTTTTAAACGGCAAGTTGTAGTGTACAAACTTCTGGGCTCTCAAAGTAAGTTAATGGTGATTCCACTGAATGTTTGGCACTTTCCCATTTGAAACACAGTCCCCTATTTTCAGAGCTTCTGTGTTTGGAGATGTAAGACAGTTTTGCTGAATGTTGTAAACTAAATTAAAAGATGCTTACTCCTTGGAAGATAAGTGATGACCAACCTAGATAGTATATTCAAAAGCAGAGACATTACTTTGCCGACTAAGGTCCGTCTGATCAAGGCTGTGGTTTTTCCTGTGGTCATGTATGGATGTGAGAGTTGGACTGTGAAGAAGGCTGAGCGCCGAAGAATTGATGCGTTTGAACTGTGGTATTGGAGAAGACTCTTCAGAGTCCCTTGGACTGCAAGGACATCCAACCAGTCCATTCTGAAGGAGATCAACCCTGGGATTTCTTTGGAAGGAATGATGCTAAAGCTGAAGCTCCAGTACTTTGGCCACCTCATGTGAAGAGTTGACTCATTGAAAAGACTCTGATGCTGGGAGGGATTGGGGGCAGGAGGAGAAGGGGACGACCGAGGATGAGATGGCTGGATGGCATCACGGACTCAATGGATTTGAGTCTGAGTGAACTCCAGGAGATGGTGATGGACAGGGAGGCCTGGCGTGCTGTGATTCATGGGGTCGCAAAGAGTTGGACACGACTGAGCAACTGGAATGAATGAATGAATGAATATATTAATTTGGTTGTGCCTTGAAGATAACCATTAACCTTCAAAAACGTTAATTTTCTGGGGGAGACTAGATTTTGATGAAAACCTAACTTTTCCAGTTGTTGATTTGAATTTTTGAAGGAAATAAGTATTGATGTGCTATTTGTGTTTTTAAAATATGAGTCATTTTCAATTCTCATGGGCACATGTTACTATACTGACTGCACAGACTGGGATTTGTAGTTGTTCAGTGCAATCAGACAGTTTCTTACAGTGCTCTTTGGTTTTAAGATACACCAACTACTCATGTGTCAGTAGAAGACTGCAATATATGAGTCAGTTCTTCATACCAGGTGGCCAAAATATTGGCATTTCAGCTTCAGCATCAGTCCTTCCAATGAATATTCAGGATTGATTTCCTTTAGTATGGACTGGTTGGATCTCCTTCCAGTTCAAGGGATTCTCTCAAGAGTAGATTCTCTCTGGTGTAGTCAATAAAGCAGAAGTAGATGTTTCTCTGGAACTCTCTTGCTTTTTCAGTGATTCAGTGGATGTTGGCAATTTGATCTCTGGTTCCTCTGACTTTTTGAAATCCAGCTTGAACATCTGGAAGTTCATAGTACACATACTGTTGAAGGCTGGTTTGGAGAATTTTGAGCATTACTTTGCTAGTGTTTGAGATGATTGTAATTGTGTGGTATTTTGACCATTCTTTGGCATTACCTTTCTTTGGGATTGGAATGAAAACTGACCTTTTCAAGTCCTGTGGCCAGTGCTGAGTTTTCCAAACTTGCTGGTGTATTGAGTGCAGCACTTTCACAGCATTATCTTCCAGGATTTGAAATAGTTCAATTGAAATTCCATCGCCTCCACTAGCTTTGTTCGTAGTGATGCTTCCTAAGGCCCAGTTGACTTTACATTCCTGGATGTCTGGCTGTAGGTGAGTGATCACACCATCGTGGTTATCTGGGTCATCAAGATCTTTTTTATATAGTTCTTCAGTGTATTCTTGCCACCTCTTGTTAATATCTTCTGCTTCTATTAGGTCCATACCATTTCTGTCCTTTTTTATGCTCATCTTTGCATGAAATGTTCCCTGGGTATCTCTAATTTTCTTGAAGATAGTTCTACTCTTTCCCATCCTGTTGTTTTCCTCTATTTCCTTGCATTGATCACTGAGGAAGGCTTTCTTATCTCTCCTTGCTATTCTTTGGAACTCTACATTCAAATGGGTGTATCTTTCCTTTTCTCCTTTGCCTTTAGCTTCTCTTCTTTTCTCAGCTATTTGTAAGGCCTCCCCAGACAGCCATTTTGCCTTTTTGCATTTCTTTCTCTTGGGGATGGTCTTGATCACTGTCTGCTGTACAGTGTCAGGAACCTCTGTCCATAGTTCTTCAGGCACTCTGTCAATCAGATCTAATCCCTTGAATCTGTTTGTTACTTCCACTGTACGGGATTTGATTTAGATCATACCTGAATGGTCTAGTGGTTTTCCCTACTTTCTTCAATTTAAGTCTGAATTTGGCAATAAGGAGTTCATGATCTGAGCCACAGTCAACTTCTGGTCTTGTCTTTGCTGACTGTATAGAGCTTCTCCATCTTTGACTGCAAATAATATAATCAGTTTGATTTTGGTATTGGCCATCTGTAGAGTCTTCTGTGGTGTCCATGTGTAGAGTCTTCTCTTGTGTTGGTGGAAGAGGGTGTTTGCTATGACTAGTGCATTCTCTTGGCAAAACTCTGCTAACCTTTGGCCTACTTTATTTTGTACTCCAAGGCCAAGTTTGCCTGTTACTCCAGGTATCTCTTGACTTCCTGCTTACACATTCCAGTCCCCTGTAATGAAAAGGACATCTCTTTTGGGTGTTGGTTCTATAAGGTCTTGTAGGTCTTCATAGAACCATTCAACTTCAGCTTCTTTGGCATTACTGGTCGGGTCATAGACTTGGATTACTGTGATACTGCATGGTTTGCATTGGAAACAGAGGTCATTTTGTCATTTTTGAGACTGCATCCAAGTACTGCATTTCGGACTCTTCTGTTGACCATGTTGGCTACTCCATTTCTTCTAAGGGATTCTTTCCCACAGTAGTAGATATAATGGTCATCTGAGGTAAATTTGCCCATTCCAGTCCATTTTAGTTCACTGATTCCTAAAATGTCAGTGTTTATTTTTGCCATCACCTGTTTGACCACTTTCAATTTGCCTTGATTTATGTAGCTAAGATTCCAGTCTCCTATGCAATATTGTTCTTTACAGCATCAGACTTTATTTGCATCACCAGTCACATCCACTGCTGGGCGTTGTTTTCGCTTTGGCTCCGTCTCTTCATTCTTCCTGGTATTATTTCTCCACTCTTCTCCAGTAGCATATTGGACACCTACTGGCCTGGGGAATTCATCTTTCAGTGTCCTATCTTTTTGCCTTTGATATTCTTCATGGGGTTGTCAAGGCAAGGTACTAAAGTGGCAAGGCTCTTGGTAAGTGCAAACTTGTAGTTGACAATAGTCTATTTTACAGATACAAAAAGCTTAGTCCTTGTGAGGTAGTTACCATTATTATGCTCTGTTTTTCAAATGAGAAAGTTTTTCAAATGAGGTAGCTGAGGCACAGAGACATTTAATAATTTTATCCAGGTTACATGGCTGGTTAGTGTTGAAGCTGGAATTTGGTCCAAGTTTTAAGTGTCAGAGTATGCTGCATTGTGGGTTTGTAGTTTCTCAACAAACTGTTGTCATGTTTCCTTTTTCTCCTCTTCCAAGGCATTATAATCCCATGTAGAATTTTAAAAGAAATAATGTTATTTTTATGAATTATCTAGCATATTGTTGGTTGGATAGTAATAATTTGTGGGTTTATGTCATTCAGAAAAATTTAACATGAATGGGTTTACTGCTTTATTGAATACTTCCATTATGCATGCTTAGTTGCTCAGTTGTATCTGACTCTGTGTGACCCCATGGACTGTAGCCCACCAGGCTCCTCTGTCCATGGAATTTTTGAGGCAAGAATACTTGAGTGGGGGGAGCGAGGGTTAAAAAAGAAACAGGAAAGAATACTGGAGTGGGTTGCCATTTCCTCCCCAGGGGATCTTCCCAATGCAGGGATCGAACCCGTATCTCCTGTGTCTCCTCCATTGCAGGTGGGCCTCCATTAATATATCTTAAATAAAACATATGGCAGCATTTTTCTATATGTTCCATATAAGAGTTTTTCTGCAGCTGTAACAGATGTTACAGAGGACTGGTGGCTCAGTCCTCTTCCTTGTGAGTTGTCCTGTTAGTCATTATTCCTTCATTTCATCCTGTCTTTGTCATTTTCAATTCAGGCTGGCATTATTTCTTCTAACATAAAGCCCTCACAAACTTGGTTGATCTTCTTTGCACCTCAGGGGTATCCAAGCCATCACACAAGAGTATCCTCCACAGGCCTTTCCTGGATAATCACATCTCCATTCCTGGCTTCTGCTGAGATGGCTGATCTGATCCATGACTCACATGCCTAATCTCTTTATTTATTTATTTTTAATTTAAATTTATTTGTTTTAATTGGGGGCTAATTGCTTTACAATATTGTATTGGTTTTGCCATACATCAACATGAATCTGTCATGGGTGTACATGTGTTCCCCATTGTGAACCCTCCTCCCACCTCCCTCTCCGTACCATCCCTCTGGGTCATCCCAGTGCACCAGCACCGAGCATCCTGTATCTTGCATCTAACCTGGACTGGCGATTTGTTTCTTATATGATATTATACATGTTTCAGTGTCATTCTCCCAAATCATCCTACCCTCTCCCTCTCCCACAGAGTCCAAAGATTGTTCTATACATCTCAAATGTCTAACCAGCCAAACCACTGGCCCAGTGTCCAGAATATACTCTGTGGATAGGCTGAGAGTTTTCCAAACTGGTTTTTTTCTTGCTTAGCAGTTCCTTCCTCAGTTTCTTTCTTTCTTCTCCTGTCTTACAGTAAGCAGACAAGGCAAGCAAAGCTGAACTTTCCATACTTTCATTGGAAATCTCAATTTCCAAGTTTGTAATTTTTAAGTTCTACCTTTCACCCAACATTACACGGCTTTTCCACTTTTCACAACAGGGATCCTCATTTACCTCCGAGACCTTGCCAGAAGCACATCTAGCACATGTCGCAATACTCTGTTCTTCATTATATATATATATTATATAATACGTATATATAGTCTGTGATGATGAAAGCCTTCTCTATGCTGTTCCTCCCCAAAGCTGCTCTGCATTTTAAGCTGGTTGCTATAGAAGTGCTGCACTTCCTAGTTCCAAAATTTTGTATTAATTAGTTCCCTTGGACTGCTGTAATAGAGCCACCAACTGGGTGAATTACAACAACAGAAATTTGTTGCCTCAGGGTTCTGGAGGCCAAAAGTCCAAAATCAAGGTACCTGTAGTCCTCTCCTCCCTCTGAGACCCTCCCAGGCTTCTTCCTGGCGGCAGAGTTAATCCTTGATGGCCCTTGCCTTGGAGATGCATTACTCCAATCTGTGCCTCCATCTTTACATGGCCTTCCCTGCGTGTCTGTGCCTCTTCTTTTGTGATATGGACACCAGTCCTACTGGATTAAGGGCCCACTCTACTCAGTAACACCATATGTAATTACTTCTGCCTTAACCCTGTCTCCAAAGTAGGTCTGTATTCTGGTGTACTGGGGTTAGAACTTCAACATCCCTTTTGGGGGTGGAAGGGAGATACAGTTAAACCCATAACAGCCACATCAAGTGGCTTACCAGGTTTGGTATCTTAGTTTAAGTTATTCTTGCCTTAGTACCTTTTTCATTGTTTAATATTTATTTTTTATTTACTTATTTGGCTCCCCTGGGTCTTTGCTGTGGCATGCAAACTCATAGGTGTGGCATGTGGCATCCAGTTCCCTGACCAGGGGGATCAGTCTGGGCCCCCTGCATTGGAAGTGCGAAATCTTAGCCACTCGGCCACCAAGGAATTCCCTTTCCTCAGTTCCTTCTTAATTACCGTTTAATTATTATAAATAGACTGGAAAGCAGGATAATTTCAGATGTTTGCATACCTTCAAAGTCTTCCTTATCAGATATTTGCTTGTGAAAGTTCCTCCCCGCCCGCCCCCCATTAGCCATACTGTGTGTCACAAAGAAAGTATGTTCAAGTAATACCTTAGTTTGGGGTTTTTTTTATTAAGCCTCAGCTTCTTATTTTATTAATCATATATTGTGGTTATATGAAATTTCCAATTCTACAATTCAGATGACTAGCTTAGTATTTGCTGCCTTAGAAAGTTGCTGATTTTTAGAAACATTTTCATCTTGAAGTTAGATTGCTGGTTTTCAGTGTAAATAACAGCATGAATTCGACTTCCCGGGAGACAGGAACAAATAATCATCTTTCTGTGTAACAGGTCTTAGAGTAGTGAAATATGGAAGAGTTCTGTGGTTATAGACTCCTGACAACTCCCTTTAAACATGAACTTAGCATTGCATACATTACATATTGTATAAACAATAGGTATACTCTTAAAAGAAACAGTAAGAAAAGCCATCTCTATTAGTGTTTTGAATTCATATCCAAAATACCTTTCTTGAGAGTTATTACCTGTTACTGCTTTTTGTACCAATGTGTAGTCTGTAATTTCTTGGTTCCTAAATGGGATTGTTAATGTCTTCCATGCTAGTAAAGTCACATTGCACATTCTATTAAATGTTCTTAATAATCTTTAGGGCTTTAGATGAATGTGTTAATTGTCACTACTGACAAAAGTAGATTTTCTCTGTGCTTTTAAAGTTTCCTTTAACTATTTTTGGACTTCCCTGGTGGCTCAGACGGTAAAGCATCTGTCTACAATGCAAGAGACCTGGGTTCGATCCCTGGGTTGGGAAGATTCCCTGGAGAAGGAAATGGCAACCCACTCCAGTACTCTTGCCTTGAAAATCCCGTGGATGGAGAAGCTTGGTGCAGGCTACTGCCCTTGGAGTCACAAAGAGTCGGGCAGGACTGAGCACCTTCACTTTCACTTTCAATTATTTTTGACTCTGGCATTGTTCCCTTGCATTATTTTGGGTATTTTATGCCTGCATTTCTGATATTTAAAATTGAAGGTTAAACATATATACATATATATGTATGTTTTTAAGGAAGTCTTGGGGTTTATTTTTTTCTTAAATGTTTTATCTTTAGATAATTGTAGATTCATATCCAGTTGCTAAAAATAAGACACATAGATCCTGTGTATCCTTTACCCTGTTACTCTGATGGTAATTTCTTGCATAATTATCGTACAATATAGGAAAAGAGGATATTGACAATGATAGAGTCAAGATACAAAATATTTCCACCACTGCAAGGATCCCTCACATTGCCTTGTATACCTGAACCCACCTGCTTCCCTCTCACTGTCATTTCTTCCCTTAATCCTGGCAACCAATAATTTCTTCTCTGTTTCTATAACTTAGGACATAAATTCTTGTACTGAGTCAGAGAATCAGTTGACCAATGGATCGTGTTGTATGTGTACATAATTCAAGACTTCTAGGAGAGAGGGATAGGAAATTAAAATGTAACACAAAATTCTTCGATGCCAAGGCAACTTATAGTATCTATATTATCCACTTCTTTTTTTTTCACAAAGCAAATATTAGTAACACTGTACTCAACTAAGAGAGTTTCTGCAGGGGAGTCTAAATTTCATTTCTTCCTTTTAGTGAAAGGTTGCATCTTAAAGCAAAATATCTTCAAATATCTAATGATCCTCATTTTCCATATTTATGAGCCAGGATGACTTAAAAATGACTCAAAACTCTCTTTTTACAGGCATGCCTCAGAGATTGGGGATTCAGTTCCTTTCCCCAGAAAAAGCGAGTCACACAAATTATTTGGTTCCCCAGTGCATATAAAAGTTATGTTTACACTATATTGCAGTCTATTATGTGCAATAGTTTTATGTCTAGAAAAAAGTATATATTTTAATTAGAAATATTCTATTGCTAAAAAAAGTTAACCATCATTTGAGCCTTCAGCAAGTTTTATTCTTTTGCAATAGTAACATCAGTAATCACTGATGACAGATCACCCTAATAATGAAAAAGTTTGAAATGTTGAGAATTACCAAAATGTAACACAGAGATATGAAGAGAGCAACCGCTGTTGGAAAATGCTGTAGGAAAAATTGATTGATTTGATGCATAGTTGCCACAAACCTTCAATTTGTCAAAAGCACTTTATCTGCAAAGTATGTTAGAGGAAAGTGCAATAAAGCAGTGTGTAATAGAATGAAGTCTGCCTGTACTTAACTAATGATTTTAATTTTCTGCTTTTTGGCAAGTTGGTTAATACCCAAAAGTAATATATAACAATAAGTTATTTCTGTCTTTTACATTTTTATAAATTGCTTCTGAGAGACCAACAGAAAAACAAAACAATCTGTGACACAAATGTAATCTGTTAATACAAATGTAAAATGTAATATGTTGAATAAAATCTAGCATAAAATAAAAAAAAAAAGAAAGCAGTGATGTAGATAAATAGTACTCCATTCAGAAGGATAATTGGTACAATTTGCATTCAGTGTTTAGGATGAATTTTCTTTGAATGGCAAAATGGTGAGCTGGAAGGCTTTGTGGTAGGATCAGAAGTATTGAGGTAAGGAGGCTCATGGTGACTCTGCTTTGTGGTTGAATAGGAATATTCATTTGACTTGCAGTGGAAGAGAAACCTGGATGTCTCACTAGTGGAGATAAAGCTTAAGAGGCCTTGAATGCCAGGCTCAGAACATTAGACTTTATTTTAAAGGCAGAGCAGAATACTATACGTATTGAACTTGGAAATGAAAGATTAAGAGATATTTGAGGGAGATTAAAGTGACAGCTATGAAGATGAATTGGAGCTCGAAGAGACTGTAGGCAGGGAAATCAGTTAGCTTTGTTATACTAAGTTTCAGAGTCTGACAGTGAAGGTGTCCTGGTAAAACGATTTATGCAGGTAGGTGAAGAGCTTATTGTAGATGATGACAGACTGGATTTCTAGGGGTGGAAGGGAAGGGAGGGATTAGGAAATATTGATTGTGAATATAGGAGAACAGAAGGATTATCATAACATAGAATAACCACAGAATATTTTTAGAAGTTGGAGAAGTTGCTTTTCAGCATATTAGACTACTAGCCATGTCCTGAAATGTTCTGTTTTTTCCTTTTTCTTGAACTTTCAAGTCAAGATTGGAACTCTGTAGAGGAAGTATTGGTCAGGAGGTTATTAAGAAAGTTTAAATTAATTTGCATAGAGATGATAATTGTTTTCCCAAAGTATTGAAAGATTTACAGTTTCAAGTCGGTTGTTGAGTCAACCAGTCTATTGCCAGCTGTGTTAGGGATGAGAAGAGTTGACTCATTAGAAAAAACTCTGATGGTGGGAGGGGTTGGGGGCAGGAGGAGAAGGGGACGACAGAGGATGAGATGGCTGGATGGTATCACGGACTCGATGGACATGAGTCTGAGTGAACTCCGGGAGATGGTGATGAACAGGGAGGCCTGGCGTGCTGCGATTCATGGGGTCGCAAAGAGTCGGACACGACTGAGCGACTGAACTGAACTGAACTGAAGGTATGTTAGTTACATCTTTGAGACTACCTCTGTTGCACTGTTTAGATTCTGCCTGCCTGGAGTATTAGTCCGGACACACTTTAACCTGTGTGAGGTCTTTATAGGAAACGTTCTAATGACTGCTAACTATGTATTCATGAGAATGGAAGTTCTAGTGGGTTCAAAATAATCTTTTCTTTGAACTTCTTACCTTAATACTGTTCTTCCTAATGGATATGATTGTAGAGATGATGCTGGGTGTTTCATGTGATATGATGTAGAAGAGACTGTTTATTTGCTCCTAATTGTTGGTTACTTTGTGAGAGTATATTTGTTAATAAACACTAAGGTGATTAATGTGTGTTTTGGAGAAAATTTATTTCAATCTATTGGTTAAATTATTCTAACCACACATTTATTAGCTACTTTTATTCATTGCCAACCTAGATTTTCTTCTTTATGATATTCAGTGCAGCGATGCATCCTTGTGCTGGAAGGGTATTCCTTCTTTGCAGGTATGCTTTCAAATGTGTGCTCTTTCCTTTCAGTTGTTCTTGATACACTTTGCAATGCATTTTAACATCTTACTCTCATTTATAGATGTGAATATACAGATTGTCACCTCCATTCAGGAGAAATTGAATTTGTTACTCAATGAATGTTTGAAAATATAAAACATTATTTTTAATTATGTAGTGACTAAGTATTCATGTATGGTACACTCAAAGAACAACTCAGTGTGACTTTATGTAGTTAGCAAAGTGTCTAAAGCACTCCAACCCTATTGTGTTTCAGTGCACTTGCAGGAAAGACATGGTGAAAATTTCTATGGATATCTTTGTGAGGAAATTTCAACCAGACAGATACCAGCTTTGGAAACAAGGAAAGGATATATATACCATTGATCACACAAAGCCTACTCCAGAATCCACCCCTGAAGTCAAAGCATGGCTGCAGAGGAGGAGGAAAGTAAGAAAAGCATCCAGGAGGTAATGATCTTGCCCCCACCCCATCCCACTTGTGGTTACTCAGTTAAAATGGGTCCTTGAGCATAATGTTCTTAAAGACTATTTATTTGCTTTTCTTCTGTTTATTCATTGTATGTTTATTTACTGTCTTACTGAAAATTTGAGGCAAAGTATTTGTAATTCTTTGGAAGTGCAATAAATAAATAGAGTGCAATAAATAAATAAACGTAAAAAGAGAGGTCTGTTGTGTTGGGAGTGCATGAGAAATAGAACAGTTGTGGAACTTCTAAACCCCTTACACGAATGTATTTAAAGTCTTACGGGTGCTGTCTACTCATATCCTTATTTTTGTCAGCTTCAACAACTTGGTTTCCAACTTTTTAATTTGGCTATTGATTTTGACTTTTGTAGTTCTCTTCTTCATTTGTCAAACATCTCGTATTACTTTTCTCGTTGGGGAGCTTCTATCTTGCTGCATTATGCACACTCGGCTTTGTGCTTTCACCAGATGTCAGAGCATGTGGTATTTCTGTAACGTGGTTGTCTCTGTGTAATGTATCCTACATTCCATTTTTGTGGCCAGGGCCATCTCAGAAGCCTTTAGGCCTGTCGTGGTCATCTTGCTGTCTTAAAACACATTAAACAGGGAGTGTGTTTTGTCGCTCAGGTCCTCAGGCAACCTTTTTAGGTGCTTGTTTTCCAGGTTTGTGTTGTATTTTTACTCTCCAATATTACTCATTGTTTTTCTTTCAGATTGTAAAAGTAATATTTGTGCATTGGAGAAAATTTGTAAAATAAGGAAAAGAATAATGAAGGAATCCCAAATCACCCATTACCTCACAATCCAGAGATAACCAGTGTTAACATTTTGTATATATCCTTTACATATATATTTCTTATTTATTATATTATATACCTTTCCAAAATTGGGGCCATGCTCTATTAGTAATTTGACCAGTTTTGTGTTTTTTCATGTAATTGAATGATTTGCTACAGAATTTTTAATGCCTGCATGTATTTTATCTAATCTCCTATAGTTGGACCTGTAGCTTCTTTCCAGTTTTTAGCTGCTAACCAAAAAGCACTGTAATTTTAAATCTTTGCCCACACTTCTGATGTTTATTTTCTGACTCTCTTTCTCTGTCTCTCTCTCTTATTTTTCTCCCTGACAATTTATTTTCTGCTATTTTAGAATGCTAGTGAGTTAAGGAACCTTAAGAACATGGAATCAAACCAGCATTTTATAAGAGATATACTTGAGGCACAGAATTAGTAGCAGAATTACAACCCAGATGTTCTTATTTCACCCTATAGTCTACAGCAGGAGTTTTCAAACTGTCACTTTTCAAATCAATTTAATAGGTTAGGAACAGCATTTTAAAGTTAGGAAGTTAAAGAGAGTAAAATGTATCACAGTCCTTCCCATGAGGTGATGGTCAGTATTGATTCATGACATGTGCCAGCATCAGTGTATGTGTGTATCGTGTCATCATCTGAAGTATATAACTCACTGTGGGTTGCACTCTGAAAAGTTTGGGAAACACTGATTTGGAGACTAAAGGTGCTAATCCACATTGCCAAAAAAATATTTGCTGCAGGAGACAGTAGTCAATCTGTCAGTGGCCAATAGAACATCTTGAGGATTATTCTTTAATGGACAGAAAACACAACACTCTAATTTAGGTGTTTAGTCTGGTCTCTTAGTTACTAATCACAGTGGTCCTTGTTGGTTGACATCGAACATAGATATGACATCGAACAGATGTGAAGTGTCTTTCAGTAGGTTAAAATAATCAGTGGTCTTTACTTACCCAGTTAGAAAGCCTAGTGTTGAGGGGCTTATTATGCTCATCTTTGTGGCTTGATCATTGAGTTTGCTGATCTCCCTTAAGTAATATACTGTGTTTAAGGAAATCTAATGAAGGGAATGATTCATTGAAATCTCAAAAAGATGTTAACCTTTTAATTTTATGTGTGCTATGCTGTTCATAATGTAAAATATTCCACATAGACCACTGCATGGGTTTCAGTAAAAGTGATGATGATATCAGTACTGTTGCTTCTCGCCAATTTACCAAAGCCAGGTTATCCCTGGCTACTCCCTTTATCTTATGGGGACTTCCTATAGAAAGTGAAAGTGAAGTCACTCAGTCGTGTCCGACTCTTTGCGACCCCATGGACTGGAGCCTACCGGGCTTCTCCGTCCATGGGATTCTCCAGGCAAGAATACTGGAGTGGGTTACCATTTCCTTCTCCAGGGGATCTTCCTGACCCAGGGATCGAACCCGAGTCTGCCGCATTGGAGGCAGACACTTTAACCTCTGAGACACCAGGGAATGTCGTGTGTGTGTGTGTGTGTACATACTCTGAAATATATGTTGATTTAGTTTGAGTTATAGCTATTCTCAAATGAAAGTGTTAGAAATGTGTCATATACAGAAGGCATCTACAATAAAGCTATGAAGTGACCTGCTGAAAAATAACTAGAAGTGGAATAATATAAAAATGGTGTCCACTCTGAAAATAAATAGTACATTGATATAAGATGTTAAATACATGTGGTTAGCCTTCTTCGTCTCTTAATTTCTTCCACTAATGATAATTTGACATTTAATCTTAATGATTTTCATGCATATTTCAGAATTATATGAAACTCAGGCAAATACAGTCACCAAGTCACCTTGGAATGTAAATAATCTACTAAAATTTTAACAACAGCTTTAAGGAGTCACCTTGTTTCCTTTTTCTTTATTATCTAAATAATGTTTGATTTTATCCCTGTGTCATGATTTTTCACTTTAGTTTTTATATTAAGCTTTCTTTTAATATTGTTATAAAATTTTGTTGTTTCGTTGCTCAGTCTTGTCCGACTCTTTGAGACCCCATGGACTGTATGTAGCCCACCAGGCTCTCTGTTCATGGGATTTTCCAGGCAGGAATACGGGAGTAGGTTGCCATTTCCTTCTCCATATAAAGTTTCAACAGTGACTTTTTCCCAATAATGCTTTAATAATCAATTATTTAACGTTGTTTTAGTTTTAATTTTTAGTAAATTGTTATTAAAACTGTTAATATTTCAATTTCAAATTTGATATATTAATCATGATGATTATCTTTGTATATTATGATTAGAAACCAGTTTTTTATTCTGTTTTTTCAATAAGTGAAAATAATGCTTATGTATATATTTTTTGCTGTCCTTTGCCCACATTGTGTTCTGACTACAGCTTTTCTTGTTAATAGCTTCCAGTGTACTAGTTCTCACTCTAAGAGGCCTAAGAATGAGGAGGATGAGAAACTGTCAGCTATAGTTGGTGGGGCAGAAGGACCCACTCCTGACCCGGATCCAGGTGATCTCAAGGATGATGGAAAGCCAGAAGAAGCAGTGAATCTAGCAAAAACAGAAGCACCTTCAGAGAAAGAGGCCTCTGTTAGCAGGATGCAGCTGGATCATAATTTGTCAGATAATATCAGATTCTCAGGTGAGAAACTAGCTGATTATGTTTCACGTATTAGTAGTAGGTAGTTGCTGATCTTCCTTAAGTCTGTGTTTTCTAGGACAGATATCTTACTTTTCCACAGAGCTTAACCAGTAAGCTATCTAAAGCTATGAGGTAACTAAATTAGAAGGCCAAGGGAGTGTTAGAAAAGCCAGAAGTACCACTGTTCTGGGTAATGAAATTTTAAGACAAATAGCCAGCAGTACCTATTTCATTTAATAAAAAAGAAGATTCTAAAATGGAAAAAAAATTTTTTTGATGCAACTCAATTTACAATATATAATACATTTTTGGAAATCTTCTCTTGAATTCCCATGGAATAGAGAAAACCAATTATAGATAATTCTTTGCAGATTCTTAGCTTTCAGATTAATTTTAAGAAGAAAATAAAGATTAAGATTTTACAAATAACATCAAAAATCATTCAGTCCTGTGAAATGGCATATATAGCCCCCTGGCTGTTTCTCTGTGCCAGAGCCATCATTTGTAAATCTCAACTGATTTGCTTTTCCCCTTTTTTGTAGTATGTTTCTTTGAAACTGTTTTTATGCTTTGCCTCTTTAATACTTGTGGGAGATTTTGCCCTTTTTCTAATGGAGCTTATTGGTAATTCCTGCCTCACTCTTATTCCCCTCATCTGTTCTATCTTTATGTTGTTGGGCTCTCCCAAATCCAGACATCCCCCTGCTTCCTCTTCACTCAAGATGTGTTATCTTTGTCTGGACTGTTGTAGAAGGTGCCTCCTTCTTGTTTTTCCAGTGTCCACTCTAGTCACCCCTACTAGTCAGATCTCCATTTGGCAATTGTAGTGATTCTTTTAAAAGACGCAGCTTAGGTCTTGGCCCTGCCATTTTCTTGTTCTTATTCCACTTAGAGTAAAAGAAAAGTCCTGATCATTGTTATAATTAATCAGTCCTTGGCTTCTTCTCCATTCTTATTTCCTTTTGCACTTGAAATGTCTGTGTTAATAGAGTTTAAATCATGGATATTTCCCCAGTGAGTTTGTATTCAATTGGATATGTAGACAAATAAATATGTAATTCCTATCTAGTGTGCCAAGTACCACTACAGAGATGGCGTACCAAGGAAAGACCCAAAATGGACAGGAGGCTGAACTGGCAAGGTTTCTGGGAGTAGGTGATAGCTGAACTGATTTGTAATCAATGTATGGAAAACAGAAAGTGAAGAAGATAGGCAAGTGCAGAGACCAGTTATGCACTATACACATGCTCAGTCGCTGAGTTCTATCCGACTCTTTTGCAATCCTGTAAACTGTAGCCCACAGGCTCCTCTGTCCTGGGATTTCTCAGGCAAGGATACTGGAGTAGGTTGCCATTTCCTTCTCTAGGGAATTTTTCCAGCCCAGTGGGTGAACCTTCATCTTCTGCATTGGCAGGCAGATTCTTTACTTCTGACCACCAAGGAATCCCTAGTTATGTAATATATACAGATATTTCTTTGCTGTCCCTCACCATGGTTTTTTTTTAAGTACCCTGGGTTAAATTAATTACTCTACGAACTACTGAGTGGCTTAAGCCAAGCGTACACAGCTTTATTTGTTCTCTTGCTACCTAGTTTCTTGCATTTTGACTTCTGGGTTTTAAGACCTGCTGCTGCTGCTGCTGCTAAGTCACTTCAGTCGTGTGCGACTCTGTGTGATCCCATAGATGGCAGCCCACCAGGCTCCCCCATCCCTAGGATTCTCCAGGCAAGAACACTGGAGTGGGTTGCCATTTCCTTCTCCAGTGCATGAAAGTGAAAAGTGAAAGGGAAGTCGCTCAGTCGTGTCTGACTCTTCGCGAGCCCATGGACTGCAGCCCACCAGGCTCCTCCATCCATGGGATTTTTCAGGCAAGGGTACTGGAGTGGGGTGCCTTCACCTTCTCCGTTTAAGACCTGACAGAGCATTTAATAGAAGATTTGGCATGTTGCAGTGTTTGAGCTACTATGCGATAGGTGAATAAAATGAGGCACACTTGTGTATGCATAAGAGAGGGAGCAAGCTACAGAAGTAAACTGTGTGTGATATTCCTTTCATTTCTGTGCTGTCCTTGTACTGTGCAGGATTAGTTTAAGAAATCATTTTTATCGGACCTGCACAGTTTTACATGTGTTTTACATGGGTTTGTACAGTTTTACATCTTCTTGAGTTGGAATGTTTCATCAGTAACATATATTGGAACCAAATTCTTATTTTTTAGAAAGATCTCAAATTGCTATTGCTTATGTAAGTATTGTTACTGCCCTGGCTTTGGACACTGGTTTACAATGGAACCTCTTTTTAATCCCTCATTTTGTCAGTAAATATATTATTTTGCTGCCTTAGCAACTATAAAGGCTGCATAGTGCTTTGGTGACCTTTTCCACTTGGATCTTCAGTAGAAATTTAGAGGGGATGTTTGATGATAGACATTTAGTTTAGAACAGTTTAACAATCCTTAGCAATAATATATTGTAACATTTATTAACAGGCTCTTGTTTTACTCCTTAGGAAACATCTGCCTAAACACATCTGTAACAGAGAAGATCAAAGCTGAGGCTGACCAAACTTGTTCTGCAGTTCCACCTTCAAATCCCAGTGAGGCTGACGAGTCCATATTTAGTGGCCAAGTCACATCCGAGGAATCAGAGCCACGCAAGCTTCCATGGCCAAAGTCACCTGAGTCATACTCCTCTGTGGCAGAGAGTAGCAGTGCTTTGACTGAGGGAGAAGAGAGTGATGTGGAAAGCCGTGGGAGTGGCCTTGAACCTGGGGAAGTCCCAGCGGTACCCAGTGGCCAGAGAAATGGCTTCAAAGTCCCCAGTGTATGTGACAGTGTCAGTTTTTACCATATTTATTGTGTTGTCAAGGCTCTTTCTGAAAACAGCATGCTATGCATGGAAATCTTGCTGTAGGGGAGAAATAGCATCTCACATTTATAGGTCTTAATCTATTTCCTTCAGTGACTGGAAGGTAAGCTTTCTATGAGCTCTGGCTAACCTGGTGATAATTCAGAGAACATGGAACTTTTGGCCACGTGTTGGAGTTTAATTTTCTTTCTTTTTTAGTTTTTCTAACATTTAACTTTCTGTTTTGAGATCTTTGTAGATTTATATGCAGTGGTAAGAAGTAGTGTAGCAAGATCTAATATACCCAGTTTCCCCCAATAGAACCTCCTTGGAAAACTAGGATAGGATAGCACAGTGATACTGACATTGATATAGTCAAGACATAGAATGGTTCTGTCACCTGCAATATTAGCCAGACTGGAGATAATTCACCTGCAAGACTCTCACCTCTTTCTGCCAGAGCTTAATACCTCTGGGTCCTGGGCTTCTCTCAACCTCTATTTTAACATTAGGGCTCTTCTGGTTATGCTTTTTCCTGACTCTAGCTGCATGGACTCTGAATCTAGGACCAGGCTGAACCTTCTGTCTCTACCCATGCTGGAACCAGGCCTTCTGCCACTTGGAAAACTCAAGATCCCTCTTGATTTCCAACTTCCTCATTCTAACCCTTTGCAGAAGGCTTCCCTGTTTCTCCTATGTTCTTGTATGATGTTAATACCATATGCTTTCAGCATAAACTGATTGTGAGTATATCAGCCAAGCTACAATTGCGTGTTGTTATTGTCATAATTTAGTAACCTCTTTTGACCTGAACAACTTGGTAAAGGAGTTCAGGTGGATGAATAAGCGAAGCCTCAAATGTTTGAGCTGATAAATTGTGCTGGCTGCCGCTGAACAGACCCAGTTCTGGATTGCTCCTGCTCATTTTAGCTCAGAAGAAACCTTTTGTATCTTCGAGTAGCAAGAGAGAGTAAATAAAGACATCAATTTGGAATGCCCTATTTATAAGTAGTTTTAAAATGTCCAATAAAATGTAGATAATTTCCTGCTGCTGCTGCTGCTAAGTTGCTTTGTCGTGTCCGACTCTGTGCGACCCCAGAGATGGCAGCCCACCAGGCTCGCCCGTCCCTGGGATTCTCCAGGCAAGAACACTGGAGTGGGTTGCCATTTCCTTCTCCAATGCATGAAATTGAAAAGTGAAAGTGAAGTCGCTCAGTCGTGTCCGACCCTCAGCGACCCCATGGATTGCAGCCTTCCAGGCTCCTTCATCCATGGGATTTTTCAGGCAGGAGTACTGGAGTGGGGTGCCATTGCCTTCTCCGAGATAATTTCCTAATTTCCCCCAATAACTTTTTACCGTTTTTCTATCTATGATTGTCCTACTGAAGTATAAAATATTTCTCAGAAATACCTGAGAAACAGAAAGTTATGATCTAATTTATTTGAAAAGGTAGCTAAGAAATTCGAACATAGTATTCACATAGCAGTAAACAAAATTTACAACTTAGTTTCACGTAGGGATTATTTGTAGCTGGACAGATAACTGGGATTCAGGACTGGTGAATAAGTCAAATGCCTGTTTTTATTTGGTCTGATTCTTTAAACTAAAATGGAACTGAAAATAACTTTTCTGTTCACCTTCATCTTTATCATTTCACTGAGCAAAGTCTGACTGGCCAGGAAGCCAAGTGCTGTTGTTGAGGGCTGAGGACTTGGTTTGCACTTGTCAGAAACAGCTGTGTGGTGTTCTCTTCTCATCCCATTTTGTCAGACTTCTAAGTCCTTCTAAGCCACACAGACCTGGTTCATTTTTGTGTAGTGTGGCCAGTGTTTCTTAGTTTTGAGTGTAATACTGTGTGTTTGCTGATAGCAGTCAGCTTCAGTCATCCTTCTCAGGAAACATTAAGGGAACCAAACATGTTCACACATTACACACTATTCCTGCTGTCCAAGATGCTCCTCTCCCAGAGGGCTAAATGTGCTGCTTTGTCATTGCTTTCGGGACTCCACTCAGATGTCTTCACATCAGAAAAGCCTTCTCTGATGATCCCACATAAAATTACCTCCTCCCCATCTCTTTCTGTTCTTTGCCATGCTTTTTTAAAAAAAATTATTATTTTTACTGCATATTTACTTAATAGAACCTGATATTTATGGGCTTCCATAGTGTCTCAGCGGTAAAAGAATCCGCCTGGCAAGCAGGAGATGCTGGTTTGATCCCTGGGTCAGGAAGATCCCCTGGAAAAGGAAATGGCAACCCACTCCAGTATTCTTGCCTGGGAAATCCCATGGATAGAGGAACCTGGCGGGCTACAGTCCATGGGGTCGCAGAGAGTCAGACACAACTGAGCAACTGAAACAATAACAACAACTCAACATTTACTTTTTACTTGTTTATTGCCTCTGGCCTACCCCATCTATATTGCACTCCTTGGAAGCAGGGACCTGGTAGAAGTTTTTCCTGCTCTAGCTTAGTCTTAGAGCAGTGTAGCACATAGTAAGGGCTTAATAAATATTTCTTAGTTTTGACTAAATTATAATTTCTCACATTCATTTTTAGCTATTATAAACCACAGGCAAATCTCATCCTCTGTCATTACTTTGTGAATCCTGCTTTGATTAGAGTGTTGTCACGCATTTTCTCATAAGCCTGTTTACGTGTCAGATGCTAGCGTAGTTTTTTCTTTACGGGTACTGCTGCTTCTGCTTTAGGGAAATTTATGAGACTCCTTTCTTTTACATGAATCACTGATGCAAACACACTGGATTTGAACTCTTTCTTTAACTAGCAACTCTGCCACTTTTTTTGTTTTTTATTGTATGGATGAGAAAGCTTGTAAACAGAGTCTCTCTGAAAGATGTCAGGATGCAAATGACTTTTTCCTCTACCTTTGAAAGAAAACTGTAGTCTAGGCAGCTCATGACAAAAGATTTTACATAGAATGTTAGTGGTTTCAGGATGACAGTTACGTGCCATATTAAACAACAACAGCGTTTGATTTCCTCTTTGGTCCTCAGAGAAGTGAGGACTCTTTTTCCAGTGGAAGGAAGAGGATAGGTTTACTTTGGCTGTATTGCCTCCTGAAGACAGAAAGCAAAATAACCTGCTGTACAGTTACATGTGACCAAATGCCATGGTCCTGGATTGTTATGAATATAGAATCCTAAATTCAGATTATCTTTGAAGGACTTTTGAAAACTCTCTAACATCTGAGTTTATTATAGGTTTGCAAAGGGTACCCTGCACTACAGATAGTGCTTTAATATGAAATGGAAGGATAGTTCAGTGATTCCTCTGCCAGTAAAATTACTAACAGAATGGCTCCTATTTCTGTTGATTTTGCCATTTAAATTTCTTTAAAAACCTTAATTTCTCAGGTGGTAAACAAGTATAAGAGTTCTTTATAATTTATTTGTGGTAAGTCATTGTAATGATAGTTTTTTGTTTTAAAACAAGTCTTTGATGGTGAATATTTTTCCCCTGTGCATGTTCTGTAACCAGAGAACAGAAGGTGAAACCAAAACTGCTAAAAGTTGGCGCCACCCACTTAGTAAGCCTCCGGCGAGATCTCCGATGACCCTGGTGAAGCAGCAGGCAACGAGTGATGAAGGTGAGCTTGGATTGTTTTTCAGTATTTATTCCACGTAAACTGTATAATATTCAGAATTTATTCTGTCAGTTTGTTGTAACAAACTTTTCTAAAAAAAAAAAACTGCCTGGTAGAGAAGAAATCTGACCAAGTGGCAAATACATACCTTAAGGAGATCCTGAGTGACACACAGTTTCTTAGAACTTAGATTTTAGGGATACACAGTTGTTTCACATAATCAAGCAGTGTTAAAGTCTTCCTTTTTTATTTTCTGGGTAAATTGGTTGTTTCTGACATTTGTCTTAAGACCCTCCAGAGAAGTTGACGTCCTTTCTCTCAGACTATCATATCATGGAATTAACATGCTTTGTATTGCGTCTGATTTTAACTTGACTCCTTTAAATTTATCCACACCATCTGAGTCAGAAACTACATGCAGGACTTCTGCATCCTGTTACACCCGGTGTGTCATGGAACACCCTTCCTCTTTGACTATGTGAATGAGGCTTGGCATGAAATTGTTTTATTTACAACCAGCTGCTATTCTTAGATGTAACATTTGTCTGTGTGGTTTACCTGGTTGCCCTCTTTGCCTCTCTTTCTCTCTTTTTCCAAAATTTTTTTTTCTTTTTCTTCAGTCAGACCACTGACCAACTGTTTATTCCTTCCAATGTCTCATAGCTTCATAAGGTGTATTTTTTTTTTTCATCTCTAAAAGAATCAGTTGAAGCAGGTGTTCTGTAAAAAGCCCTTCTTTGAGTTGTTATCCTTTACTGGTAGAAACTGTTAATTAAGGTACTTGTCTGTAGGGATGCTGTCAAGGGAATAACATGAATCTTGGGTTCAGACTAACATCTAGTTTAAATCCAGTTTATCAGAGTACATATCCTTAGCAGATTTCCTTTCCCATTTATTCACTGTCTTCTTTTATGCCTCATGTTTAGTTAGGAAAAAAAAGTTCATCAGTGTAGGGATCAGATAATGATGGTAGCAGTGTCTGTAACACCCGTTCAGGATGGAATTCTGCCTTGAACAATAAAAGTAATTGAACACGTTTGCCTTTATTTCCATATGTCATCATGTTCAGTTTTTATTTCTCCAACTTTATTGTATCCAACACAAACCATTTTCTCCTTTTCGTCAAAATAAAAAATTGTTCTGTATAAAGTAATTAATATTCACTGTGCATTACTCATCAATTTTCATGACCGTTCCCCATTATAGCCTATAGCAACAGCAGAGCTTCTTGGAAGGGAATGTCCTGTCCTGATACATAAGGAAAACTGCCTTCTCCTATTTCTTTATCGTCCTGGAAAGTTTATTTCCATGTGGATCATCATAAATTGGTCCAGAGTTTCTCCTTGGAAAGCAGTTCTGATTTTGATCACTATAGCTTGCAAAATTTCTAACTGGATTGGTTTAACAAGGAGATCTCAAAGGTCTGAGGTTAAATATCTTGCTGATACACTGGTGATTGCAGCTGTTGCAGCAGTTTCACCCTCTATTTCTATATGTTAAGAACTCCTGGATCCTCTGGGGATTTCTGAGAATTGAAAGGAAAAATCAGAGAATTATAGTGATGGCTAAAGATTTTTCACAAGCTTCTAAATTGAGAATGGAGAGTATTCTGTGTTCTGGGGCAAATTATTTTTTGGGAACTTGAATGTTTTTCCCTTAGCCATCTCCCTTTGTGTCTTGTACAACTGGGAGTGTCATTATTAGAAAGTGATGAAGAGTGGGATGAGTGTTCATTGGGAGCACACAACTATAAATCTAGCCTCTTTTGGAAATTTCCTACCCTAACTACTGGACTCTTTCTGCACTCCTCTTACAGAAGTAGGTATGTATGCCAGGCAGGAGCATGAGTAGATCTAGATTGGAGCATCTGAGAAATTGCATCTCCGAACAGCAGTGTTCCTTGTTGGTGAGTGAACCCTTCTTTGGGGCTGGCATTTGACTCCAGAAAAGCAACAGAGGGGAAGGATACTGACCCAGCACCTCTGGGAGCTTATGGGCAGCTGAGAGATGAGTCCCCTCTCAGCTGCACCTTTCAAAAGACAGGGCAGTGGTTCTTTGATACTCAAATGGCCTGGAACTGAAGAAATCATCCTAATTGGTGGCAGATCCAGTAATTACTAGGATCAGCAAGGATTTCCCGACTCTCATCCTCTTCTTTCCTAGAAGAAGCTTTTCCATACTTAGCAGAAAAACATGAGGGCCTGAACAGAGGGGGATACCTAAGAAAGGAATGATGTTTTAGAATGTAAAATTTTTACATAAACTAGTATTCAATTTTGTTCTTTTTGAGGGGCATAGTGAAAAATTATCTTAACTGTATACCACATATATATTATTTATAGTTTAAAAGCAGTTACTAATCTGTCTCTAGTTTTCTTTTAACTGTTTTTCTTTTACCTTTTTCCTTAAGTCAGGCAGCTGCACAAGGTGATCCTGAAACGTGGATTGATAGTCTCTGTGTTTTCCTGCTTTTTAAGCTAATTATACAATGTTGAATTGAAACAGCTTTGAAAGAGAAGTGCTTGGCCGGGTGGGTTTAGTTTCGAAACATTCTGGATATGTACCCATTCTCCCCTTGTGATATAACAGTACTGATAATGGTATATTCCTGTAGTCTGGTCTCAGAGCTTTGTGGTTGAATGTCTGTAGGAAGAGGGGTGTGTGTCTCCAGCATAGGTGAGTCAGTCAGCTCTGAGAACAGTGCTCTACCCTGGCCTCAGAAGATGCTGAGAGTGAGGATGGACCCTGGGGGTGGGGCTGGGAGGGCAGCTTAGAAATCTGCCACAGTGATGTTTTTCTTGGGTTGCTAAAGACACCAGCTCAAATCTCACACATTTCCCTCAATGTTACAGCTTCGATACAGGATAAATGACTTGAAGGCTGCTCATAATCCACTACCGACTTCTTACTGCCTTCGTTTCCCTCCACTATTCAGTGTGGAACCTCTTTTCCATCCATTCACATAACTTTTTTTTAATTTTCCCTCCTGAGTATCTGGTGCTGCTTTATGCTTCCGTGTACTTCCTTGAACTGTTGCTTTACCTGTGATGCCCTTTCCCTCTTGGCACCATTCTCACATGTTTCTGAGCAGTTTTTCCTCATTTTTTACTTCTACTGTCCTATTCCATCTATGCTTACTTAGCTCTAGCATATGCCTTGTCACCTTACATTGTATTTCATTATTTGTCTGTGTGTCTGTTTCCTCACTCTCACGCCTTTGCTCTTGTCTCTGCACTCTGGGCCCAAGGTGAGTGTGTGGCTTAACCCACCTGTGGGTCCAAAAGTAGGAAGTCCCAGGTGATTAGTAACCTTGAAATCAACCCTTATAAAAGATTGTGAAATACTGTGATGTAATATATGCTGTCATGTTAAAAGGAAAACCGAAATTCTTGTCCAGGAAATATTCTCTATATAAGTAGATAGAAAAACATACTGTTTTAATTAGCTGGGACCATAACCTGACTCAGTCAGGTCCTCAAAGTTAATATGAAGCTGACATGGCATTTAGATGTGGTTAGTGCTTTGGGGACCTGAGGGCCCCCAGAGGAATGACACCCTGTTGAGATAGTTGCTTAGCTAGCATCTCAGTCAGTGTGTATGTAGATGTGCGTGTGTGTGCACTTACGTGTATTTCATTCCCAGTTTAAAGGCATTTTTATTCAATTCCTTTTCACTCATGCATGCTTTTTCTGACTAGAGTTTTCATCAGCAACCCTTTGTGCTGACACAAACTCAGGGCTTTTGCTAAACTGATGTTAGGCTAATAAACTTTGTACATTGACGTCCATATTCTGACCATGCATTTTATTAATATCCATCCCCCTGCCTTGCTGTTCATGGTTCCTTGTTTGGTCTTTGAAGTTCCCTTCCTGCACACATGTATGCATTAAAAAAGAAACTGAAGTATAGTTGATTTACAATTTTCAGGTATCATGTATGTGTTTATTTTCCACTTAAATTTTTTTCTAACTACTTTGCAACATAAAGTTTCCAACTTTCTCTACTTTTGACTTACAGTATATTCACTGCTTTTGTACTTACTGTGTACATAATCCCCTTGGTGAAGTGATAAGGCTAATGTTGTTTCTAAAGCAACTGTAAAGGACAAAGCTCACAAATACCAGGAAAGCTTATGAATGTGGCCGTGGCAGATGCAGTAATCTCCACGTCTGTTGGTGGTGATTTGAGTTAACATACTCATGCTGTCTATGGAGATTCTGCTGAAGATTTAGAAAGTTAAGTTGAAAGTTTATAAGAAAATATACAAGATTGTTATTAGTGATTTTAGTTCTCTTTTGTATGCTGATAACTTTTCAAGTTTTTATAGTAAACACATTTATATTTGGGCAAAAATATATTTTAAAGAGACAGAATATGAACGTGATGAACTGGATTACCAGATAATTCACCAGTTATATAACACTGAGAAACAATTGATAAATTAGACCGTCTAGAAAATTAGAGATACCAAGGGAACATTTCATGCAAGGATGGGCTCGATAAAGGACAGAAATGGTCTGGACCTAACAGAAGCAGAAGATATTAAGAAGAGGTGGCAAGAATACACGGAAGAACTGTACAAAAAATATCTTCACGACCCAGATAATCATGATGATGTGATCACTCATCTAGAGCCAGACATCTTGGAAAGTGAAGTCAAGTGGGCCTTAGGAAGCATCACTAGGAACAAAGCTAGTGGAGGTGATGGAATTCCAGTTGAGCTGTCTCAAATCCTGAAAGATGATGCTGTGAAAGTGCTGCACTCAATATGCCAGCAAATTTGGAAAACGCAGCAGTGGCCATGGGACAGGAAAAGGTCAGTTTTCATTCCAATTCCAAAGAAAGGCAATGCCAAAGAATGCTCAAACTACCGCACAATTGCATTCCTCTCACATGCTAGTAAAGTAATGCTCAAAATTCTCCAAGCCAGGCTTCAGCAATAAGTGAACCATGAACTCCCTGATGTTTAAGCTGGTTTTAGAAAAGGCAGAGGAACCAGAGATCAAATTGCCACCATCCGCTGGATCATCGAAAAAGCAAGAGAGTTCCAGAAAAACATCTATTTCTGCTTTATTGACTATGCCAAAGCCTTTGACTGTGTGGATCACAACAAACTGTGGAAAATTCTGAAAGAGATGGGAATACCAGACCACCTGACCTGCCTCTTGAGAAATCTGTATGCAGGTCAGGAAGCAACAGTCAGAACTGGACATGGAACAACAGACTGGTTCCAAATAGGAAAAGGAGTACATCAAGGCTGTATATTGTCACCCTGCTTATTTAACTTATATGCAGAGTACATCATGAGAAACGCTGGACTGGAAGAAACACAAGCTGGAATCAAGATTGCCGGGAGAAATATCAAGAACCTCAGATATGCAGATGACACCACCCTTATGGCAGAAAGTGAAGAGGAGCTTAAAAGCCTCTTGATGAAAGTGAAAGAGGAGAGCTAAAAACTTGGCTTAAAGCTCAACATTCAGAAAACGAAGATTTTTGGCATCAGGTCCCATCACTTCATGGGAAATAGATGGGGAAACAGTGGAAACAGTATCAGACTTTATTTTTTGGGGCTCCAAAATCACTGCAGATGGTGATTGCAGCCATGAAATTAAAAGATGCTTACTCCTTGGAAGAAAAGTTATGAGCAACCTAGATAACATATTCAAAAGCAGAGACATTACTTTGCCGACTAAGGTCCGTCTAGTTAAGGCTGTGGTTTTTCCTGTGGTCATGTATGGATGTGAGAGTTGGACTGTGAAGAAAGCTGAGCACCAAAGAATTGATGCTTTTGAACTGTGGTGTTGGAGAAGACTCTTGAGAGTCCCTTGGACTGCAAGGAGATCCAACCAGTCCATGCTGAAGGAGATCAACCCTGGGATTTCTTTGGAAGGAATGATGCTGAAGCTGAAGCACAGTACTTTGGCCACCTCATGCGAAGAGTTGACTCATTGGAAAAGACTCTGATGCTGGGAGGGATTGGGGGCAGGAGGAGAAGGGGACGACCGAGGATGAGATGGCTGAATGGCATCACTGACTCGATGGTCATGAGTCTGAGTGAACTCCGGGAGATGGTGATGAACAGGGATGCCTGGCGTGCTGCGATTCATGGGGTTGCAAAGAGTCAGACACGACTGAGTGACTGAACTGAACTGAACTGAACTGAACCTCTATACTTGCACTGAGAGGCAAAATCCCATGAAGGGTTGTATGTCTCCATGTCTGTGATCATAGTCAACCGACTCTAGTGTTGGGTTAACTGTGTGACCCTCCATGCTACGGGACCTGTGCTTACAAGTAGGGATTACAGCGGCACCTCCTGCATGGAGCTCTTGGGAGGGTTACAAGAACTCGGGTAAGGCGCTCATGTGTTTGGCACATGATGGATGTTTGTTGTCCTCATTGTAATATGATTTGGAGGAGAAGGAGGAGGGTGATGTCTGAGCTTTCAAGAAAAGAGAGAAATCCGGAGGAGATTCAGGGTGAAAGGCCGTTCTGGTGGGTAGGAGAGAGTGAATGTTCCACTCTTTGGGGGCAGTATGCCAGCTCTAGAGTGGAGGCTGGGAAGTCAGAGCTAAGACCTCATAGGATCCCCCAGACACATAAAACTGAACTCTTAAAAGCCTAAGCCCTTAGTGAAGGGTGTGCTAGGGAAAAACTAAAAACCAAAATTCACCATTGCCCCAGGCAGAGGACAAGAGATCCTGCTGCCTGGGTCTTGGCCTGTGTGGGAAAAGAGGATAGGATAAGAGAAAGGTACCCTAACACTTCTTAACATAGGACTGCTGTCATATTTATGCCTCTTATGCCAATCAGAATGGCAACCCACTCCAGTACTCTTGCCTGGAAAATTCCATGGATAGAGGAGCCTTGTAGGCTACAGTCCATGAGGTCGCAAAGAGTCGGACATGATTGAGTGACTTCACTTCTTCTTCTATGCCTCTAGAGCATCAAAAGCAGAAACAATTACAGAATCTTTTAAACCCACTCTGAGAAGGAGTTTAGCTGACTAAAAGACAGTAGATGCTGACTGGAGCCCTGGCTTTGTCCCTTAGAAGTTTTTTAACTTCTGTCAAGTCTTCTCTCTGGCCTCAATTTCCTTTTGTGTAAAATATGAGCCTTGGCTTTGAGTAATTAGGGCTTTTAACCTACAGGTACATGAATGGATTTTTGACATTTCAAATATCCTGAAGTAACATGGTGATACCTTGAGCTCATCACCCTTGGATCAAATTTTTATTTGTAATTCTTCAATTGTAATTTTATACAGGAAGATTGAAAGATGCAGATACCCATCTATACTGTGTTTACCCAGTGCAGAGGTGACCCCACCTACACATCTGAATACTGACAAGATTCAGATTAAAACCCTGGTTGTGGCTCTGAATTTCTGTAATCTGAACTGTCTGGATTGCTCTTCCTAAATCATCAGTTCAGCAAGTGCGGTACTGTAAGGAGCTGTTAAGGATCTTTTTGAAATTAAAAACAGCTTAGACCCTGATCCCTATCTCTGTATTGTCTGCATGCCTTGAGGGTTAGATTAAAAGTATATTTCAGGCAGTGTTACAGCAATTTATTTTTTTGGACAGTCTATCTATGTTAATATTATAATTCATTTTGTAATGGATTAAATATTTAAGTACAGAGTTGGAAGAGGTGGAAACTGCTGCATTAATTAGAGATTATTCTTGATGTTTGACCATAAAGTAACACATTTAAGCTAGATTTTCAGTTATTGTGAAGAATAAAGTGTGTACATTTAAGTACATTTAAGTAAGGAAAATCTCAGGAACTCACATCTGACAAAATCTGATTACTTCCTCAAATGTTTTTTGGTTTCACACTCATTTTGTGAAAACACTTGTGTTTATAATGCAATTGAATGATAAATTGGTCCTCAACATGTTTTCCCAAGAACATGTTTTCACTTTATTAGAGATTTTTATCTTTTTCTGGGGTATCCTGATATTTCCTGGATATTTTATGAACTTCACACTGTGTCATACAGTAACTGTTAGTACTGTTGGTGCAAAAGCTAGCTTTTGGGTGCTTTGCAGTTATCTGTCAAATAAGGAACATTATTTAGAATTGGCTGTTATGCTTTCTCTTCAGAGACAGATATTTTAGAAGCAGATTATGTCCTTCTGCCCCTGGCGTGCTGTAGCTCCCTGCTTTCTAAGAGCATTAGTATAGGTTTGGTGGTGGCTTAGTCACTAAGTTGTGTCTGACTCTTGGGACCCCATGGACTGTAGCCCACCAGGCTCCTTTGTTTGTGGGATTTCCTAGGCAAGAATACTGAAGTGGGTTGCCATTTCCTCCTCCAGAGAATCTGGCTGACCCAGGGATTGAACCCGCATCTCTTGCCTTGCAGGCAGTATCCTGCCTTGCAGGCAGATTCTTTACTGACTGTGCCACAGGGAAACCCCCAGTACAAGTTTGCCAATCTTCATTTTGTTAAAAAAATTTTATTTCAAAGATTTAAGTGGATATATTGACCAAATATAATGATGTTTTTTTATTGATTCACATTTAAAAAATGTTATTTAAAGTATCAGATTAAATTAAAATTATTTTTAATAGCAAAAATGTTAATTTGTTTGCTTTGGCAGATAATACCTGACTTTGTTTATGGTTAGCAATCTGAGCTCTGCTTTCTAGTCTTTCTGGCAGTTACTGACTGTATGACCATGGAGAACTAAGTCATGTATAAGGCTCATCATATGTCTACTCTTATGTGTATATGATGAAATCGTTGGATTAGTGATCCCAGAGTTTCACTCAAACTGTAAAGTTCTTTAATTCTATCAAAATATAATAGGAAGAAACCAACATAATATTTTAAGTCATCTATAAGGTCCGGCATTCTAACATATATATATAAAATATGGGGAGGATACTGTATAGTCCCCTTGTTTCATGCTGTGCTTTCATGGAAAAGCAAAATAGTGCAGTATAAGAGTATTCCTTACCAACAGTGTTTCCGCTCTGTAAAAAGAAATCGTTTTCTGTGCCAGTTTTGAAAAACAAATGCTGTTGTATGATTGTTGCATGTCATACTCTAAATGTTACTAATTTGTACATAAAGATCTCTTCTTTGTTCCATCAGTTCTTATTAGCTTGAGGTAATGCTATACTTTCATAATAAGCATAGTTATATTTCTGTCTGTTTAACCAAGAAAACAGCAACTTCAGCAGATTTTTAAGCAGGTTGTCTTGGGATGTTTGTTGCTAGGTCACAGCCAGTGTTTTCTGCATTATGGGGACATAAAACAGTAGATATTGTTGGCACTCAGATTTAATGGATATTTTATCTAGCACTCAGCTGTATAATATATGGGCATTCTCTGTATTACTTGATTTCTCTGTTAGTGAATTCCACTGGAGTCTGAAGAGCCCTGACTTTTTCTGCACTATAGGGAATAAAAATAAAAAACACCTTGCCCTTATCATGCTAGTGATTTAGACAAAACCATGCTGGCTTTTTAACTTATGTTACATGGTTGCTTTCTGTACTTCTGTGAGTCAATCTTGAAACTAATGGTTGTTATTGAAGTCTTATGATCAGGTGTCTGTAAGTGCTGACAGCATTAGTATTGTAAAATGATAGTCAAGGCTAATTTATTTAAATTCATGTGTGCCTTGTTACTCTTAAAGTCTTGTAGAAAATATCTTAGGAACAGCCTTTGATAGTATGCTTCATTCCCTTCTTTAGAAAAATGAGTTATTGTATTAGGTTGAAATGTATGAAATTGCTGATATTTGATTTTCATGTATCTTCATATATAACTTTATGTTTTCTTAAACTTGTACACCCCCTTTCCTTGGAGACAATGATGTCTTAATGATACAGGCCATTGAATTACCTTGTATTTTGTTCCACATTTTCTGCATTTTTAGTTTCATCTTTAGTTTGGTTATGAAACTATGAATATTGAGAATAAGCATGATGTTTACAAAATTAATGTAGCTTTAAAAATTTAATTATGTAATTACTTATGATTTTCATTTGCTTTGTTTTGTCCCAATTAAAAACTTAGTTCTGGGCTGTCAGTTCTGCAGGCTGACATTTGGGGACCATCGTCATGGATTTTAGAAAAAAGAGTTTTCACTGCTGAGAGGGTTGTTAAGTAATATGTGTAAGGCTCCCAGTGAGTTGTTAGAAAGTGGCTCACTTTATCATCATTTAAATTCTATATGGCATTGTTTTATTCATTTTCTTTTTTCTGGTTCTGTGTTTCTAGCTTTAGGGAAATGATGAGGTGGCTTTTTTCTAAGTACATATCGTATGGGTCTCTTTAAGTCTACACTGATGTTGCATTGTTTTACGTTGAGGTTTGGTTTGGTTTTGTTATGGGTAAACATTCTCAAGATTGAAAAGTGTAGGGTTTTTTGTTTTGCTGATAGAAAAGTAGAAACCAAAGGCAAAAAGGTTTGTGATGATATATGAACATTTTGAGTATTACTCATCTATTTCTATAGTTCTTAAGGTCTTTTCTTGAGGGAAGATACTTTATAATGACTTTAAGTGAATTAACCAAGGACCTGGGGTGAGAATCTTCTTGGGAGAGAACAGTGAGTACAAAGGCCCCGAGGAAGGCAGTTAGTGTGGCATATTTGAGGAGCAGCAGGAAGAACCAAAAGCTGGTGGCTTTGGACATTGAACTGCAGAGTGAACGCTCCGCCTTGTCCTCTTCTTGTTTCCAAACATCCTCTTGTGTGGCCCACGCCCTGTTACTCTAGTTTCTGGCATTGTGGCTGCTCTGCACAAAGTTCTCTGTCTTCTTAGCGACTGTTTTGTGTGATCTGCCAGGTGATACCCTGTTAGTTCTTGGGTTAAAATGTCCAAGGATTCTGCTGTGCTTAATATAGATGACCGATGTTGGCTTTTAGCTAAGAGAAACTTTATAATTTCTAAATTTTCTTTATGTATTGGCAGGTAAACTGCAACATATGCTAGTTGTTCTTTGCTTAGTGATTTTGTTTTGGCCATTTTAAAAGTTTCTAATAGAGGTGTTGTTAATGAAATAGTTTAAGAAACCAGAGCTTTTACCCGTGGGAAGTTTTGAACTCCTTGAAGGCAAAGGACTGTTTATTTTTGTTTCTTATCTCTAGCATCTGTTGTATTGCCCAGTACACAATGAGTTTCACATGCTCTCTTTCACCTCTTTTATTTGCTGCTCGGGATAAATTCTTTTTGGTGCCATGTTGGCTGCTAGTTTCACAAAGATATGTGAGCTTTCTTTAAAGGAGTTTTCAAAATATCAATAACCTCAGATATGCAGATGACACCACCCTTATGGCAGAAAACAAAGAGGAACTAAAAAGCCTCTTGATGAAGGTGAAAGAGGAGAGTTGAAAAAGCTGGTTTAAAACTCAGCATTCAAAGAACTGAGATCATGGCATCCAGTCCCATCATCTCATGGCAAATAGATGAGGAAACAGGAAACAATGAGAGACTTTTATTTTCTTGGGCTCCAAAATCACTGCAGATGGTGACTGCAGCCATGAAATTAAAAGACGCTTCCTCCTTGGAAGAAAAGCTATGACACACCTGGACAGCACATTAAAAAGCAGAGACATTATTCTGTCAACAGAGGTCCATATAGTCATGGTTTTTCCAGTAGTCATGTATAGATGTGAGAGTTGGGCCATAAAGAAGGCTGAGCACCGAAGAACTGATGCTTTTGAATTGTGGTGTTGGAGAAGACTCTTGAGAGTCCCTTGGACTGCAAGGAGATCCAACCAGTCCATCCTAAAGAAGATCAGTCCTGAATATTCATTGGAAGGACACAAGCAGAAGCTGAAACTAATACTTTGGTCACCTGATGTGAAGAGCCAACTCATTAGAAAAGACCCTGATGTTGGGAAAGATTGAAGGCAGGAGAAAAAGGGGTCAACATAGGATGAGATGGTTGGATGGCATCACTGACTCAGTGAACATGAGCAAGCTCCAGGAGATGGTAAAGGACAGGGAAGCCTGGGATGCTGCAGTCCATGGAACTGCCAAGAGTTGGACACGACTGAGTGACTGAACAACAACATCCTCACCATGATATGACAGTTGAGTATGCTGCTTTCTATTATGTACATTATTAGCAATTATTATTTATAATTCTTTAAGATAGGTAGTGTTGTCATTTTTTCTGATGAGGAAACTGAAGCTCAGAGACACTAATTCACTTCGTAAGGTCACAAGGCTGGCAATTGGTAGAAAACAGGCTTTAAATTCTGCTTGATTCCCAAAGTTCCACTCTTTCTACATTATCACACTAGCAACCCTCCAATAATAGCCCCAGTACTCATAAAAGAAGTTGAAGTAAACACATATAAATTTTTCTGATAAGAACCAGCCTTCTTTATTGATGGAGTCGATCATTCACAGTGATCCTTGTTATCCACCTGTGTTGTGAGAATATATGCATATATGAAATATTAACTAGTGTTCTTTCAGAATTTAAGTAACGCCAAAGTTCTTAAAAAAGTTCTCCCCAGGGGTACACTAAGTATCATTGACAAGTATTTTCAAGATTGAAAAGTGTGCTGTAAGTATCAGAGTACTTTTGTGTATTAGGAGTTTTGAAGGAGTGTGCTTTGGAATATTATGGCTGTTTAAAGTAGTATATTGAATGGGTTGGGATGTATCCTTTTGAAATGATTTTACATCTTAGTTATTGTAACGGTATGTACAAAGAGTAAAACTGTGTCTCCTCATTTAAGTGCTTTAGGCCTTAAACAGTGGAATTCTCTGTTATCCAGGATTACATTAGCATTTTTCGGGTACCATAATACAGAATTAAATTTCCCATAATGTCATCTCTTCCCAGTAAAATTAGACCTAAAAGACTTGTCACTTTTTTTCTATTTTGTACTTTTGAACACAACTTCAGAAACCTTTGAAGTTTAGAAATTCATAAAATCATCGAATATGGTTTGCACTCAGATTTTACAATAGTTTGTATGGAGCAATAGTTTCCAACTTTGAATTTCTTGGCTCATTCATGCCTGGTTCCTGTCCTCTCACCCTTTTCTCCCTCAATTTCCTCCAGGACATCTGAAACTGTATATAATGCCTCCCAGGACTGAGATTTTGCTCAAGTACCTGAAAGATAACAGATGCTGTCTTGCTCTTCATAGCAAAGAATAGTGCTATATGAGCCAAAACCCATCATTGGAGCAAAACCCCAGCAGCAGAATCATTGTGGGGACTCATAGAGGGAAATTTGCTGGAGCAGTGTCAATGGCTTTTCCCATCTGCTGGGTCCTGTCAGCAAGTCCTGGCCTTTCCACAGTGGCCCAAATGTTTTTCTGCTGAGAACTCCACTTGCACTTACTAAGCAAAAGTTGTTCAGAAAGACTGTACTGTGGAGAGAGTAAATCCAACATATGTCTGCTTTTAAGCTAAGGTTTCTCTGGGTTTGTAGGACCTACCTAATATTTTTTAACTACATTATTTTTTCAACTTTAAAAACTGCATATTTTTATAACTGTAAAAACTTGTTTTCCTTTTCCTTTATTCCAGATTTTTAAACATATTTGTTACAGAACTGACATCATCCCCAGTATTCAGTTTTGTTTGCTGAGTTTTCATCTGTTAATGTAATATTTATATCGCTTAATATTATATGTTATAGTGTATATATTCACATTATATCATATCCATTACTGTTCTTCAAAAGCACCTTTTCAATGCTGGCATAATATAGTCATGCCATAATTTTATTTACATATTTTTAAATGAGCGCTTTCTTTTGAATACTCTTGTAAAAGGCATTAATCTTTTTTATTATCATAAATTTACTCAGTGATGTTTTTGACAGAATGGGAGAATAAAGCCTTTTTTTTTCTCCTGAAAGGATAAATCTTGAAATGTTTTTATATAAAAGATAACTGGGTGTGTGTCTAGATTGGCTCTTTCTGTTCTAACCTGTCTTGTCATGTTAAAAGTTAAGTTTTTAGGCATACATTTTAAGTAATTTACTGGATGATCTTTGCAGAAATTTTCTGGAGACCTAGAAGGAAAGGAACTATAATCTATGGAAGTCCTACATCTTGCTTACTGATGAACAGCTGCTGTACTGCAGGTAGCTCATATATTGCAGATGAAAAAATTGAGGTTTAGACTTATAACCAAACATTAAGACCGCATATATTACATGAGTGAAACACTGTGTTAATTTACTTTAATTTTTTGGATCAGACAGCTACTCTTGTAGCCAGGCTTAACTGAGAATAGTTGAATATCAACTGTTGTAGCCCACAAAGTCAGAGCCTTTATTACATTTCTTTTCTAATTTATTACTTTGTTTAACTGTATGATATTAGCAATAGATTTAATTTTGTGATTACTTACACTGATATCTTAAAATATTTTATAGTTTCAATCTTACATAAGCTTTTAAAAAACTTACATATGATACTTTTATATGATAAGCAGTGTAAAGTGCTTTATATAGAAAGTAAAAGAAATGAACACTTAGTCATTAAACTTTAAAGTGTATGTCTATAGTAATCCCTGAAGTCACTTCTTAGTTGGGCCTTCACTGCCCTTTGGGCAGTTTTATTGATTGAAGGAGAAAGTTGCTGTCCAAACAATGGGCTATGCCTTCAGATTAGCATAAGTAGCAATCTTAAGAAGCTCCTTTGAACATTTTAAGATCCTAAAGTACATTGCAGCAAGCCTGACTTTCTTTTCAGAATCAGTTGTGTTTTGTTTTTTGTTTTTTTTTGCTGCACTGGGGCTTCATTGTGGTGTGCAGGTTTCCTCCAGTTGCTGAGAATGCGGTGGCTTCTCTTGTGGTGGATCACAGGTTCTAGAGTGTACGGGCTCAGTAGTTGTGGAGCATGGGCTTCCTTGCCTAGTGGCATGTGGGATCTTAGTTCCCCAACCAAAGATCAAACTCATGTCCTCTGCATTGGAAGGTGGATTTTAAACCACTGGACCACCAGGAAAGTCCCACCAGACAGTTTTCGGAAATTCCCTGAGCTCCCAACTTTCTGGGAACCTGCTCCTCCTCTTCATATGCTCTGCAGAATTGAATATTTCCCCTGTAGTACCTTTGTTGGGCTTCCCAGGTGGTACTAGTGGTAAAGAACCCACCTGCCAATGCAGGAGATAAGAGATGCGGGTTCAATCCCTGAGTCAGGAAGATCCCTAGAAGAAGATCATGGCAGCCCACTCTAGTATTCTTGCGTGGAGAATCCCATGCACAGAGGAGCCTGGTGGGCTACAATCCATCAGGTCACACAGAGTCAGACAAGACTGAAGCAACTTAGCACACATGTACCTTTGTTACTGCTGTGGAGTCTCTGGGTCAGCATGGGATGTACTGATGACTTTCAGACTTCATAGTTACATATGGACAGGACATTTTTACTTATCCCTTGAGACTGATTGATCTTTAGAAAAATAGAATTTTCATGGTCTTGAGGGGAGGGTGGATCCTGCAAGTGAGAATACTTCTGACAGCAAAGATGTGGCTTACTTTTCCCAAACCAAGCAATTCACTAGCTATCAGGTGGATGTCCTACAATTTAATTTAATTTCTTTCTGACACTAACGACTCAGAGTTAGCAGATTCAGAGTTACCTCACAGATTAAGGATTCAGTCTAGTCTCATGGGTTGTCCCCACTTCAGATGCCAATTGCAAGTCCTTACACCTGACCAATAGGCTATAAAGTCTGGGGGCTTCCTACAACTCCCTCCTCAGGTTTGATAATTTTCTAGAGTGGCTCATAGAAGTCAGGAAAACAGCCAAAAAGAAGGGATGAACAGGGCAAGGTAGAAAGTGGGTAGGTGTCTGCAGAACTTGTGTTCCCTCTGCAGGTACATTGACCCTGGACTCTGTCTAAACCCTGTTTTAGGGTTTTTGTGGATGCCTTGTAATGTTTACATGATTGATTCCATCAGGGTCTATTGGTGATTGACTGAGTCTCCAGCCCCTCCCTTGATGTGAGGCTAAAGTGCTAACGCTGTAGTCATGAATTGACTCTGTAGTTATGCATTGGTCTTTCTGGTGATGAGCCTTCATCCTGAAACTATCTAGGTGCCTCCTGTTATCTCATTAGCAGATAGAGGACACTTTTCAGTTCTGAGTTTCCAAAGGTCTTAGAAGTTCTTGTGTCAGGAACTAGGGGCTAAGACCAGGTATTTTAACCAGTGATGTTCCTCTTACCCATATCATTCAGAATATTCCAAGGGTTTTAGAAGCAGTATGCCAGAAACCAGGACAAAGACTGAATATGTGTTTCTTTTTATATCACAATATCACAATGAGTATGATCTAAATAGTAAGCAGGGAGAGGATCATTTTGGAGAAGTATTTAAAACACATTGGAAGATTGAGGGAAGCTGTAAGCAGGCTGCCCGTGAGGGGCTCCTTACTGTGATTGATCTGCAAGTAACTATAGAGACACAAGTTGTGGTTGACCTCTCAGTACCCAGCTGTCACGTGTATAGATCAGATACCGTGGTTTAACTTTTATTTCTCCTTGAGCTCTCTTGTTGGATTCTATATGCATATCTATTCCCACTGCCCTTTTCCAAGAGCTTTTTTACTTCAGAAATATTCAAAGTTGGAGGCAAAGCTTGGTTTCCTAGGTATAAGCATATTTTTAATAGTAAAAACCAACATGTTTGGGATATTGTGCGTATGTTCCAGGAGTTTGGTGCTTGGTCTGTAGGCAGGCAAATTCTGTAGAATAAAACAACTGATTGTTTTTTTGGTGATGTAGTGATTGAAAACTTTCAAAGCAACTATTGAAGGTGCAGCTTGTCTGATAGCAGTGTTTTCAGCTAATGTTTTTATATTCAGAACATTCCTGACAACATGGTGTCCAGAGCTGTATTGTAACCTGCTTCTGTGAATTTAGAAGAGCTCATATAGATTTAAGGAGCTGCTCTGTGTTTAGGGGCATGATTTGCTTAATTCTGTACTTGCTACAGAGTAATGGGCATGCTTCTGTAAAAAATAGTAGTCTAGGAATCTAGATTTCTGCTGTTAGGTAAGAGGCTCATCAAGAAAAAAGATAACCAAGCATTGTTGGCATAGAATTTTTTTTCCCTGCTGTAGCTGGCAAACCTTGCAGACCTTAATGAAAGAAAAGGGAGAAAAGGCCTTGCAGTATTGGTTGTTTTGTTTTTGCTTTAGTGTTACTCGTTAGTTGAGGAAAGTAGTTTATGACATTCTTGCTTGACTGTGAGAACACAGTCTACACCAGCTTTATTAGTGCTGTATTGCTCAACAGTGACTGTGATACTAGTACTTTTGGGTGAAAATGCACATATATTCTTCAGTGATTCTCAGTCTTTTTCTCAGGACAACTTATGCTTACAAACATTTTGAGGACCCCAAAAAAGGTTTCAGCTCCTTTCCTTTCTGTAACGTCCTCCCCTCCCTTCCCCTTCCCTTCTCTCCCAACCCCAACTCCTTTCCCTCCCTATAGGTTTGTCTTGATGGTACTTATTTGCTGAAAGTTAAAACACGGGAAAATTTAAAGTAGCAATAATAAGTGCATAAGCATTTGTTTTCATAAAAAAAATACTTTTCCCAAACCATAAAAATAAAGAAAAAAATGGCATTGTTTTACATTTTTTGCAGAGCTCTTTAACATTGAGTTTAATGAAAATTGGATTATCATGTCTACTTTTGCATTCAGTCTATTAGGCCTCTCTGTTCTGGTTGAAGTATACTGAAAAAAGTCCAACTTCCCAGAGATACATGGTTAGAAGGAATACAGTATTTTAGTACCATTAAAAAATTTTTTTATTTGTTTTTGCCTCCTTTGTCAAAGATAAGGTGTCCATAGGTGCCTGGATTTATCTCTGGGCTTTGTGATTTATTCTGTTGATCTGTATTTCTGTCTTTGTGCCAGTACCATACTGTCTTGATGACTGTTGCTTTGTAGTATAGCCTGAAGTCAGGCAGGTTGATTCCTCCAGTTCCATTCTTCTTTCTCAAGATTGCTTTGGCTATTTGAGGTTTTTTTGTATTTCCATACAAATTGTGAAATTATATGTTCTAGGTCTCTGAAAAATACCATTGGTAACTTGATAGGGATTGCATTGAATCTATAGATTGCTTTGGGTAGTATACTCGTTTTCACTATATTGATTCTTCTGATCCGTGAACATGGTATATTTCTCCATATGGGGGTGAAGGTGGTCATTTAGGCTGACTTTTCAATTGTGCTGCAGGGAGGGAGGAACACTGCAAACAAATATCACTGGCGTGTGTAGGGAGCGCTCACAGTGTCTGGGCCACACTGGGTTTGCCCCGGCTCAAGGCATGTGTGCTTTCTTGGTCTACACTGCTCAAGCTCCAGGTTGCTCTGCAGGGGAACTGTCTAAGGCGAGCCCTGGGTTGCGTGCACTTCCCATTTCTAAGCCGTTCAGGTTTTTAGGTACTCCACAATGGTACAGACTCGGTTGGGCCTGTGTTTTGTGTCCTTCCCGGGTCCAACCAGCTCAGGTGATCAGGTGCTTGGGGAGCGCACTCTCCCCAGGTGGGGCGGTGCGTCTTATCACCTCCCCTGTCCCAGCCACTCAGTTTCCTGGGTGCGCAGCAGGAGTGCCGTCTCAGGTGTGCCGTGTGCTCCTCTGGGAAGCTGATCTCTGGATGTGACTCTCCTGGTGGATGTCAACCATCGAGGATCCCAGGAAGACTTGGTTAGCAACTGGGAGCTTGCTTGCAGTTTGGTAGAGAATGCCCCTTGCCTTCTGGCTCTGGCTGTCACCTGCCTGTCTCCCTGCCTCTGGCGGGAGATGAGCCAGTCTGCTGCCGGCTAGCTCTCCTCTATGGGGTCGCACAGAGTTGGACACAACTATAGTGACCTTAGCAGCAGCAGCAGCTCTCCTCTGGTATTTGCACAGTCCTTTGTTCTTTGAATGGGCTTGGCAGTGCCTTAGGTTAGAGTTTTTTGCAGGAAAGTACTCTCTCTCTCCTGTTTTTTTTCTTTCTCTCTCTGGCATTCCCATGGTTTGGGTTGCTGTCTCAGGTTAGCTCCCTCAGATTGCCCTCAGGGCATTCAGGCCTGGTCCTTACCCTAAGCAATGCAGCCTGCGCCTTCCTGTTCAGTCCCTGCTTGCTGGTGGTGGATGCGAGTGTCTGGGCTACTTCTCTGCTGGGAGTTGCAGTTAAGTGTGTAATCTGTGGGTTTTATTTATTTATTTTTTCCTCCCAGTTATGTTGCCCTCTGAGATTCCAAAACTCCCCACAGACCTGCCGGTGAGAGGGTTTCCTGATGTTTGGAAACTTCTCTTTTAGGACTCCCTCCCTGGGAAGGGTCTCCATCCCTAACTCTTTTGTCTCTCTTTTTATCTTTTATATTTTGTCGTACCTTCTTTCGAAGACAATGGGCTGCCTTTCTGAGTGCCTGGTGTCCTCCGCAAGCATTCAGAAGTTGTTTTGTGGTATTTGCTCAGCGTTCAATTGGTCTTTCAATGAATTTGTGGGGGAAAAACTGGTCTCCCTGTCCTATTCCTCTGCCATCTTAGGACTGCCCACCATTTTAATATGTGTATTCTTTGACACTACACAAAATTTGACACAAGGTGGGTTTTTAAAGACTAGTTGCAACATGCAATCTGAATCCCATCAGTGATCCTTTTGTTCTCTTTTAAACTGAAAATTTATTGATCTCTCTTGCACTTTGGCTCTTCTACATGTCTGTGATTTTGTAATGTCATATATTGGTAAACAAAGATATGTGTCATATAGGTATTTTTATACTATAAAAAAGTATATGTTATTATTACCATCAATTCCATAAGAAATAGCTTTAATTATTGGGAAGTTGTCTAGCTCACATAAGTGGATACACATTTTTGGAAGTTATAATTTACTTAGAAGCTTTAATAATTGACTTAGAAGCTTTAATTTCACCATTGTCAAAAAATATTATCAGTAGTTTTTTTTTTTTTTTTCAAATTAAATTGACAGCTTTCTTTGTTCACTTTCATGAAAATTCTTCCAGATACCCAAATCTGAATTACCATAGTTTGTCTGTTAATCATTTGTTCAAGTAAAAATGGTATTCCATGAAAAAGGCAGGTCATTCAGTGTGTGATTCAATTATTTGTCCATTTCCTTTTCCCATGATAACCATTGAACTACAGTATACAGCAGAAGTACTTTATGCATACATCCCATTTTATCACAAATTTAATAAAATTGATGGATACATTTTTTTCTTCATCAAGACATTGTTAATGAGAACTCCCTCACTCTCAACTGCAAATTTGAGATAATCAAGTATATCATGACTGCATCGGAGCCCCTGCCTTAACTCAGGCTAAGCCACCAACAGTTTTACCCTTCATTGCTCCTGTGTCACCATTAAAAAAATCATCAGGGTGACACATGCAAATAACATGTTCTGTTATTGTGCAAGTATTTTTGACTGTACAGACCACATGAAATTGTGCTATGTATCTCCTAGACCTTGCTGTGAGAACTGCCGTTACTCTTTTAGCTCTTCTTTTGTTCTTGTTGAGAATACAGTTGGGAAAGAAAGGAGTCTTATGCTGATAACATTTTCACAGGTTTTGCAAACTTTGATGCATTTGCACCAAGGGATCGTTCCTTTGCCCTACTCTTTTTGTTTTCTACAGCAAACTGTGGCTTTCAACATGAGACTCAGAGCTTCTGAATGTTGCTATGCTGGTATATATGCGTATGTTAAAAAAGAGGTAATTATGGTAATAAAAAACATTGGATTCATTAAATGTGTATAGTGTCCATGTCCTTGTATGTTAAATATCTGCCCTGTTGTGAGAAGTAATTTGCTATTTTAAAAACCTAAAAATCTGTGAAACTGTACAGTCTATTTTCATTGCCTGACATCTTATAGTGCCTCATATAGTGAGGTAAATATTAATATATACAAGTGAGATTACAGTGTAACTTTAGAGGTTCATTAGCCAATTATAGTTGAAGATGAGGAAGAGGAAAGGAAATTCCTAGGCGTATGATGCCAAATGATCAGAATATTTAAAAACTACAATGGAAAAAACATTCTCCCACTTGTGTATATTGAAAGATAAGAAGTATCTTTTTTAAAAAGCAAGTGGATGAAGGTGCACTAAAAAGAGACCAGAAATAGGAGCGGTGTTGAGAGACTGAAAGGGAAGAGTTTCATTTGGAATTGTGTGATGATGAGAGTATTTAAATATCCTGAAGGTACTTTTACCCCCAGAATATTTAAGACTTTCCTCCCCAGAATATTTATGAATATCATGAGTCTGGGAAAGGCAAGAATCAAGGTTAGTCTCTGTTTGAACAATGCCTTGGTTCAAAGGTAGGCGAGAATTCTTAGAGATAGAAGAGGGATGAATAATTTGATGAGGTAATTTCAGGAAGATAAAATACTTACCTTCAAGAATATGCCAATGTGTTTGACTTTTAAAACTAAGTTAAAATTTGTATAGTCATCATCATGTACTTATGATTAAGTGTAGTCTCTTTCTCAACCCCTCTCATAAAATATTGCAGGATAGAGTTAACAAACAGATCATATGAAAAATAAGATGATTGGATGGATTATATATAATATATGTGTTATATATCATGGTAAAGTTTATAAAGAATTTTAATACTTTTGGAGCTTAAAAAGAAAGTTTACTTTCTCTATTTCATTTCAGTATTAAAAAGAAAAAATAAAAACCTGAAGTAGGTGAGAAAGCCGTGATCAACATGAGAATCTACTTTACAGAAAGCCACAGCCCTTATGAATCAGAGTTTCAATTTCAAGTTAGGTCTCTGAGGAGTTCCCTGGTGGTCCGGTGGTTAGGACTTGGCGCTTTCACTGCTGGGTTCCTGGGTCCTTGGGTCCAATCCCTGGCCAATGAACTAAGATCCCGCAAGACTCATGGCGTGTCCTTAAACAAACAAACAATCAAACAGAAACAAAGTCTCTGAACTGACAGTTCCTGTATTGGGGGCTGCATAGTGTCATTGCCAGGCAGCTTTTAATTCACAGGATTCCATAGTCATGGTGTTCCCTGCATACTCTGGCCCAGAGAGCATCCAAACAGAAGACAGATGCTCTCTGGGCCAGAGTATGGCCTCATATGGGAGATGGACAGCTGTCGAGCAGGGTCTTCCACCAGGTCAGTTTGAGGTTTGAGGACAAGCTCAAGATGTGTCAGGCTGTCCTAGGTCAAGTCTTGCCAGAGACAGTGGCGCACACACTCCTGTTCTCTGGCTCCACTGTTGAGAATTGTTCTTCTCTCCTACTTCTTGTTCATTTTCCCAAGGCTTTTAGGAATTAAATAGTATTTTCTTCATCCCTAAAACTATTTTGAGAACTCCTCACATCAACCAAGTCCAACTGAATGCATAAGAGCATCATTCATCTTGTTAGTTTTGGTCTTTTGTAATGAAACAAGCGATGTGATAAATTTATCGTGAACCAATAAGTGGAATCCAAGTTATTCAAGCCCAAGGATTCTGCTTGTTTGTTTAGCTCTCACGTTTAGTGTATATTAGTCATTAAATGCAATGTTACTTCAAGTTCCTAGTTAACTTTTACTCACATCTTTGATTTGTCAAAGTTTACTCTTCACAGTAAGTCTGCTGTTATATATTATAAGGAAACAGAGGTGGAAACATTTAGCATCAGATTACTTTTATTTCAAATGTAGACAAAGGTTCTTAGCTTTTGTTTTGTTTCAAACATTGTCCCTGACTGAATGTTAAACATTTCTATTGTATATAATAGTAATAATAAGGATAATACCATCACCACCACCACAGAAACAGGAACAAGATTGTTGCCTTTTGTTTCAGTTGGCATTTGATATTTTTAGAGTTATTTTTAGTCTCATTTAACCCTTCCTACTTTTCCACTTCAGCAAATCCACTTTGACTTTTTTTTTTTTATAACACAGGTAAGTCACCAGGGCAAGGGCAGGAGCTCTTTAGATCATGGGTATACCCCTTCTGGGACTTGAAGACATTGCTTTACAGTATTTATTAGTAGCACTGAGACAGCTACTAGAGAGGAAGTTTAGAGTGTGTCACAGCTGTGAACATTAAGAACTGGATGTAGCTGTGGTTGCTGCCATTGTTTTGATACACTGTCCTCTGCTATAAGCATGAGGAATTTTTTTCTCATAACCTATTATATCTTTTTGTATTTTTCTGGCCTTCTATAAAATTTTGTAAAATGACATTTTTGTGGAATGGATCTCTGCCCCTTTCATATTAACAGATACATATACTTAAAGAGATTTGACCCTCTGGGGAATCATATTGAACAAATGAGATTTGGCTTAGGTATTATCTTTTATATCCATGTAATGATACTATATTGCTCGGCACATAATAGCCAGTCTATAAATGGTATTTGTCATGAATTTTGAATAAAAGTTAATTAATGAAATAAAATTAAAAATTTTAAATTAAATCATCTGCTGTATTAGGCCAGGGAACTAAAAATATAGGTAAGGCAGATAGTGGCTAGTGAATTCCTATGCTAGCTGAAAGATAATCTTGCACATATTAAAACTCTTACCCTGGGAGGTATCGGGATAGCATGAGAAACAAGAAGTCATGGAGTTGAGAGGAGGGGTGAGGATAGGGAAGGTGTGGAAAGTGGGTTGGTTTGTCTGGCTCTCAAATCAGAGGTAGTGCTCGATGATGAGGATGATGCCAATTTCGTTTCTGGTTTCCACTCCGACATTAATATCACAGGTACTTGGAATGTGTGCATCTTTTATGATCACGGTAATTGTTTTTCCCTGAGTACCCTGCTCACAGTTCATTGCTGAAGCCTGGATTGGAGAATTTTGAGCATTAGTTTACTAGTGTGTGTGATGAGTGCAATTGTGCGGTAGTGTGAGCATTCTTTGGCATTGCTTTTCTTTGGGACTGGAATGAAAACTGACCTTTTCCAGTCCTGTGGCCACTGCTGAGTTTTCCAAATTTGCTGACATATTGAATGTAGCACTTTAACAGCATCATCTTTTAGGATTTGAAATAGCTCAACTGGAATTCCATCACCTCCACTAGCTTTGTTTGTAGTGATGCTTCCTAAGGCACACTTGACTTCACAAGTCAAATTGCCAACATCCGCTGGATCATTGAAAAAGCCAGCGAGTTCCAGAAAAAGATCTATTTCTGCTTTATTGACTATGCCAAAGCTTTTAACTGTGTGGATCACCAGAAACTGTAGAAAATTATGAAGGAGATGGGAATACCAGACTACCTGACCTGCCTCTTGAGAAACCTGTATGCAGGTGAGGAAGCAACAGTTAGAACTGCACATGGAACAATAGGCTGGTTCCAAATAGGAAAAGGAGTGAGTCAAGGCTGTATATTGTCACCCTGCTTATTTAACTTAAATGCAGAGTATATCATGAGAAACGCTGGGCTGGAAGAAACACAAGCTGGCATCAAGATAGCTGGGAGAAATATCAATAACCTCAGATATGCAGATGATACCACCCTTATGGCAGAAAGTGAAGAAGAACTAAAGAGCCTCTTGATGAAAGTGAAAGAGGAGAGTGAAAAAATTGACTTAAAGCTCAACACTCAGAAAACTAAGATCATGGCATCCAGTCCCATTCATGGGAAATAGATGGGGAAACAGTGGAAACAGTGTCAGACTTTATTTTTTGGGGCTCCAAAATCACTGCAGATGGTGATTGCAGCCATGAAATTAAAAGACGCTTACTCCTTGGAAGCAAAGTTATGACCAACCTAGACAGCATATTAAAAAGCAGAGACATTAGTTTGTCAACAAAGTCTGTCTAGTCAATGCTATGGTTTTTACAGTAGTCACGTATGCATGTGAGAGTTGGACTATAAGGAAAGCTGAGCGCTGAAGAATTGATGCTTTTGAACTGTGGTGTTGGAGAAGACTCTTGAGAGTCCCTTGGACTGCAAGGAGATCCAACCAGTCCATCCTAAAGGAGATCAGTCCTGGGTGTTCATTGGAAGGACTGATGTTGAAGCTGAAACGCCAGAACGTTGGCCACCTGATGTGAAGAGCTGACTCATTGGAAAAGACCCTGATGCTGGGGAAAATTGAGGGCAGGAGGAGAAGGGGATGACAGAGGATGAGATGGTTGGATGGCATCACCAACTCAATGGACATGGGTTTGGGTAGACTCCAGGAGTTGGTGATGGACAGGGAGGCCTGTTGTGCTGCGGTTCATGGGGTTGCAAAAGAGTCAGACACGACTGAGTGACTGAACCAAACTGAACTGACCCTGCTCACTGTGTTTGCATGCCCTTTCTCTTCAGAGTTGCCTGAAGTTCCATTGATTGAGGAAGAAGTGGAAGAAACTGAGTCTTGGGCAAAGCCTCTGGTTCACCTTTGGCAGACGAAGTCCCCAAACTTTGTGGCTGAGCAAGAGTATAACACAGCCATGGGCAGAATGGAGCCATACTGTGCCATTTGTGCTCTGCTCATGCCCTACTACAAGGTAGCTGGTGGGAGGGGCCCCTGCCCACGTTTCCTTTCGCTATAACACTTTCTGTGTGGCTCTAAAAACGCAGGTGAGTCATTGTACAGTTAGTATGCACATGGTGAAGAAAACATTAGTTTTTTTGTAGCTAATGACCATCATAGAGCAGCAAACAGAATTCCTGCGTGCCACTTGAGAGACTTTTCTTTAACAGTGCTTTATCATTTTTTAATGTCTTAATTTATTTCAGTCAACCGTTAATTCCAACCTTCCTTCTACCCACTTCACCAAGAAACACAGACCTTAAAGCTTCAAAATAGTAGAAGCTTGCAAAGAGAAAACTTAGACCTAGTCTCTGCTTTATGTTTGAAAATATTACTCTCAATCATATAAATGTCAGCTCTGGGCTCACATTTGAAATATCTCTCTTCTTCTTTCCATGTAGAACATGCAAAAGACACAGCAGGACTCAATGCAAACCAAATTGTCCAGTTTATCCCATCAGCCAGCTATTCATGGAATTATTTTCAGATGTCTTGTCATATATTTTATGCCAAAAGCATCTTAGATCACAGAGGGCCAACATTGTTCAGCACTAACACAAACAAAATGATCTTTAGGAATCTGGTAAGGGTAGAACTACTAGGTCTGTTTTAAGATACAATATTATAAAGTGCATTGATGTGAATATTGTGTTCTGGGTTATATTTTCACTAATAGAATCAGAAATATTGTATTTAAGATCACATTGTTCTTAAAGTTCTACATGAAGTAATTCTGTTCAGACATTTCAGAGCATAAAAATGCGTAATGTGCCACATTCTCAGAACTTTGTAAATAGAGGAAGTAGTTCATTCATTCATGTGAGTGTGACTTTAGGGAGTGATTAACTTTATTTTTATTTCCTATTTATCATTAAATTTCTATGTTTTCTTGAAAAATTTACCTTTGTTTTGATTCTTATTTCTGTATCATAATCTGCCTGCATATTTCCCTAATGATTAAAAAATTCCAACTGAAATTACAAGTTTTGGGGAAATTTATTAACATAGGTTTCTGGGGATAAGATAGTTCATTAATTATATTCAAATAAACAATGAATATCTTATATTTTGATGAGAGATGACAATTTTGTTTGCATATTATGCCTTGTTATCTAATGTCATTTGCTAGATCTTTCTGTCTTGCTGTTTTAAAACTTTTTGATGAGACAAAAACCTTCAAAAACTCTCTTAAATACTGTCATACAAATTAAAACTGAGGTCTTTGAAGATTCTCCTTCAGGTGTAGCCAGATAAGATTCTTCAGTTAATGAAACCAGGTCTATTAATCTAGTGCAAATAAAGAAGCAAAAAAAGTTCATTGGAAGGATCATTGCTTCTCATCAGCTTTGTCTGTAAGAACATAATTTTAGTAGCTCATCCCTTTCTATAACAGTGGGCGTATAGAATCTCCTCTTGTTCCTTCAGCTTAACTTCTGGATGGGAACCTGGGGAGCAGAGCTGATAGTTGGAGGACAAGGACAAGAAGAAACAATACAGAAGTGGAAAATTAGTAAATGAAATAGCTGTTTGTGGATCTGTCCAAAGCAAGTGATTCCAGCTCTTTTCCATATTTTTTGCTCATTTGCAAATATTATGTTTTTCAGCCAGATAGCAGCAATGAAGAAAATGATTCTAGATGGGAGACAAAATTAGATGAAGTGGTGACTTCAGGAGGAAAGACTAAGCCCCTCATTCCAGAGATGTGTTTTATTTATAGTGAAGAAAATATAGAATATTCTCCTCCTAACGCCTTCCTGGAAGAGGATGGAACAAGCCTTCTGATTTCCTGTGCAAAGTGCCGCGTACGGGTTCATGCAAGTAAATGAGTCTATCAGTCATTCATCACTGGCTTTTTAGTGCTTCACATAGTCTTTATTTCTCACCCCTCTGCAGCCTGTCAAATCTATCACAGTGAACTGTTGGCATAATTAATGATTAGGTCATTCTTCCTCATATTTCTTCTAATGAAAGTATGAAAGGTATATTCGTCCTTTCTTGTATTTTACGTGGTATCAGTGGAGAACAGGTCTGATGGTTTGTTTCTTTGGGGTCCCCATGTGGAGTCATCATGGGACTCCTTTCACATGCTTGAATTTTACTTAAGGTATAGTTTATAAAGCCTTAATTTTATAAGGTTGATTCTTATGTTGATTCATCACTATTTTCCTTTGTATGTTTTAAAAAGAACGAATATTCTTTTGGTGATTTGGGGAATTGTTAAATTTAATTCCTGAGTTAAAATTTTATTCTTTGTAAGAGTAGGGAGATCTTCATTGCCTTTTGGGGAAAACAGTCCTTCGAGTTGTTTTCCCCCAGGACTGAGATGGTTAGGCTCTATACCTGTCTCAATTTGCTATTTTTACATAATTGTGTTAATGGCAAATGCATTTTTATAGATTAATATGTCATCTAAACCCTCTAAAATGTATAAAATGAATCAGTTATACATTGCAATTGTGTTTTAAAGCATTTTAATATTCAAGCTCTTACCAAGTCACATGTTTTATTAACATTCTTAGGTATAGTGTGAGTCTGTCAATGTGGTATGAATGGTTTACAATATATGTATTACATTCTGTATTTATCCCACGGTAATACCAGTCTTATATTAAGTTTGAAATTGCCTGGCTATCAAGCATTTATTTATTAGATACTTTCAGCTTCCCCAAGGGATTTGAACATGTGTTTGAAATATAATTATATAAAACTTCTTATTTACTTCATCAATCTGTAAGACACTCAGTACACTCGCGCGCACACACACACACACACACACACACACACTCACACTCACTCTACACGGTTATATGTATATGAGAAGCACAGCATCATTTTACAAACAAGTTAGGATTTAATCTTGACTACAGAATGCACTAACTGTGCAACTTAGCCATAATATTTTATGACCATGTGCTTGAACTAAACATTTTATGATCTTGGTTAACTATTATAGGCTTTTCTTTGGGTAATTACATTTCTGTTATTTTCCCTTCCCAAGACAAATTTTATAGAAATTTTATATTAAAAATTACTTCTTTAAATTCTACTCATTTAAATCTTTCAAAGCCCTCTTTTTTCAGGAAGCCAGAGTAACACATGTTTGTTCGAGCCATATAATTGCTACATATATCATGTATTTACATCATCAGCCATCTCTTTAAATTGTTGAGTCAGGCATGTACTGAATAGACAAGTAAAATTGAACATATCTCTTCATCACCAGCCATGAATTGTGTATCCTTTGTTCGTATCACTGAAATTAAAGCTAATTAAATGTAATTTTTGAAGTGTAGTTTTAAATTACATTAATTTTATGCATATAATTTTATGTTCAGAAATATTTTGTTAAAGTTTATTTACTGTACCATTTTAAAACTTCTCCAAACTTTGCTTCATGAATTGCAGCTTATTTTGAAATATGTTTTATGTGAGTAAAGGACTAGACCTGAAAGTTTAGAGATTTTATTATTGCCCATTCAAGTATTATCATTAATATTCTTTATGATAACTAATGTGAGCACTGGTAACTGTTAAGATGCCCACTCTCATGCTTCCTGGCAGTGATACCCTGTTAGGTATAAGGTGTGAGAACCAAAAGTGTCTCTGAGCCAGCCTTGTTTATGTTTTGTTATAAGCAGTGAGAATCAAAAATGGTATGGTAGGTTGTTGCTCTGATTTGATTTATTCAGTGGCTAAAATGTGTCATATTCTCAAAATACAAAAGGCTTAATTAATGAATCCATACTATTATTTTGTAGGTTGTTATGGAATCCCTTCTCATGAGATCTGTGATGGATGGCTATGTGCCCGGTGCAAAAGAAATGCATGGACAGCAGTAAGTGGCTTATTCATTCCATCCATTGTGGGTCCGTTTAAATCTAGTGATACATGTACTTTTGTGTGCAGTTTCACCCTTCCCTGTTTTTCTAGTCTTCTCTTTCCAAATCATCCTACTGAGTATCTCTGTATCTACTGTGGAAATGTTAAATACATTTCTAGACATCACCCTCTGCTCAGGAACCTACAGAGACTAGCAGCTTTTTAGAGCATGTCCAAAATACTGCTTCACATTCTTTCCCAGCAGTTCTAGAAAATAAGTATTCTGAGTGACAGTGAAGATGGGAATCTCTAGGGACCTCTGAGGAAACCATGCTCATTCACAGCTATTCCACTAGCATGAGCTCTTCCCTGTTTATTCATTTATACTTTCATACTTTAGCAAATTTTAAAGTGTTCTGTGCTAAGCATTGCTGTGAACTTGAGACAGAAACTAGAACAAATTATTCCCCGTTTGGGAAACACAGATTTCTCTTCACCTAAACTGTTTTCCCTGAAGATACTATAGAAGCTTTAGCTTATACCCAAGTGTTGCACTCCATTCCATTAATCTACCAGTTTACTCATTTTACAGTTTGATTATGTGTGGCCTTAATTTTAAAAAATTCTCTTTCAAGAGCTATCAGAAGGTTGCTGAAAGTGGAGACTGGTCAGATCTCAAGACTGTGTCCCTCATTTTTGATCTCAGAACAGATGCTCAGCTTCATTTTGATTATAATAGTAGCCTTTGCTTTATTCCTTAATGATCTCTAATAACAATGGGTTAAATTTCCTTGCAGCCAAAGTTAAAACCCTGAGGCGCAATGTAAGGACCATGCTCTGCATGATGAAAATTTATGTCATGATTATATATGTTTAGCTCTCAGTGTGGAAATAGACATATGGTAACTATAAATTAAAGGCATCTATAAGAATGACTTTCTGTATGATTTTATTGCTGGCATTCACTTTGGATAGTGAGGGGAAAGCAGGGAAAAATATGGACCACCTTTATAGTCCAAATAATCTGATCTATATAATATTAGAGGTAATATCTCCAGCTTAAGAATTCTTTCCATTAGTGGGCCCAGATAACATTTTGATACTTCATTTGGTTGATCATCACATTAACAAAAACTGTGTAACTGCACAGCATCTTTAAAACAGCCAGGAAGTCCTGCTATAATATATATATTCAGCTCTTGTTTACCATGCTGGTTCTATTCCTATTATATGAGCCAAAGCAAAGTCTTGTAGAGTTAGTTTTATTGATGATGTCTCCTCTTTCACCCTGAAGTGTAGGTTTAGAATTTAGAGCTACTCTAATTCAGTGCACCAAGGCATGAAGAATTCTCTGTTCCATCTGCAGTTACTGCTTGGCTCCCATGCTCACACACCGAGCAGTCCTGTTACCCCAAGTTACCACTGTCCTTTGCATGGCAGTGCCAAGGTTAGGCCTCAGTCAGCCACTCTGATTCCAAGGCTGCTTCTTATCAATTATGTTGTTTTCCTTTAGCATGTCTTCAGAAGGAAATACGTAGGTTAATCACTCTATGCAACTGATTTAAAGCATATTTCTATTAATCTTAACCTCTGATTTAAAGCATATTTCTATTAATCTTAACCTCTCTGCACCCTGAGAAAATACAGTGTGCCTTTTGTATTTTAATATTGATACCATGTAAATCTCTTAATTTGTGATAAAGACAGGAGCTCTTGAATACAACTTTGCATTGATTTTTTTCAGACCTACATAATTTCTTAGCTCTAATTGGAAATGATCTAAATTCACAGTGGGCCAATTATTATTATTATTATTTTTTCAGTTTATCTATTCTGAGTGAACTTTGTCCATGAAAGCTCTATTTCTAAATTTTTCTCTTGAGAAATAATTGAATTTCATTTTAAGCATTGCAGAGAAGTAACTGATAATAGTTTGGCTTTAACACCCTTATTTAGTATAGCATTGAGTGTTGCAATATTTATATTTTACTAAGCACTTAAGTATGATTCTTCGGATTTTGTGGCTGGAATGGTTGCATTTGGGAAGTACACTTAGACTTGTCTTCTTAGGAATCAATCTCATACTGTCAGTTTTAGGTTCCAGAGGAGCACTGGATCTCCTTTTGGATGGAAGCTCTAAAAGAACCTAATGGAAATCTAACAGTGTGGCTGAAGTCAAATGATATTTCAATGCTGGCTCTTAGTTCATTGACTCTGATTACTAAGTATTTCCTGGGATTTTCTATTTTAAACATAGTTTGTGAAAGTAAGGCTTATTCATCATGAATACAAAAGGTTCCAGTAGCGTACTTTGCTTGAGATATATGTTTATACAACAAATGTGATTGTTTCAGTTAATTATATTTCCTTTAATGATTATTGCTTTGAAAATCTTACAGGTAAGAAGAGGGTACCTGAAACACCTTATATTTATTTTCATAAGGTGTGTGTGAGAATCGTATGCTGTAGTTCTATTTTTTAAAGATCAAAAAATAAAAATTAAAGATTAAAAAGAGCACCTGTGAATGGACAAATGGATTAAAAAAGGTGTCTCTATACACACACACACACAAACACATTCACACATGCACACATATGTACAGTGATTATTATTCAGCCATAAAAAAAGAAGGAAATTCTCTTGTTACAACTTGGGTGAAACTGGAGGGTGTTATGCTAAGTGGAATAAGTCAGAAAAAGACAAATAATGAATGCTTTCATTTACATGTGGAATTAAAAAAAAAAAGCAACAACAGAAATACAAACCTGAACTCATAGGTACAGAGCATAGATTGGTAGTTGCCATGGGCTGGGGGAATGAGGGAAATGAGTGGAAGGTGTCAAAGAGTATATACTTCAATTACAAGTACATTCTGATGGTGTAATGTGCAGCATGATGACTGTAGTTAACAGTGCTTTATTAGATACTTGAAAGTGGCCAAGAAAGTAGATCTTAAATGTTCTCACCACACACACACACACAAAGGTATTTAATGTGAGGTGATGGATGTGTTAACTAACCTTATTATGGTGATGATTTCTCAATATAGAGATATATCATGTTATCACATTGTACAACTTCAACTTATACAATAAGTCAATTATATTTCAATGAAACAGGAGAAAAAGAGGGAAACTGTAATAGTAACTATATCATATAAGTAAGTATCAATTATTTACATTTTTGAAGTAAAGGCATCATAAGGTTTATTTCAACAAATCCAGGCCATAAATAAATGAATTAACTAGCTAATAACTGAAGTCATACATTAACAGGTAGTTGGGCTTCGTAGTTGCAGATGTGCTGGAATTGGTGGTCACAGACCAGCTGTCTTTTTATTTACCAGTTCTAAGGAGTGGAAGTCATGTGGGCCAAACTGCCCTGCTAGCTTTTCAGTAACTGAAGGCCAGAACTTTGTCTCATTTCTCTATAATACTCCTAATACCTGGTGTACTCTTGGATCATTTCTGAACTTATGGAGCCTTTATCTGTGACCTTCAGCATTCTCATCATTTCCAGAAGTCTTGGTTTAGTCCTCAGTGTATCTGCTTTTGCTTTTTTTTTTCTTTACTTTATCCACTTATATCAATTAAAATGAGCAACAAAAGGCTATATTGCAGCCTTAACTGTATAGTAAAGAAAGAGATGACTTACAAATTTTGAATTACACCCTAACTTGGATTCTAGAATCCTGGCTCTATGCCCAAATTCAAGTGAAACGAAATGAAACAGTTAAGAAATTCCCCAACTACCTGTCTTTTGTAACGTAAGGTTATAGCTCTCATAGTTCTAATTAAATATCATTGCTCTGTGCCTGTTTGTCTTGTTTCAGTACTGCTCAGATAAATAGACCTGTATGAGAGCTGTACCTGCATTTATGTACTAAATGTTGCATTTATGTACTAAATGTTAAGCTTATAACCCAGCTTTATTAGAATGCTTTATTTTCAGCTCTGTTTTGTCTCCAGCTCTTTTGTGACTATGTGATTCATTTTGGAGGAGTTTGTACTCCTTCATTATAGTAGCACTTTAGAGCATATTCTGAACATTACCAAGTTCTGTTTTTAGGTGTTGAATGTCAACACTCTGATTCTGGAATGTGTTTCTAGTTATTTTGAGTCTTAATTTGTATCTATTTACTTTTGACCTAAATCACTAGAGTTTATGTCTAATCTGTTCATCAGTTTCCATTTTATAATTACTAAGTTACTGCTAATTAAAAACATAATACAATATTCACACTGTAAAAATGCTGAATATGTATTGCTTTCTTTCAAGTTTTTTCCCCCCACCATTTTCTTTTTTATTCCTACTTGGAAAAATTATTTTTAATTCTGAGTATTTCTGTGAAATACCTGAACTCTGTGTTAGAGCTTCACTTCTAATTATGAAGGAGGATGTTAGTTAAATGTATGGATTGAACTGATAACCTGAATGCTTTTATCCTAAACAGTAATAATTCATGTGCTTAATACTCTGTAGAGTATTAAAAGGTAGTATGCTAATAACCACAGAAGAATTTCCTATGCTATCTTATAAAGGATTTATATTATTGAATTCTAAAAACAAAATAAAAGCAGGTTAAGAGGTTAAACTTTAGGGATAGTAGAGCTCTTTGGTGGTTGTTTCTCTTCAGGAAATTTGGATGTTTCTTTTGAGATAGGAGGAATATGAGGTTTTGTTTTAGTGGTGTGAATGGGAGTGGAAATTGCGTGGGAAGATTGGTAATTTATATCATGGAAAGTTGTGTCATACTCAGGTTTATGACTTTGACACATCATGAGTTGTCAATCTTCTGTCCATGGTAGCTTTAAGCCGGTGCTATTGTTTTTCAATGTCAGTGAAAACTTCCAGTGTCTTTTGTGCTATGTCTTACTAGGGAACTTTTTAAATTACCTTATATAATTCTTGCAGGGCAAGGCAGGGTAGGCATAGTAACTCACATACCTGAAATCTAAAATCTTAATTAGAGGAAGATTTAAAAGCAATGTAATGAGAAGGTTCGATTAGAGACGACTATCTAAGGCCTCTTCTGACCCTGAAATCCTTTGATTCTATGTTGTTTTGTATTTCCATTTTGCTTTAATTAGTTTTCCTTAAGAATTGGGCACCTTCATGAAATCTAAATTTATTTCTGTACTTCTTAATCTGGTCAAAGGTGATGAGTTTCAGAAAAGTACAGGAGTTGAAGTGACATTGGTAATTATTGGCTGGATCAGTGTAATTTTTATATGCTCAAGGAAACTTTAATTTTAAAAAAAAAAAGTGACTTCAAGGCCTTACTGTAGTTTTATTTGGATTTTTTTAAATTAAATTTTTATTTTTACTTTATTTTACTTTACTGTATTGGTTTTGCCATACATTGACATGAATACACCACGGGTGTACATGCGTTCCCAAATATGAACCCCCCTCCCACCTCCCTCCCCATAACATCTCTCTGGGTCATCCCTGTGCACCAGCCCCAAGTATCCTGTATCCTGCATCGGACATAGACTGACGATTCGTTTCTTACATGATAGTATACATGTTTCAACGCCATTCTCCCAAATCATCCTACCCTCTCCCTCTCCCTCAGAGTCCAAAAGTCCGCTCTACACATCTGTGTCTCTTTTGCTGTCTCGCATACAGGGTCATCATTGCCATCTTTCTAAATTCCATATATATGTGTTAGTATACTGTACTGCTGTTTTTCTTTCTGGCTTACTTCACTCTGTATAATCGGCTCCAGTTTCATCCACCTCATTAGAACTGATTCAAATGTATTCTTTTAAATGGCTGAGTAATACTCCATTGTGTATATGTACCACAGCTTTCTTGTCCATTCATATGCTGATGGACACCTAGGTTGCTTCCATGTCCTGGCTATGATAAACTGCTGCGATGAACATTGGGGTACCTGTGTCTCTTTCAATTCTGATTTCCTCCGTGTGTATGCCCAGCAGTGGGATTGCTGGGTCATAAGGCAGTTCTATTTGCAGTTTTTTAAGGAATCTCCACACTGTTCTCCATAGTGGCTGTACTAGTTTGCATTCCCACCAATAGTGTAGGAGGGTTCCCTTTTCTCCACACCCTCTCCAGCATTTATTGCTTGTAGACTTTTGGATCGCAGCCATTCTGACTGGTGTGAAGTGGTACCTCATGTGGTTTTGATTTGCATTTCTCTAATAATGAGAGATGTTGAGCATCTTTTCACGTGTTTGTTAGCCATCCGTATGTCTTCTTTGGAGAAATGTCTATTTAGTTCTTTGGCCCATTTTTTGATTGGGTCGTTTATTTTTCTGGAATTGAGCTGCAGAAGTTGCTTGTATATTTTTGAGATTAGTTGTTTGTCAGTTGCTTCATTTGCTATTATTTTCTCCCATTCAGAAGGCTGTCTTTTCACCTTGCTTATATTTTCCTTTTTTGTGCAGAAGCTTTTAAGTTTAATTAGATCCCATTTGTTTATTTTTATTTTTATTTCCAGTATTCTGGGGGGTGAATCATAGAGGATCCTGCTGTGATTTATGTTGGAGAGTGTTTTGCCTATGTTCTCCTCTAGGAGTTTTATAGTTTCTGGTCTTACATTTAGATCTTTAATCCATTTTGAGTTTATTTTTGTGTGTGGTGTTAGAAAGTGATCTAGTTTCATTCTTTTACAAGTGGTTGACCAGTTTTCCCAGCACCACTTGTTAAAGAGATTGTCTTTACTCCATTGTATATTCTTGCCTCCTTTGTCAAAGATAAGGTGTCCATATGTGTGTGGATTTATCTCTGGGCTTTCTGTTTTGTTCCATTGATCTATATTTCTGTCTTTGTGCCAGTATCATACTGTCTTGATGACTGTGGCTTTGTAGTAGAGCCTGAAGTCAGGCAAGTTGATTCTTCCAGTTCCATTCTTCTTTCTCAAGATTGCTTTGGCTATTTCAAGATTTGTATGGAAATACAAAAAACCTCGAATAGCCAAAGCAATCTTGAGAAAGAAGAATGGAACTGGAGGAATCAACTTGCCTGACTTCAGGCTCTACTATTTGGATTTTATATGCATTATGTATTTCTGGATTTCTTTTTATTTCAATATATCCCTTTACTCTTAATATAGAAGAATTTGTTTAAATGTTTTTATTTGAATGTAATACAGCAGAATGCACAGTTGCATATTATATTCTTGAATAGATATTGCCATGCTATGAAAAGGTAAGATTTTGAAATGAAAAAGTTAAAAAAACGTAAAAAAAACTCTGTAGAATGAACTAGTAAACCAGGTTGCTGTTGTTGTTTAGTCATTTAGTCATGTCCAACTCTTTGCCACCCCATGTAATTAGGGCTTCCCTATCCAAGATGTACCCTGGGCTTCCCTGTCCTTCAGTGTCTCCTGCAGTGTGCTCAAACTCATGTCCGTTGAGTCGGTGATGTCATCCAACCATCTCATCCTCTGTCACCTCCTTCTCCTCCTGCCCTCAATCTTTCCCAGCATCAGGGTCTTTTCCAGTGAGGTGGCTCTTTGCATCAGGTGGCTAAGGTTCTGGAACTTCAGCTTCAGCATCAGTCCTTCCAATGAATATTCAGGACTGATCTCCTTTAGGATGGACTGATTTGATCTCCTTGCTGTCCAAGGGACTCTCAAGAGTCCTTTCCATAACCACAGTTCGAAAGCATCAGTTCTTCAGTGCTCAGTCTTCTTTATTATGGTCTAACTCTTACCTCCATACGTGACCAGTGGAAAAAACATAGCTTAGACTGTATGGACCTTTGTCATACAATCTTGACTCCAGCTTGTGCTTCACCCAGCCCAGAATTTTGCTTGATGTACTCTGCATATAAATTAAATAAGCAGGTGACAATGTATAGCCTTGACGTACTCCTTTCCCAGTTTTGAACCAGTCTTTTGTTCCATGTCTGGTTCTAACTATTACCTCTTGATCTGTATACAGATTTCTCAGGAGACAGGTAACGTGGTCTGTTATACCTATCTGTTTAAGAATTTTCCATAGATTATTGTAATCCGCACAATAAAAATCTTTATTGTAGTCAGTGAAGCAGAGGTAGATGTTTTTCTAAAATTCCCTTCCTTTTTCTGTGATCCAGTGGATGTTGGCAATTTGAGCTCTGGTTCCTCTGACTTTTCTAAATCAAGCTTGTACATCTGGAAGTTCTTGGTTCATGTCCTGTTGAAGCCTAGCTTGAAGGATTTTGAGCATTACCTTGCTAACATGTGAAATGACCTCTCTACTGTACGGCAGATTGAACATTCTTTGGCCTTGCCCTTCTTGGGATTGGAATGAAAACTGACCTTTTCCAATGATATGGTCACTGTTGAGTTTCCAAATTTGCTGGCACATTGAGTGCAGCACTTTAGCAGCATCATTTTTAGCATTTGAAATAGCTCATCTGGGATTCCACCACCCTCACTAGCTTTGTTTGTGGCCATGCTTCCTAAGGCTCACTTGACTTCACCCTCCAGGATTTCTGGCTGTAGGTGAGTGATCACACCATTGTGGTTATCCGGGTCATTAAGACCTTCTTGTACAGTATTTCTGTGTATTCTTGTCACACATTTATTATTTATTTAAGAGCATTTATTCTCTGTACAATAACAAAGTTGCATTATATATTATAAGCAGCATAGATAGCACTCTGCTTTTTTTTCTTCAAAGTAGTTTTAAGAAATCAAAAAGTAAATATGAAATAAAGTTTTCACCTTGGTCACACATCTGTTCACTTATTTTGCTTATTTGTTTATTTGTTTTTTTTAATGGACTAAAAGATATAAGCAAGCTGTACCTTGATGATCATTTGGTGTTAGCATTTTCTTTCCTCTTACAAAGAGTGGAATATTGCAGTTGCAGTGATTAAAAACATTTTAGTGTCTGTTTATTTATTCTTATTGCTTGATTGTAAATAAGTGGCATCTATAGATTGAGTAATGGTTGCCATTCATGCCCCCCAAGGCTTAGACATAGCTATTGTTTTGGCTTTTGAAAGAAAGTGTTTTCTCTTCGTGAGTCATAATCACAAAATTAAAATCTGGAAGTACCTGAGGTAGTGGTCTTAAACCACCCACCCCCATAATGTTGCTAAAGCTTGTGAACTAAAAAAAGTCTTTTTCACTTGTTCAAAAGTATTTGTTTATCTGAACTCTTAGTCTTGGAAAATACTGTCGTCTTAAATGTCAACTGCTAAGGCTCAGGTGAAAACGATCAACTTCTTAGAAAGTTCATAAGTTATCTTTGAGACCCATGAAGTCCCTCTGTTAAATCTGAAGGCAGTACTTTCTCTTCTCTCTCTCTGATACGGGAGTTCTCTTAGGGTAGTGATCATTAAAGAAAATATATGTAGTTGAGAATTACCATATTCCATAATACAACCATTATTTCTCCTGTCCAACTCCTTAGATAAGATTAGTGTTATAGGAACTTGACCTGGCTGTCCAGTGATTGACTCCATGCTCCCAATGCAGGGAGCATGGGTTCAATCCCTGGTTGGGGAACTAAGATCCCGCATCCCACATGCCACACAGCACTGCCAAAAAAAAGAAAAAATGGTGGTACTGATAATAGATGTTAGAATTGTCTGTCATTTGGCTCTTAGATGTCTTGCATTAAAAAAAAACTTCCATTTAAAAATTTTTGACTTACAAATTCAGAATAGTTGTTGATTTAAATATAATCTACTCTAAGTAGCAAGGATACTAGCTTCCAGTTTTCCTAGCTTCCAAAAAAATTTAATGCTGACAGAGACTGCACGTTTCTCCATCTATCTCAGAAGTCTCATTTTACAGATACTAAGTCAGTGGTTTGAGAGAGTAAGTCCTTTGCCCAGGCTCTCCATTCTATATGGTAAGAAAGCCCGGACTCATGGCGGTACTCATGCCTCTAGATTCCCAGGCCCAGAATCATTTTTGTTTTTCCTCAGTTGCTTGTTTTTGGAGTGGAAAGAAGGCTGAATAACTGACCTAATTTTGAACCATGTATTTGAATGATTTCAGTTTGTTTACTTTGAAAATGAAGTCAACGCTAATAGTATATTTATTTGGTCATAAACTTAGTATGGAATAATTGGTGTTACTGGGCAGTTGAGCAGAGAAGTGCCCTTACTGTTTCATATCAACTCTAGTTTCTTCCTGGAGGACATTTTCCAGAGTTGAATGATCTCCTGGATCTAGTTTCCCAACTGACAACCGAGTTGACATTTTTCTTTAACAAAGACCTCTGAAGTAGCTTTGTAGATTGGAGCCACTGATTTTTAGATCTTATTGGCTTATGTCCTTGAGAGGTCATGGCAGCACTCCTGCACCCTGTGATGTGTTTTATGCTTTTTTTATTTTTTCATTTCATGGACTCCTGTCAAGACCACGTGGTGAGAGGCTGTCTTTGATCCTCATGCATAGTAAAAACAGTGAAAAAGCAAGAAAAGGAAGACTGTGTTCTTGTTAGAGACCATGGCTCTGTGTAGCCAAGTGTCTGCTTGTGCCATTGCTCCTCTCTAGTGAGGTGTCTCTGGAAGCTGCCTGCCAGACCACACTCTCACATTCGAGCTAACACGTTTGAGTTCAGAATCACCTTCTGCCTCCAAGGGAGGCAGATTATTCTGAACAGCTGCAAACTTAAACCTTGGCTCACAAAGGCCAGAGTGGTAATAATTATTTTACTTTAACCAAACAGAACAGCACAATGGAGGATATCAATTTTCTTGACAGCATAGTTATGATGTGGAGGCTTTTCTGTTAGGGACTGCTTATAGGCTAAAAAAGTCAACAATCTTTTTTTTTTCCCCTCTCCTGTTCATTCTTCTCCCTTTTGCTCAATAAACCGCGTCCCCTCCCTACCAGCCCTCCCACCCCCCTGGTAGTGCAGAGAAAGAAAGAGAAGTCTACATAGCTTATTGTAACTGGAACTATATTCATAAACAGCTTCTTGATTGAGAACAAATGCCTCATTAATCTTAAGTGCTTCAACCAGAGAGCACAAGTAAAGTCAAGAAGAATAATGACTGACATTATGGGGAGCATAGCATACTGTACTGCACACCAGGGTGTGCATGCCCCGAGGTCACTGGGCTGCCCGGTGCATCTCCTTAGCAATGAGGAAAGAGATCCTCAGGAAGCATGGAGTGGGAAAAATGCCTTGCATGCATTTCTCATGAATGGCAAAAACTAGTCCAGTGGCAGGATGAAGGAATCATGTATTTTGCTGTTTGTTACTGAAGGTCATGGTGGGAAGAAAGAATAAACCAGCTGGATTTTTACTTGAAAGCCAAGTGTTGTATAATTTTAAGTACTTTGCTCAGGATCCTGGAAATACTATTAGGTAAATACTGTGAAGTTCCATGTAGATTACTTTGGCCAGTCTTAAATTATCGGAGTACTTCTTCCTAACATTGAACCATTGTGTGCCTGGTCTTCTATCAGATAAGTGCTCTGTACACTTCAAGGTAATTTTTACACTGCAGTAAGGAATGGCATCAGAAAGAAAAAAGGTGGAAGAGATGTAATTTGAAACATAGACTGTGATTTCCAGTTCTTCCTTAATTGTCCTTTCATACAAATGGCTATATGCTTGCATTTTAATAGTTAAAATGTAATGAGGTCCCTGTCCCCTCCCAGCATGTCCACATCCTAATCCCTTGATCCTGTATGTTACACTGCATGAAAAGGGAATTATGGTAGCAGATGGCATTAAGGTTGCTGACCAACTGACTTTATAATAGGGATATTATTCTGTTTACCTGGTTGCATGCAGTGTAGTCAGAAGGGTCCTATAAGTGAAGAAAAGGGGGACAGAAAAGGGCAGAGTGATGGATGTGTTGTGAGAAGTGCTTGGCCTGTTCTGGCTGGCTTTGGAGGTAGAGGAGGAGGGCCAAGGACTAGGCACACAGGCTCTCCTTAAAGCTGGAGAGGCAAAGAAATGAATTCTCCCCAAGAGCTTCCAGAAGGGAGTGACCTGGCTGACACCTTGATTTTAGCCCAGTGAGACCCATTTTGGAATTCTGACCTACTGAACTTTGTGTTGTTTTAAGTCACTGCATTTGAGGTAATTTGTTATTGCAGTAATAGAGAAATAAAGGACGTATCATAGTCTTTTGAAACACTCTCAACTGTTCGGCATTCCACTAGGCATGTTGTATTTTCAGTGTCAGCTTTCTCTGACTACCTTCTGTGTCTCTAGCCCACACCCTCTGGTTCCAGGCCTCTAGCAATCCTTTCACCTCACTGTGACCCGTGATTCAGTGAAGCTCCCAGCTTTTCACAGTCTCTCCCTCCCGTCTTGTCGTTACTTCCGTTTAAGCTGCTATGTTTTTTTTACACATATTCTCAGCTCCCTTGCCACTCTCTGACTTTGTTACTGTACATTGGTATAACTCAACCCTGGTAAATCCAACCCTACTCTGTACCCATACCCTGTAGCTGAATAGCTGTGGAGAAACACCCAATATGCAGATTGCTCTTGCTTTCAGTTGTAATTGGAGGTAGGTCTTCACTGGTGTGGATAATTCATGTTGCATTCTCATCATCCATTCTCTCTACCCCTTTCTTGGCTGACTGGTTCATATCTTCATATTTCCTCCATCCTCACCCTCACCTCATCAAGTCTCTTCATATTCATAGAGAAATGGGAAGACAGCAGTAGAGACCTTAAGGTTTCAACCTGCTTCATAGCTGTAATATCTCTGCTTCTCTCTAACACCATCTTCTCTTTTATACACAGGATCATAATTCCAGTAATTCATCCCTTTCTCACCCACCTCTCTTCTCCAGATGATTTTCATTATCATCCACACAAGCTGTTATTTCTTCCATCTTCAAGCAAACCAAAAAACCCTCTCTTTCTTCCTACAAGTTCCACCCTGTTTCTCCATGCTTCTGTAACTATAGTAAAACTCCTGAAAGGCTTATCTTTATTCACTCTCTCCAATTCTTCTCCCCCACTTCTTTCTTAAATTTATTTCAGTCATAGATTTTGCCCTGTGTTTCCTTCGACACTTCTGTTGACCACGGCTTCCTGTTTGAAGCAGTCTTCAGTTGACCTGTAGGATCCTGCCCTCCTGCTTTTCCTCTTCACTGGTCACTTCCTCTCACTCCCCAGAATTCAAAATGTGGGTTTCTTTTGCACACTAATGCATCTGGTCATCTCATCCCATCTCATAGCTTTAATAGTTGTACACAGCGTCTAGTCATTGGTGGCTTGGGCATTCCTGTGTCCAGCTCAGTCTCATCTACGTGGCCAGCTTTAGACAGCATCTCCTGTCATATGTCCATCAGCTCAAATTCACCCTTCCTGAACTGAATTCCAGATCTTCTTTTGTAGCCTTTCTTGTTTCCAGGCCTTCTAGCTGCTGAGGCCAAAAACTTGACAGAGTTGGACTTGATGCTTTCTTTTTCTCATACTCCACATCTGTTTGACAGTAAATCTATCATGTCTACTTTTATTTTTACTTATTTATTTATTTATTTTAATTTTTATTTTTACTTTATTTTACTTTACAATACTGTATTGGTTTTGCTATACATTCATGTCTACTTTTAAAATGAATCTTGAATCCTGGCCACTTCTGGCCACTTCTTGGTCACCTCAGCTGACATAATGCAGACTTAATCTACTCATGAACTTTTTCCTGGGTATGGTGGAAATCTGCTAGCTTCTCTTCTCACTTCTACCCTTGAATCACTATTGTCTGCTGTCAACACAGCAATTGGGATTTAACATGTAAGTTAACATTTGACAGTTAACATGTAAGTCAGGTTATGTCCTTTGTGTACTCAGACTGTCCAGTGGCTTCAAGCTATCACCTTTTAAAGGGCCTATGAAGCTTTATGAAGGGCTTCCTAGGTGGTGCAATGGTAAAGAATTCACCTACCGGTGCAGAAGATGGAAGAGACACAGGTTCAATGCCTGAGTCAGAAAGATCCCCTGGAGGAGGAAATGACAACCTGCTTCACTATTTTTGCCTGGAAAATTCCATGGACAGAGGAGCTTGGAAGGCTACAGTCCATGGGATCACAGAATCAGATATGAATGAGTGACTGACTGGGCACCATGTAGCTTTATCAGATTTTCTTCCTGTTACTTGCTGACGACCTTTGCCATTAGAAAAGGCCATCTGCTGCCAACACCTTTTCCTGGAGAAGGCCATGGCCCACTCTCATGATGCTTAACATCCTCTACCATATAAATAATCTACTGATTTAGTGTGTCTGCTCTTCCAGCCAGAGTGTATCTTTCATAGCTTTTGCCCAGTGTCTAGGACATAACATGGTGATTAACTAGTATTTGTTGATTATGTTTTCACTTGTAATACAAATTAGGTGTGAGCATCTAAGTTAAGGAACTCGCTTGTATAAAATTCATTGGAGCCTGTGAAATTTCCTTTCAGAAGATTACTGCAAGAAAGTTTTTCATTCATTCATTTCATTCATTCAGTTTCCTAGTCACTCAGAATTCATGCCAGCTCTGTCCTAACATGGATTCCAGCCTCTCTCCAAGCCTGATAAATGAGCCCCATCTTCAGAAATGGTTCTTCCATGTTTTGTTGATCAGCATTTTGTAAGCTAGTTTTCCGTTAATGTGATTAATTACTCTTTGTTTTCCGAGCTTAGACAGCCCTATTTTATGGTTGTGCACTTCTGTTATGAGCATGTCAGATAAATAAGGGTGTGGGGAGATACTTCAATCTTGTAATTTTTCTATAGCACTGAAAATTGGCTTTGGTGTCACTTATGGATATGTCAGCTAAAATGAGAGTTCCTTACGAGGCAGCTTGAGAATGTTTGTATTGGCATTTCTTTAACTGATGTTTTATAGAAGAGCCATTGGAACATGATTTCCCTCTAGGACAAATAATGAACGACTGTGATAGTCATATTCTAACAGTGCCTTTCCCACCATTGTTGTTAATGTTGTGTCAGCACTTTGATTATAAACACTCTTTTTCATGGTTTAATAACTGAGCTGTACAGAAACCACTCCATGTTGTAAATTGATATACTCTCTGTTCATCTCAGCGGTGATTTTTTTATGAAACCCAAATTTAAAAGTACCTTGGTATTGCTAAAAGGGGATTTTGTGAATGGTATTAGGTGAGGGAAAAGGCTCTAAGCAGGAAAGGTACAATATCAGAATATGGTCTAAAGTCACACTCTTTCATCCAGCTTGTAACTGCTCTGGGGTGGGGTACACAACAGAATAGCTCTTTCAGTGCTGTACTTGGGAGGCAGGAGGAGCAGCCACTATTGGAGTAATCATTTTGTAATAGAAATTTCAGCATTTTTTGGTTTGGTTTCAGGAAACATTAGTTGACTAGCAATATATCTGTACCTTTATAATAGTGAGTCATTTTACAATGGGTGTTATTGTTCCTACAAAGGCCATGCTCATAAACATTAGATAAAACAGGGCTGGCAATGAGCATTCACTGTGGAGTTGTATTTATTTATTTTGTTCTGCAAGGCTAAACAATTTTAGTATCTTTTCAGGTTAGGTTGGAAGGAAGTTCGGGTACACTAAAAGACTAGTAGAAATCATAGATGCCCTTTTAAAATATTCATTCAAGTAAAAAAAAAAAGTAGAGAATTTTAAATTACACATATTTGATGGAAAAAGTTTTAATTTCTTTGTGTGTCTGTGGGTTTTTGTTTTTTTTTAATGTAAAAGTAAGTATTGTTAGGAAAGTTTCCCATTCCCATCACTCTCAAAGTCTCAGATCTCATTGTTAATAGAAAACTACTCCTACTGTTTTGTCATTCAGCCTTTCAGATATTTTCTGTGCATAAACTAATACTGTATTTTGTTGTTCTTAAGAGACCCAAATGGTGTCACAGTTTAATGTCTTAGTGTTTTCATTTGATATTACATTGTATAATTTTTAATAACTTATTGTTGGATTTGCCATATGTTGTTCATCACTTTTAAATTTTAAACCTGAAGCTAATTTAAAAATTCAGACATTACAAGTAAATCTAAGTAACTGACCATTCCAGCTCCTCCCAGAGGTAACTGTTTTCTCTATTATGAACAGAAATGAAATAGTAGTCATTGTACATTCCTACTTATGCATAGATATAAATGTTTACCTAAGGTAGATTCCAAGAAGGTAGCTTGCTTGTCATAATTTACGTTCATTTAAAATTTTGATTGATAATGCCAAATTATTGTCCAAAGCCACTGTTACAACTCACATACCCCCAAAACTAGACTTCCTGATTTAAAAACCTGAGGCTAATGCTCATTATTTCATTTTTCATTTCCTTATTCTTGAAATTGGGTATCTTTTGTATATTTATTGGCAATGAAGATTATTTGAATTTTTTGCCTGTTTTTCAAAAGTATAGATTTTTAAAAATTATTTTTTGGATAATAATCTTTGTTTTATATTGGAAATTTTAAAATTGTTTTATGTTAATTTATTTAGTATTTTATCCTTTAGAATTTTAAAACTTTGATACAGTCAAAATTTATCTCTTCTACCTGCCTTTTGTTTTTTTAAATGTTATGTTAACAAGCCATTTATCCTAAATTCATCAATATTTTTGCCTACAATTTCTTTTACAACTTCTGTTTTTGCATATAAGTCTGTAAATAAATTTATTTTATATTAGCCCATTTTAGGTGTTCTTCATTCCTTCCTGCCAAATCTGGTTCAGCCTGGTGTCATTTTCCTTCATTCGGAAGATTTTTTTTTTTTAACAGTTGTATAGTGTGAATTCTTAGGAGACAAATTCTCTTAGATTTTTGTCTCTATAAGATTATTTTTATCTTTATTTTCGAAGGATATTTTCCCTGGAAATAGAATTCTAGTTTGCCAGCTTTTTTCTTTGAATATTTTATGGATATTGTTTCATTGCCGTTTGCTGCCAATGTTTCTGGTTGGATTTCAGATGGAATTCATATACTTGTTTACTGAATATGTCTTTTTTTTTTTCTGCTTTTAAGATATGTTCTTCATATTTGGTTTTCAGAGTTTTGACTGTTAAGTATTTAGGTATGTTTCATCTGCTTGCAGTTTTCTAGGCATCTTGATTCTGTGGATGTCTTTTATCAGCTTTGGAAAGTTCTCGATTATCTCTACAAGTATATATATTTTTTCATCTATTCTTGTTTCCCTCTTCTTGGAATCCAATTATAAGTAAATTGAATAGGTTGTTATTTTCTCTTTGTTGCTGCTGTTTAGTTGCTAAGTTGTGTCGGACTCTTTTTCAACCTTATCCAATAATTCTAATACCTTGTTTGTCTTGCTTCTAATTTTATTGATTACTTTCTTGGTCATGTTATGTTTTCTTGCTTTTAGTATACTTTGTACTCTTTTTGATTGTGTGGTGAAGATTTTGTCTGTAGTGAATGAAGTTAATATTATTTCCAGGAAGAGGGTGTTCCTTTGTCAGATTTTTAAAGTAGAGGCGAAGTCAACCTGATTGTACCTGAGTAGGGTCTGAGCTGTATTCTAGCTTTTGTTTGATTCAGTCCACTCTGATGTCAGGTGTTTGGAGGGTGGGATCAGGACCTTGCTTTCAACAATGTTGGTATTCTGGGCACTGTAAGGACTCTAGCATTTGTCTGGCGTCCACAGCTGGGTTGGCATTGTTTAAAATTTTGGGAAATTTCTCTTTGGTTTAGAGCAGCTGCCTGGATTTGGGGTTATGGAGAGTTTTCTTTTCTCTCTAGTTCTTCTTCTTGCATTTTGTATCTCAAGAGAATTACTAATGACAGATACATATTTCATTTCCTGCTAAATTGCTATACCTAGATCATCTACTGGCAATGTTATATTTAAGTAGCCTGGAACCACAATTAACCTTTCACATAGTTGACCACTGCTGTTGTGTGTTTATGAAATGCGTTACATTTATTAACTCATCTCGGGAAGTAGTATTTTTTCCTCTTTTATAGGTGAAATATCTAAAGCAGAGGAAGTAGGTAAGTAACTAGCCAGAGGTCATACCAGTAGTAAATGGTAGAACAATGATTTGAACCTTGGCCATCTGCATTTTGTTGAACACCAGGATGTGGCTGCCTCTCTAGTTTATTCTTCCTCTCAGTTAAATTGGATTCGCTTAGCCTGAAGGTTGATGGCACAGACTAAAATGTTGCTTTTGTGTAAAATGGTATCATTTTTGAAGGTGAAGTGGAGATAAATTTACCAATTTATTCTCATACCAATGAAAAGTTTTATTATTAGCTATGTTAGTAAAACAAATGGAAACACAGATCATTATGTAATATATGCTGCTTGATAACGGTGTTTTATGATATGAGTTCTTTTGAGGTGATTAGTAAAATGAAATCTTATTTATAGAAATGAGGAAATGGGGAGTTGGTTATGCCCTTTGCTTTTATTTTCTTCACAGTTTTGTTGAGTACAAACAGGTCTTCTCCCTTCTCAGTTGGGAGCTTCCCAGAGCAGGCACAGTTCTCCTGTTTATTTTGGCTCTCTACTTTGATGTCTTGTGCCTTGCCTTGTACATAGGGTAGAAGATACTGGAGAAAAAGAGTGTGGACATTTGGTCAAGAAAGCCTGAGCTTAAACTCAGTTGCTGTTTTTGTTAGTTGGGCTTCCCTGGTGGCTCAGATGATGAAGAACCTGACTGCAATTCAGAAGACCTGGGTTCAATCTCTGGGTAAGGAAGATTCCCTGGAGAAGAAAATGGCAACCCAGAGCAGTATTCTTCCCTGGGGAGTTTCATGGATAGAGGAGCTTGGTGGTCTATAATCCAAGGCGTCGCAGAGCCTCACACGTTTGAGTAACTAACACTAGGGGTTGGAAAATAAAACCTGTGGATTCAGTCCAGCTCACTGCCTACTTTTGTAAATAACATTGTAATTGGGATACAGCCACACCCATTTGATTACATATTGTCCTATAGTGGCAGAATTTAGTTGCAATAACTTTGTAGTTATACAAAGCCCAAGTTAGTAAATATCTGGTTATTTACAGAAAAGTGTAAATCATCCTGGACTGGATGATTTTTAGGTACGTAATTCAATCTCTTGATTCTTAATTTCCTGTGAAATTAGTGACTTAATAAGTTCTTATTAAATAAGGGAAGTAAAATACATGTATACACATGGACATCACCAGATGGTCAAGACGAAAATCAGATTGATTATCTGATCTTTGCAGATTGATTATCTTCTCCATCTTTGCAGCCAAAGATGGAGAAGCTCTGTAGAGTCAGCAAAAACAAGACCGGGAGCTGACTGTGGCTCAGATCATGAACTCCTTATTGCCAAATTAAGACTTAAATTGAATAAAGTGGGGAAAACCACTAGACCACTCAGGTATGATCTAAATCAAATCCCTTATGATTATACACTGGAAGTGAGAAATAGATTTAAGAGACTAGATCTGATAGAGTGCCTGATAAACTATGGACAGAGGTCCGTGACATTGTACAGGAGACAGGGATCAACACTATCCCCATGGAAAAGAAATGCAAAAAAGCAAAATGGCTGTCTGGGGAGGCCTTACAAATAGCTGTGAAAAGAAGAGAAGTGAAAAGCAAAGGAGAAAAGGAGAGATATAAACATCTGAATACAGAGTCCAAAGAGTAGCAAGAAGAGATAAGAAAGCCTTCCCCAGTGATCAATGCAAAGAAGTAGAGGAAAGCAGTAGAATGGGAAAGACTAGAGATCTCTTCAAGAAAATTAGAGATACCAAGGGAACACTTCATGCAAAGATGGGCTCGATTAAGGACAGAAATGGTATGGACCTAACAGAAGCAGAAGATAAAAAGAAGAGGTGGCAAGAATACACAGAAGAACTATAGAAAGAAGATCTTTACAACCAAGATAATCACAATGGTGTGATGACTCACCTAGAGCCAGACATCCTGGAATGTGAAGTCAAGTGGACCTTAGAAAGCATCACTACGAACAAAGCTAGTGGAAGTGATGGAATTCCAGTTGAGCTATTTCAAGTCCTGAAAGATGATGCTGTGAAAGTGCTGCACTCAATATGCCAGCAAATTTGGAAAACTCAGCAGTGGCCACAGGACTGGAAAAGGTCAGTATTCATTCCAGTCCCAAAGAAAGGCAACGCCAAAGAATGCTCAAACTACCACACAATTGCGCTCATTTCACACACTAGTAAACTAATGCTCAAAATTCTCCAAGCCAGGCTTCAGCAATACATGAAACCGTGAACTTCCAGATGTTCAAGCTGGTTTTAGAAAAGGCAGAGGAACCAGAGATCAAATTGCCAACATCCGCCAGATCATGGAAAAAGCAAGAGAGTTCCAGAAAAACATCTATTTCTGCTTTATTGACTATGCCAAAGCCTTTGACTGTATGGATCACAATAAACTGTGGAGAATTCTTTACGAGATGAGAATACCAGACCACCTGACCTATCTCTTGAGAAACCTATATCCAGGTCAGGAAGCAACAGTTAGAACTGGACATGGAACAACAGACTGGTTCCAAATAGGAAAAGGAGTACGTCAAGGCTGTATATTGTCACCCTGCTTATTTAACTTCTATGCAGAGTACATCATGAGAAACGCTGGATTGGAAAAAGCACAAGCTGGAATCAAGACTGCCGGGAGAAATATCAATAACCTCAGATATGCAGATGATACCACCCTTATGGCAGAAAGTGAAGAGGAACTCAAAAGCCTCTTTATGAAAGTGAAAGAGGAGAGTGAAAAAGTTGGCTTAAAGCTCAACATTCAGAAAACGAAGGTCATGGCATCAGGTCCCATCACTTCATGGGAAATAGATGGGGAAACAGTGGAAACAGTGTCAGACTTTATTTTTTTGGGCTCCCAAATCACTGCAGATGGTGACTGCAGCCATGAAATTAAAAGACGCTTACTGCTTGGAAGGAAAGTTATGACCAGCCTAGACAGCATATTCAAAAGCAGAGACATTATTTTTCCAACAAAGTCCTGTCTAGTCAAGGCTTGTTTTTCCTGTGGTCATGTATGGATGTGAGAGTTGGACTATGAAGAAGATTGAGCACTGAAGAATTGATGCTTTAGAACTGTGGTGTTGGAGAAGACTCTTGAGAGTCCCTTGGACTGCAAGGAGATCCAACCAGTCCATCCTAAAGGAGATCAACCCTGGGATTTCTTTGGAAGGAGTGATGCTGAAGCTGAAACTCCAGTACTTTGGCCACCTGATGTGAAGAGTTGACTCATTGGAAAAGACTGATGCTGGGAGGGATTGGGGGCAAGAGGAGAAGGGGACGACCGAGGATGAGATAGCTGGATGGCATCACGGACTCGATGGACATGAGTTTGAGTAAACTCTGGGAGTTGGTGATGGACAGGGAGGCCTGGTGTGCTGCAATTCATGAGGTCGCAGAGTCAGACATGACTGAATAACTGAACTGAACTGAAGGTACATGGTTTCTGGCATGTTTTTTGAAATGAATCAGGCCTTTAATATCGTCTCCATTCTTCTAATGGAAGCCTTTCATTATTGATAACCAATTCACTGACTTAATGTCCGGATGGACACTATCACTTCCTACTTCCTCATTCAATTCTTTCACTTCATTTGAAGATGTTCAATACTTAATACAATTAGTATATTTGGTCAGTGCCAACCTTTCTGTATATCAGACATTGTACAGAGTCTTAAGAAAACTCGAGCTGCTTTTCAGGCAACAGTTAACCAACCTATTTAATTTTAGACTGACCACTTTTCTTTTCTGACAATAAAGTATTATTTAAACAAAGAAAAGGTAAAAATTGACCTGTCTGATCTTGTCTTCTACTGAGCTATTAACATAGGCAAAGGCTGCTCTTGGAGAAGCAAGGAAGGCTTCCTGGAGGAAATTATATTTTGGAAGAAACCTGAAGAATCAGTTCACTTCAGTTGAGTTGCTCAGTCGTGTTCGACTCTTTGCAACCCCATGAATCTCAGCACGCCAGGCCTCCCTGTCCATCACCAACTCCCGGAGTTCACTCAGACTCGCGTCCATCGAGTCCGTGATGCCATCCAGCCATCTCATCCTCGGTCGTCCCCTTCTCCTACTGCCCCCAATCCCTCCTAGCATCAGAGTCTTCCAGTGAGTCAACTCTTCGCATGAGGTGGCCAAAGTATTGGTGTTTCAGCTTTAGCATCATTCCTTCCAAAGAAATCCCAGGGCTGATCTCCTTCAGAATGGACTGGCTGGATCTCCTTGCAGTCCAAGGGACTCTCAAGAGTCTTCTCCAACACCACAGTTCAAACGCATCAATTTTTTGGCACTCAGCTTTCTTCATAGTCCAACTCTCACATCCATACATGACCACTGGAAAAACCATAGCCTTGACTAGAGGGAACTTTTTTTGGCAAAATAATGTCTCTGCTTTTGAATATGCTATCTAGGTTGGTCATAACTTTCCTTCCAAGCAGTAAGCGTCTTTTAATTTCATGGCTGCAGTCACCATCTGCAGTGATTTGGGAGCCCAGAAAAATAAAGTCTGACACTGTTTCCACTGTTTCCCCATCTATTTCCCATGAAGTGATGGGACCTGATGCCATGATCTTCATTTTCTGAATGTTGAGCTTTAAGCCAAGTTTTTCACTCTCCTCTTTCACTTTTATCAAGAGGCTTTTGAGTTCCTCTTCACTTTCTGCCATAAGGGTGGTGTCATCTGCATATCTGAGGTTCTTGATATTTCTCCTGGCAATCTTGATTCCAGCTTGTGTTTCTTCCAGTCCAGCGTTTCTCATGATGTACTCTGCATAGAAGTTAAATAAGCAGGGTGACAATATACAGCCTTGACGTACTCCTTTTCCTATTTGGAACCAGTCTGTTGTTCCAAGTCCAGTTCTGACTGTTGCTTCCTGACCTGCACATAGGTTTCTCAAGAGATAGGTCAGGTGGTCTGGTATTCTCATCTCGTAAAGAATTCTCCACAGTTTATTGTGATCCGTACAGTCAAAGGCTTTGGCATAGTCAATAAAGCAGAAATAGATGTTTTTCTGGAACTCTCTTGCTTTTTCCATGATCTGGCGGATGTTGGTAATTTGATCTCTGGTCCCTCTGCCTTTTCTAAAACCAGCTTGAACATCTGGAAGTTCACGGTTCACGTAGTGCTGAAGCCTGGCTTGGAGAATTTTGAGCATTACTTTACTAGTGTGTGAAATGAGTGCAGTTGTGTGGTAGTTTGAGCATTCTTTGGCATTGCCTTTCTTTGGGACTGGAATGAATACTGACCTTTTCCAGTCCTGTGGCCACTGCTGAGTTTTCCAAATTTGCTGGCATATTGAGTGCAGCACTTTCACAGCATCATCTTCCGGTATTTGAAGTAGCTCAACTGGAATTCCGTCACCTCCACTTGGTGAATAAATAGTAGTAAATGAAGTGAAAGTGAAAGTCACTCAGTGGTATCCAACTCTTTGCAACCCCATGGAGTATAGTCCGTAGAATTCTCTAGGCCAGAATACTGGAGTGAGTACCCTTTCCCAACTGCAGGGGATCTTCCCAACCCAGGTCCCTTCTGCAGTGGATCTTGCAGACCCAGGAATTGAACCTGGGTTTCCTGCTTTGCAAGTGAACTGTTTACCAACTGAGGTATCAGTGAAGCCCTAGTTCAAATTAATTTACAAATGAATGACTTGACAGTTTGACATCTTTGTGTTTCTACCAGACCAGCTTGTTTAACCTACGTGAGGTATAGTGAGTCAAAAAAAGAAAAATGGTATAAGTGAACATGATTTTATTCTTTCCTACTTATTTTTTTCAAATTAAGTGAATTAAACAGAAACCATGTTATCATGTAGATCAAAATAGCTTTACTTGGCCACAGATTTTTTTTTTGTCCTTCACTAAGAAATATGATTTCTACTCAAGCAAATCATGGCGAAAATAACTCTATGTCGAATCAGTGTTTCTTAACTCCATGTTAAGTCACTGGAGCCTGAAGTTTTCTTTCCTTAGTACTCCCACAAGTGTGGGAACGCAATCTTTGCAGTTTTGTGATGCTTTGATGATTTTCAGGATTTTCACTCTGCCTATTTTGGCGTATTTTCTCGTTTATTTAACAAATTCTTATGGAGGGTGCTCTCTCTATTGGGTGTCGTTATAAAGAGTCACCTAAGGAATTTCTGCCAGCCACTCACTGAGCTAACAGTTTAGTGAAGACAGGAGAAGGAATTCAACAAATAGTTAACAAGAGTAACAAGACGGACAAGACGGAAGTAACTGAGCAGGGGATTAGGAGACCGCTCCTTAGGAATCAGCATTTACGTTGAAATGTCAAGGATGTGTTCAGTTTAGAGGGAAACTCATGGAAGGTGGGAGTTACAGAATTCAATTGATTCAATCTCAGATGAGAGGAAGATTATACCGTCTAACCTGAGCTAGAATGGCTGGTTGATGGCACTGCTGGGAAGGTGAAGGAGTACAGGTTTGGGAAGAAGACATGAGTTCAGTCTTGCACATATGTTTGAGATTACTGTGGATTGTCAGACATGACAGAAGTTAAATATTTGAGTCAGTGACCTTCTGAGCATGAAGGTAGTGCATCAGATGCCCAGCAAACAGGTGTGGAGAGAGGAGTGAATAGGCCCTGCTACAGAAATTACAGTGTTTAAGGAGTGTGAAAAAGATGCCTGTGAAAGAAAGCGAAGGATCAGCTTGAGGTGGAGGACAATGAGGAGACTGTCCGGTTATAGAAACCACAGGAAGAAGCTGTTTTAGGCGCAATCAGTTATGTTGAATGCAGCCAGGAGATTAGGCGAACCAAGGACTTTGAATTGTCCATTAGATTTTGTGAGAGGGAGGTATCAAAAGAACAAGCTTCATGTTGTGGCAGGTGAGAGTCTTCTCAACTCCACTTAACGTCTTGCATCTGCAGGTTCCACTTTATAGGATGTTCTTCCTGTTGTAGTTGTGCTCTGCAGCACATGGACCTGTTCGTGATCCTAATCAGGTGCATGGAGCAGCCTCCATGCTGCTTTGCTGTTTTTACCTCTGCCACCTCTTCCCTTTAGGCTTCTTCTCACTACTAATTTCATTAATCAGACAACTAATTCTCTCAGTGTCTGTACTCCTCACAGTCTACAGCTCTCCTTTCCCACATTCCCACTTCATACTCACATCTTTTTATATTGAATGAAAGTATCTGACCTTGTGTTTTGCTTTATTTTCATTCTGTCTCTGTAGAAAGTGTGTTGAATTACTGGAAAAATACTGAAAGTCAAAAACGTTTTATGAAATAGTTACTGAATAATTTGGATGTTATTGAATAATTCAAATTGTTCTATTTTTCATTTTCAATATTTTGAGTGTGAAATTTTCCTTTCGTTGTGTATTTCATCAAAACCAGTTCTTTGAAAGGCCCCTGGAATATGGCTTTCCACTAAAGAATGTTCCCCATTAAGTTCTTGAGCTGGGTTTGTGATGTAGTCAAATGGATGTCCACAGGGCAGCTACTGTGGACTTTTTGCTACTGTGAGCCTTTAATAATCACCGGGGAAATTTCAAATCAATGTGTAGAGACTTCCCAGACAAATAAAACCATTGAACATTTCTGGTATTTTCTTTCTTTGGTTTTTTTTTTTTTTTTTGCTCCCTATTAAGAGTTCTGTAGATATGTTGATCCTCCTCAGTAGTTTTGGTGTTATTCTCAGAAAAATAAATTCTGCAGAGTTTGACACCCCATTATTATTAGATAAGTTAGAGGGATCTAATCTTCACAGGCGTGGGCAAAGCTGTCAAAATCATTTAAAGGAGATCACCTGGGAGAATAGATAAAGAAATTTTATATAGACAGCTTGACGGAAAAAAAAAAAACCCACCAAATAACCTGTAACTATTGAAAAAAAGATACTAGTGCAGTAAACCGGGAGTACAAGCTTGAGGTTGAAAATAAAAAAGTTGCTTAGCTATTTAGTTAAAAATTCTAGGCCAACAGAAGTCATTGCATTATTCTTTGGCCATGTTTTCTTATGGAGTTTTTCATAAAATTGTAATGAGAAGTGATAAGTATATCTTTATTATGTAAAGGGGGTCATCTTGGAGTGAAAAGTATATGCCAATCTAAGACACATAAAAATGCCAAAAAAGAGGGCTTTCCCTGGTAGCTCAGTGGTAAAGAATCCACCTCCCAATTCAGATGACTCAGGTTCGATAGCTGGTCTAGGAAGATCCTACATGACACAGAGGAATTAAGCGTGTGTGCCACGACTGTTGAGCCTGTGTGCTAGAGCCCAGTAGCTGCGACTACTGAGCCCACCTGCAGTAACCACTGAGGCCAGCATGGCCTAGACCCTTGTTCTGCAACGAGAGAAGCCACAGCAGTGAGAAGCCCTTGCACCACAACTAGAGAGTAGCCCTAGCTCGCCACAGTAAAGACCCAGTGCAGCCCAAAATAAAGACATAAATGCAGTTACTTTTTAACGTGCCAAAAATATAGTCAATGTGGGGAAGATAAAGGAATACATTTTACGGCACTGTTTTCTGTTTTTCTGGAAGGCCAGCATTTATCAGAATAATTTTTCCAACACTATTTGCCCGTAGAAAGACTTTTGTGAAGAGTGTTCTTATAAAGAGCTTCCTGCTTATCCCTGTATTAGAACAAAGCCTGCCATTACTCTGTTTTCAGCCATCCTGTATACAGGAATGGATTCCTAGAACTCAAGGGAACCGAGTTGTATGTGTGTGCCTCTGTTGTGGAATTCTAGTCCCTACCTCTCCACACACCAGTTTCTGTGACACAGGTTCCCCCAGCAGTGGCGTTCTTGATGCAAGGATAATGACAGTTCCCTCCAGGAGATGCACACACCCAGAACACTTTTGGGTGTGTGTCTCTCACCTTCCCATCTCTCTTGAACTGTTAAGAGATAGTTCTTCATGAAGTTCCTGATAGTTTTAATTTAAAATAAAAAAATAGACTGTATGGGGATATTTAGATAAATAGTGCTGACTTTTATTACATGACTGTAATAATTGTGTGACATTTGTTTCTGCCCTAGGAGTGCTGTCTCTGCAATTTGAGAGGGGGTGCTCTTAAGGAAACTAAGAACAATAAGTAAGTAGTGCGTTAACTGTGTGGAATTTCATCATTTCCTTCTCCTCTGTTGAGTGTTGAACTTCTTGGTTTATAGCGTGCTTTGCTTCTCATTGTTGTACACATTTGTTCCACAGCTTTGTTTTTATTAATAAGTTAAAATATTTGATCTTTTTAAAATAATTTTTAATTGGAGGATAATTGCTTTACAATGTTGTGTTGGTTTCTGCCATAAAACAGCAAAAGTCAACCATAAGTATACATATGTCCCCTTCTCCTTGAACATGCCTCCCACCCTCTTCCACAGCTCTTGCTGTTCAGGTGCAAGGTAGAGATTTTGTACATGTTTCCAGAAACCATTACTGACAGCACATTCACCTCTGCTGGGGAAAGGTGTTCTCAGTCTGCGTCTCTTCTGTGTTTGACATCATAAGGAGTAACCCCTCTTTCACTAACAGAGCTTGAAGACAGCCCGTATTCTCGTGCCATTGGAATTCTTGTTTTTAATTTGATGAATGCTGTTGTTGTAATAAAAGCAGAATATGCCTGAAAACAGTGAAATCTGTTATCTTCAGATAAATGAAATCAATTATAATCATAGTATTAGAACAAAACCATTTACTTTTAACACCAGTAAATTAACAAGAAAATGTATATTCTAAAATAGAAACACAGGGAGAAAAGATCGATTTTACAGTTTAAAGGGGACAGTTGGAAAATATGAAGAGACTCATAAGTGAACAAAAAAGATGGGTAATGTTTCTATGGCAGCAGCTGAAATGTATTTTTGCTTGAATTTTATCTTTATAACCCAATTTAATCATTTAAGATGGGGCCAAAGCAAATTATAGGTTCCTATAAATTAGAAACTTGTAGAAATGATTTAGGTATAGGTTGTATTTTGGCACTTGGGAGCCACATCCAGCCCCAAGATATGTTTTACTTGACACCATTTTATGAATTTAATTCAGATTTTAAAAGTTGAGAGTTATATAAAAATCCAGATTTTCATCTTTACTGGATAAATGATTGTGCATCTTTATATGACAGTAACCAGTTAGGATGAGAACTTGGCCTAAAGAGAGTAGACCTTCTCTAGGTTACCATGCTTTACCAGTATATGTTTTTGGTTTCATCCTGCCTGGCCCCATGGACACTGGAGTTGAGACTCCTGGAGTAATGTAATGTCATGTAATCATGTGCATGCAGACATGTTTCTGACCGATTATAAGGGAGAATAAAAGCATTCATCATTTCTATGTTGGTAAAGTTTAGTCTAAGAGACTGTGTGTGCTCAATTTTGGATGTTCATCTCTTAGTCTTAGTTAATGTGATTGACACTATGCTAAAAACTATTGACTGGTTCTGGGACTGTTCCATGAGTGGTGCAGACTGCCAGATGATTTAGGCAGTTCCTGCAAAGATGGAGGCAGTAAGGACTTCTCTTCCTTCCCTTGGACTAGGACAAAAAGAAGTAATGTTTGCTATAAATTATAGCATTTATGTAGATATGAAAGAGTGCCCTGTTGGGATTGATGCTTATTCTGTCTCCTGGTGGTCTTAAAAGCAGGATGGAGTCTTTTGTTATGTGAGTGAAATAACATGCTTTGACTTAAAAATAAGTTGACAAATTTGATAATTCTTTCAAAATCTCTTCAAACTCGAGTCTTTATGTTTGTTTGAGGCATAAGATTTATGAGAAACTTAATAGTGTTAATGAGGACATTGTCATTTTTCTGGAGTGATTCAGAATTTGAAAGGAGATACACAAGGTTTTGAGTAACCTCCAGGAGTTGGTGATGGACAGGGAAGCCTGGTGTGCTAGTCCATGGGGTTGCAAAGAGTCGGACATGACTGAGCAACTGAACTGAACTGAACTGAGCACAAGGGTTTTAGCAGGAAACAAGGGAACAAGTTAAGTTTCATTTCCCCTTATCTCTTGGTTCCTCTGATTATAGTAGGATTGCAATAAGAAACAATTTAATGAAAGACTTAATCTGTATTAATTCTTTTAGAGAATTTTTGCTGTTTGTTCTGGTTTGCTTCATGACATCAGAATTACGTAAAAAGATTATGTGGTATACTCATTTCATTTTCATACCTTTTATTAATTGAACTAATCTTTTGCCACATATTAATTATCTTAAGTATATTAAACACTTCTATAATTCATGTCAAGTGAAATAGCAGACATGCATCTCAGTATTTTCCAGGTCACATGTAGAAATGTATAAATACAATGATAGTAATTCTTTGGTCTTCACCTAGTTCTTGTCACCGTGGTGGGCAGGTGTGGCACTGAATCTATCCAGGTATCATCCAATAGCTTTAAAATTCAGAGAGTCTGTTTGTGATGGACATAGGTGCTCTGGGCTTGCTTTCTCATCTGTGTGTTTGTCATGCATGTGAATTGTTACCTCCTGGTGAAGTACAGGCCGTGTTAAGTTTAGGGAACATTTGTTTACATTTCTGTCTCGTTTCCTATAGGTGGGCCCATGTCATGTGCGCCGTTGCAGTCCCAGAAGTCCGGTTTACTAATGTCCCAGAAAGGACACAGATAGATGTAGGCAGAATACCTTTACAGAGGTTAAAATTGGTGAGTGCCAATACTTTTTTTTTCCTCATAAATTAGTGTTAATTTCAAGTTCTGAATATGTCTATTCATGCACATACTTTTTTCTTAGCTTCATTGAATTATTCTACATTTTTTATCCTTTTAGCCTGAATTACTTAGCTGCACGTATTCTTTTTCTGTTGTATTGTAAGTATGCATATAGCTTTCTACGAATTATGTCTTCAGTGAGGCAAAGGAATACCGCATTTCATGAATTAATGTGACTTTTCAATCTCAAGGCTTTCGGTGAAGTTTGTTAGTAACTGACCCAAATTATCCAAATATCTCTGTTTGAATTGCTTAGTCTTTCTGTCTCTTGCCTGTCTTTGGTTGGCCTTGACTTAAAAAAATGAATCTAACTTGATTTCATCATCTCTTCACCAAGAAGAGACTTGCAGAGAAAATTTGATTATTCCCGAGGGATTTTCTCACCAACAGATAAAGTTCATTTAAATTGCCCAACTCTCTGGCTGGTTATCTTCTCATTGTTTCTCTTTGTTAGATTGTTTTTGTTTTGTTTTTCTCTTTTTTCATGGAAAGGTAGGCCTTCAATGTCCTCCACACTAAAGTTATCTTGGAGTTCTGTTAAATTGTGAGCCAGCAGATTACTAGTTCAGGCTCTTAATACTTCATATTTAATGAGAATTTTTCCTACAGGTAGATTGCATGACTTTCAGATGCTGAAGCGTGTCTTCCAAGTGGACTTAATACCCTGCAGTTTCTTTAGTCCCTGTTACTTCTGGTTGGGGTCTTCCCACTGTTTCTGACACTGAGCTGTGCCTCTCCACCTGAGCGTTTCTCTCTGTCATTAGTAGTCTCTCCACCACTGCGTAGCAGCGTGTTTTGTCTCTGGACTTCTGTCTCAGGAACTTAGACTCTATTCTACTGTCTTTCAGCGAACCCTGTTATTTTCCACTGTAGCTCCATTAAGAATTTCACATAGCTAGAAAATACGTGGCCCTTTCCACGCCCAATGATTGCTGTTGGCAGATATGAGATCATCTGCCAGCATGATCAGAGTGTGGTAATGGAAGTTTTGAGAATGAGATGGGAATAACCAGGACATTTAAATGGCCCTTCAAAGTTGATGGTGACTATCAGAAGAGAGTAAGGTTGTTCAGCTCATGAACTTCGAAAGGAAAATGTTTACAACCTTATATCTTGATCACCAGTTTAAAAAGAAAAACTAACCTTGCCATGAGAGAGAGGCAGAAGTAGTGTCTTCTGTGACTGTGCCAACTGCTGTGTTTCTGCTTGATTTCAAGAAATCTCATATGTAGCCTTAATTTTGTCCTCTCTCTTGTCTTACTGTGCTGATACTTTGTTTATAAGTGCAGTTTGAATGCAAAAATTTTAACACCCCAAAGGCTGAAAATTGGTACAGAAAAAAGAAAAAATACAATAAATCCTATATCACATTACATTTTATGTGCAAACTGCTTTTCTTCTATTGTTTTTTACTTATATAAACTTGTTTTCATTATTCAATTGATACATATTATATCTGTGGATATTGCTTGGGTCTTTATGATTAGGACAGAATGCATTAGTTTTGTCCATTAAAAATTATAAAAAATATCTTTCATTGGAGGAAAAACAACCTACCAATAAGAAAGAAATAAACAAAAAAATTGCCAGAATTAGGATTGTAAGGCAGGTTATAAAGAAAAATGTTGAGTTCATTACATACTATAAAACGTAATGCTTAGTGTGACAAATAATAACAAATGTCTTACATTTTAATTTTTTTTTTATTTACAAGTAATATGTATTTGTAGAAATTCCAACACTGCATTTAACACCCACCTTCGGGTCTCTTTCCTAAAAGATGGTTCCTGTTATCACATTAAGGCCCCTTGGAATAAGTGGTCACTGCTCTTGATGCTTCCCTTTAAGGACTTGTGTACTGGCTGCTCTTCTCTACAGATCGTCCTTAGTGATCTGTTTTCACAAGTACCAGTCTCAGAGGGGTTTTAATGGAACAGGGAGGGCCAGCATGGATCATTTCAGTGCCAGCCAAGAAACTGTATCTAGAAATCTGAAATCTGATGATGGCCTCCAAAAATGGCAAAGGTTGCCACCTTGACTGTGTATGTTGCATATTCTTTTGAAGTTTAATTAATCGAATAAGTGTACATCCAGCCAGAAGTAGGAGCAGTAGTTTCATGTCGTATTTCGTCTCAGCTGACCTAAGTCTAGATGGAGTATTTTACTATGTCTGTTTAGTGAATGTATGTGTGTCTGCTCGTGTCCGTTTCCCTTTTTTTCTGGAGCTATAGCCAGCCCTTTTCTGGATGCTAAATTGTTCATCTTCTTTTCTTATTCACACAGATGAGGGGGTAGGGATAGGAATTAGATGTTTGCGTCTGTGTATTTCACCAAACAGTTATTACCTGACCTCACCAAATACTTGGGGTACATTTTTGAGTAAGATTTTTATTCCTGTCTTCTATCATCTCATAGTCTAGACTGGGCTTTTTTTGGCTTTGGCTCTGTTGATCTTCTAGGTAAATTAATTGTTGTAGATGGCTGTCATGTGTATCATAGATCGCAGCATCCCTGACCAAACAGGTGAAGCCAAAAGGTATAAACTTCTAGTTATAAGGTAAGTAATTACTGTGGATGTAATGGACAACATCATGACTATAGCTGAGACTGCTGTGTATTGTGTAGGAAAGTTCCTAAGAGAGTAAATCCCATGAGTTCTCATCATAGGAATAATTTTTTTCCCTTCTTAAATTTCTTTTTGTTGTATCTATATGGGAAGATGGATGTTAGCTAGACATACTGTGGTATTCATTCATAATATATGTAAATCAAACCATCATGCAGTATGCCTTAAACTTATACAGTGATGTATGTCAGTTACTTCTCAACAAAACTGGAAAGAAACTAAGCAATGCCAGCTATATCCTGGGAGGTAAAATCACCCTCCTGGGTGAGAACCTCCTAGTCCACAGAGAAGGCATACACATGATGAGAAAATTTTTGTCATTTTCAGGAAGATAATATCTTTGTTGAAAGAAGTAAGTGGCAGTCTGGCAAAATAGAAATTCTGAATTGCTTTTAAAAAGCATCCCTAGAGGTTTTTTTTTCTTTTGGCTGATTGTTTAAATTTCTTATTTGTGAATAATGCAATAACATTTGGCAACGTATATTTGCTACTGTACAATTATTAATTTTATGATCCAATTTAGTATTTTAACTTTACCTGTTCTTATAGACGAAGAAGGAAATGGCAACCCACTCCAGTATTCTTGCCTAGGGAATCCCGTGGACAGAGGAGCCTGGTGGGCTGCTGTCTATAGGGTCGCCCAGAGTCGGACACGACTGGAGCAACTTAGCATGCATGCATGCACTGGAGAAGGAAACGGCAACCCACTCCAGTGTTCTTGCCTGGAGAATCCCAGGGACAGAGGAGCCTGGTGGGCTGCTGTCTATGGGGTTACACAGAGTCGGACACAACTGAAGTGACTGAACTGCATCAGCAGTTCTTAGAGAAAATGAGCAACCTTGATTGCTTTTTCCCCCCCAAACTTTAAACTTTTTATTTTGAATTGGGTTATAGCCAATTAACAATGTTGTGATTGTTATTGCTGTTCAGTCTCCAAGTCATGTCCAACTCTTTGTGACCCCATGGTCTGCACCATGCCTGGCTTTCCTTTCCTTCACTATGTCCCAGAGTTTGCTCAAACTCATGTTCGTTGAGTCTTATCCTCTGTCACCCCTTACCTTCTTGTCACCCTCGTCTTCTCCTACTTGTAATGTTTCCCAGAATCAAGGTCTTTTCCAGTGAGTTGGCTCTTTGGAAATGAGTCATCCAGCCCAGCATTTCACATGATATATTCTGCATAGAAGTTAAATAAGCAGAGTAACAGTATACAGCCTTGATGTACCCTTTTCCCAATTTTGAACAAGTTTGTTATTCCATGTTTGGTTCTAACTGTTGCTGCTTAATACAGGTTTCTTAGGAGGCCGGTAAGGTGGTCTGGTAATCCCATTTCTTTAAGAATTTTCCACAGTTTTTTGTGATCTACACAGTCAAAGGCTTTAGTATAGTCAATGAAACAGAAATAGATGTTTTTCGAGAATCTCCTTGCTTTTTCTACGATCCAGCAAATGTTGGTAATTTAATCTCTGGTTCTTCTGCCTTTTCTAAATTTAGCTTGTATATCTGGTGTTTCTTAATTCATATACTGTTGAAGCCTAGCTTGAAGGAGGTTGAGCATTGCCTTGGTAGCATGTGAAATGAGAGCAGTTGTACAGTAGTTTGAACACTCTTTGCCATTGCCTTTCTTTGGGATTGGAATGAAAACTGACCTTTTCCAGTCCTGTGAGCACTGCTGAATTTTCTGGCATATTGAGTGCAGAATTTTAACAGCATCATCTTTTACACTTTGAAATAGCTCAGCTGGAATTCCATCACCTCCACTAGCTTTGTTTGTAGTAATGTTTCCTAAGGCCCACTTGACTTCACACTTTAGGATGTCTGGCTCTAGGTGAGCGACCATACCATTGGGGTTATCTGGGTCATTTCAGGTGAACAGTGAAGGGACTCAGCCATAAACATACATGTATCCATTCTCTCCCAAATCTCCCTTCCATCCAGGCTAGCACATAACATTGAGCAGAGTCCCATGTGCTATGGATTAAGTCCTTGTTGGTCATCCATTTAAAATATAACAGTGAGAACAACCTTGGTTACTAATCAAGTATCATAGATTAAAATTTTGTGGTATATGTGTGTGTATGTGCATACATATGGTAGTTACTGAACAAATATTCATGAAATGAATAAAAAGGCAGCAACATTTCACTTACTCTTTATGCTTCTGACATAAAATTATTGTGGCTGAAGGATTTGATCAGACAATATGAAATGACTTGTCCTTTATGTTTTTTTTTTTAAAAAGGAAAAATCCTTTAAAAGTCATGGTGCTAAATTCATGCACATCTCTTCCACAAGCAGTTTTAAACAGTTTTAAAACAAGGCACTGGTTACCTTATCTGCATCAGTGGGTACATACGATTAGGCCACGGAGCCTAGCAGTAATTTGGAGTCTCTGAATACGCATGGAGCAGTTTCCCTGTTGTCTCAGAGTTCTCATCTTGGAACCTCTGGTCAGCTGGGGATTGAAACCTAGAGTAGTGACCTGAGTGAAGCAGAGGCAAGGGAACTCTGAGCCTCTCTCCAGTGCCCACTAGGTGGTGCTGCTGTTCCAATTTAGTATCCAGTTGCCCTTAAATCACCTCATTGAGAAAGTGCCTAATCTGAGCCTGGCCCAATTTTAGAGGGGGGTGTGTAGGTGTGTCTGTGTATGTGTTTTTGTGTGTGTGTGGGAGAGACAGACAGACAGACAGACAGAGAAGTGATGCATGCTGGGGTGCTCTCACCCAAGGAGGGCTTTCACTGACAGCAGGGCAGAAAAAGTGCTGCCTGCTGTGCATTCCGAGTGCTGAATTCCAGAGGGTGGTTTTAGTTTTCAGGTTTTCATTTAGCCATATAAAAAGAGCTGCTCTTCCCTTGGGGCAAGTTAGTGTTTTTCTGTATCAGTAATAAGCAACACTAGTAAGGGCTAGTAACTGTAAGAGGCTTAAAGAACAGTTTATGGCAAACAAGTTTAAAACGTCTTCTGAAGTATGAAAGCTATATATAAAAAATGCTTATTGTTAGTAGTAGTCTTTTTAGAATACAGAATATTGGAGTTTATGCAGAGCTATTTGACTATTTTGGTAATACTGTTGCTAGCCTTTTATTTATTCATAGATTCAACTTGTGGTTTTTGCAATATTCCTCTGCACAATTATTTGTGTAGGAAGATTCTTGTAGAGGATGTAAGAAAGGATTTGTTTGCTATAGCAGATTTTTCCTCTTATAATGACCATAAAAAAAGGGAGACAACTAATGGAACACAACTCTTTCAGTGCTCTTCAGGGGATTATGTTGATCCTAAAATAGTGTGTGTTTTGTGAAGAACGTTTATCTCATCCAGCCTCCTTGTTTGCTAATATCACAGGTGTGGCCTCTTTCAAGGTCCATAATTAAATGGATGGCACTGGAGTTATTTTCAAGACATTGTATTTTATTTATGTGGCTGTTAATTTAAATGCTTTAATAAAATTCATTATTCGTTTTAAACAAAATACCACAAGAATATATTTGGCTACAGTGGTATTTATCCAATTAGTTTGCCCCCCCCCCCCTTTTCTTTCTTGAACAATATTTATCTTCTGTGTAGAATAATTGTCTTGGGGGCTAATAAAGTAATGGCTGCACCATCTTAAAAACACTACCGGTGGCTTTTTGGAAATAACCAGGTTATTAGGCAGAATCACCCCTTTAACAAGAAAGAAGTGGCTGAATGTTACCTGAATAGTCTGTATGTCCAAGCCATGTTCAAAAGGGAGAACCATTTTCTCTGTGAGCTTAAGCCTTCTTCTCATTATTAACACAGGTTCTAGATTACTGAGCATTTTCTTATCTACTCATTTAGAACAGATTCCTTTGGTTCGGAACGACTTTGAGTTTTTGGAAAAATTATCCTCGTGATGAGTCCTATCGTTCCCACCCCCCTTGTCCATGTCCTCCGGTACCTTCTCTGCTTATCCAGAGGGTGTCAGAGCACTGGCACCTGGTAGGGAAAAGAATGGAGCAGATGCCAGGAATGTCTCCTACTCCCCACTTGAATGTGTGCTCAGGGTAGGCACTCTTGGGATTGGTATGCCTGAGGACGAGAAGAAAAAATTGCTCCCACATAGTATAGATTTTAGAATTTACTCAGTCATTTCCTTTTCTTATTTCCTTCTGTCTTGTTTTCTCTACTAATATGATTGGTTGGCCACAGTCATAATTGAATTTCTGGTCATAATTAAATCTTTGAAAAATTGTGCAAAGAAGATGACAACAAAAAAGGAAGTAGAGAGATATAAAACACAAGTGAAGTTAGAATGTCTTTTTTTAGAAAAATTTTCATAATAGAAAATATAGGGTAAAAATTATCAGGAACAATTAAGAACAGGAAATTAGAGAGGGCAAAGCTTTTATAGTATGATCACACAGAAGACAGCAGCATGGTCAGGAAACAGATCACCAATCTTAAATCTGATTATAAAATGTAAGGGAAGAACATTTAATAAAAAAAAAGGAGTAAATCAGCACAAAATTATGGTATTTGTTACATATTTAACTGTGAATGTCTACTACACACATCAATCACTTCTTGAAGATTGAATTAATTAAATATTCATTGAATTTATATAAGTAAAACAAGAGGCAAGCTTGGGGGTTATAAGAAATCTTGGAAAATTGCAGCAGACCCCAGATGTAACAAAGTTTTAAAATGGCTTTCCCTTTTGGAGAGAAAGTTCTCGAATAGAAGTCTTATGACATTATTGAAATATTCAGTTGCATGTATTGAAGAAAATCTCATGTGCTGTCATTGCATAGAGAACTTGGTGGTATTTGTGAACCATGCACCTTCCTCACAGCGGCATAGTGACTACCTCTGGTTTCTATGTCTGCAGACATTCCTATGAGTTTTGAAATTTTATTTCTGCAGCCAAATAGAGGGAGAAATGATTTTTGAAATAGCTGAAGTTGCCCCCAGGCGTTTGATGACCTCCACCTTGTATTTGACAAGTGAACCAAGCACAGGCACAAGTGTTCTCCGAGTGAAGAACATTATTTTGAAAAGGAATTTATACTGCAGTGATGACGGAGCTCCAAACCTTTCAGTATCTGGCTGAGGCCAACTATTCTGCTTAGAAGCCTCTATACATTTTAAAATTTGTACCTGAAGGCAAATAATAGTGAACTTGAAAGCCAAAGATTATAGTTTTGAAAGGTACATCAATTCTGAAAATAGAGTAGTTTCACTGTGGTATTCCATCTGAAGAGTTGAATCAAGGATGTAAAAAAAAAAAAAAAAATTCAGCTTTCTTATTTCCTAAAGGAAGACACTTATTCTCTTGCTAACTGGCTTATATTATCAGATGCATTGAATACTAAAAATAGAATTACTGATGGGTTCTGCCTCTCGTGCTGTAAGATCACTCTGAGTCCTATTTAGTGAATGTTTCAGAAGTGTGAGAAAGCAGCTTCACTTTCTTTCTAGAGGAAATCATAGTTGTTTTCAACAGAGCCTCTATTAGTGCAGTTCGGAGAATGCAAAGACATATTGATTATCTTTCTTCACTTTAAAAGAAAAAAATGTGTTGTAAAGGCAATCAGTAAAAGTCATTATGTTTCACATAAACTCATGTACTGATTTATTCACATCTTCTGTTATTTTTAAAGATGAGAAATTCTAAGAAGATAATAAACATTGACAATGATGAGCAAGTTTATTGTTTAAAATGCGGTTGAGGAAAAATTTGGTTGTAATAGGGAATTACTGAAAGGAGAATAAGTGATACTACAAATGGCAAAATTGTGGTGTGGTGTGTAGGGTCCTGTTATTTAATATGCTCAATATAAAATTTATTACCTCATTAAGAACATTCTTCAGGATTTCAACATATGCATGTCTGCAACTTTGCAAGATTTTTAAATAAGTGTAGTGTAAAAAAAAGTACATTAGTAGCTGTATAGTACTTAACTGTCAGAATGATTTGCTACAGGGACTAGATCCTATTGCAAGCTGTCAAATTTGTATATTGCTGTAATACCAAACCATAAAATCTTTTGAGTAAAATGGAAAATGTCAGATGGGCATGACTACAAATAATATACTTTCTGAAGGCTTTAGATGTCTATAGGAGAAAATGTGTAAATGCATGAAATGTTATCTTGTTACTATGGATTTTTCTTTATCTGTTAAAAGACAAGTGTGAGGCAAAAGGAAATTGATTGGAGCCTTTAAATTTTTCAGTTTTGAACTCATTTTTTTCCTGAGGACTAATTTTAAAAACATTATTAAACAGATGGGTAGAACTTCAGATAATTCATGATTAAAGAGTATTGTGAGAGAGTCATCTTATCTTTTGACTTACATTGCTGAATGTTTCATTTTTTCCCCTGATCTTGTCTGTGTGAGTAGTGATTACTGATGGATCTTTTAATTGAGTGAGTGAGTTGGGGTCAGGGTTCCAGAGATGGAGTCACCCCTTTCACTCGAACATCAACTGATTCAATACCTACAAACACTTGCCAAACTGAGGTAGCTGCTGGATGGCTTTAAACAACCCATAGGGTTTTGCTTGGTCAACAGTGATTAAGAGAAGAAAGGTTATAGATTTTGAAAGGTACAGTCATTATTGTAAAGCAATGGATCCATTATTATTTATTTTTCCACTGTTTTAGTATAAATTATTCCTTTGGAAGGGGCTCTTAAAAATCAATGAAAAATTATAAACTGTTTCTTATGTAAAGTGACAATCTTTTCACGCTTGTCATTAATTTAATGTAAGTCAGTGTGGTCTATTTTAGGCATTTTCTCACAATTTAGGAATGTCATTTTTTAAGACGAGCTCATAAATACAGGTACCAGCCCAGTTTGCATTTATTGATTTAAATATCAACGGTTCTGTGCATTTATCTGCATTGCCATTTGGATGATGCAGTTCTCAGCCTCTGTTACATTGAGACTGAGCATGTAGGCTCTGGGCTGAGATTGTTTTGAGTTCCATGTCCACCACCTAAGCAACCTTGGCCATACAGTTTAACCTCTCAGAATCTTGTCTGTAAACCAGGGTGGTTGTGAGAATGACGTGAGGTAGTGAAGGACCTGACATGTTGCTACACTCAAAAGTTAGTCACTGCTTATGGTAGCTGATGTAACCCCTTGCTGTCTAAATCTCTGTGAACTGCCTTTTAGCCAATCAGAATCAAAGCAGATAAATATTTATAAGGAGAAAGTAGGTTCCTGGTATGCTCTCATTTATTTATTCATCTGTCTAGTAAATATCTCTTTAGGACTTGTTGTGGGGTTAGATGATAAATATACATCATTTCTGCTTTTATAGATATTACAGGATAATGGGAAGTTACTGAAAATTCAACAAGTGATTACAAAGCAGCATGAAAAGTTCTTTTGTAGTAAAAGTCCAGAATGCAGTGAAGGACCTTACTGAATTTGGGGCACAAGGGTTGGCAGTCAAGAGGTGTGGAGAAGCTTGCTGGAAGAAGCAGTGCCTCATAATGCCTCGTTTGAGCCCTGAAGGATGAGAAGAGGTGCACTGAAGAAAAGGTCAGGAGAAGGGACAGGACATTTGGTACCCTGGAAGTGGGAGGGAACTGTGTAAGGTCTAGGAAATGACATTTCAGCAGAGCCAGAGTGTGAGGTGTGAGGAGGGAAAGATGTGTCTTGAGAAGGGGAAGCCTCAGATGATGTAGCACTGTGCTCTCCAGTTTAGTAGCCTCTGGACACTCTCAGCTACTGGACACTTAGAACGTGGTGAGTGTTACAGAACTGAACTTTAGATTGTATCTAATTTAAAAGTTAAAAAATGAAAGCAGCATAAGCACATGAAATACAACTGTAATTTTGGTAGGTCCACATTTTACATTTCAAACACCCTTGAAAATTTAGTGTCCAAACTGAGATGTGTGTAAATACACAGCTGACTTCAAATACTTAGTATGAAAAAAAAGAACGTGAAATATCTCATTAATAATTATTTTTATATTGGTTATATGTTAAAATGATAATAGTTTGGATTTGTTAAGATCCATTTGTTAGTTTGTATTAGTAAAATTAATTTCATCGGCCTTTTTATTGCAGTCACATATACTTAACATGTGTCCCCTGGTAGCTCAGACAATAAAGAGTTTACCTGTAATGCGGGAGACCTGGGTTTGATCCCTGGGTCAGAAAGATACCCTGAAGAAGGAAATGGCAACCCACTCCAGTATTCTTGCCTAGAAAATCCCATGGATGGAGGAGCCTGACAGGCTATGTACCATCGGATCTCAAAGAGTCGGACACGACTGAGCAACTTCACTTTCACTTTTCAACATAACATGTAGAGCTTCCCTGTTGGCTCAGATGGTAAAGAATCTGCCTGCCATGCCAGAAACCCTAGTTTGATCCCTGGGTCAGGAAGATCCCCTGGAGAAGGGAATGGCAACCCACTCAAGTATTCTTGCCTGGAGAATTCCATGGACAGAAAGCCTGGCAGGCTACAGTCCATGGGGTTGTAAAGAGTTGGACACAACTGAGTGACTAATACTTTCACTTTTTTCAACCTAACACTTACCATTTTAACTATTTTTAGGTGTATAGCTCTGTGGCATACATGGCGTTAAGTATATGCACATTGTTGTACAACCACCATGCCCTGCTATCTCCAGAACATTTTTGTCTTCCCAAGCAGAAGCTCTGTACTCATTGAACAATAACCCCTCATTCTCTTCTTCCTCACCTGTTTTTTTTTTTAAATAAGTTTTTCATTTATTTAGCATGTATTATTTATCATCTACTGTAGTAAGCTGAATAATGTTCACCCAAAGATATTAGATCTTAATCCCTGGAACATGTGAAATGTCACACCTTATTTGGAAAAGGGACTTTTACAAATGTGATTTAAGGATTTTGAGATGAAGTTATTTTGGGATTATCTGGGTGGGTCCAAAATGCCATCACACCTGTCCTTTAAGGAGAGGTAAAGGGAAATTACACACGGAAATCAGCCATGTGATAGAAGCAGAGTCTCACTTGTATTTTTGATGTGGCTCCTAAAACATTAAATATTATATATCTGGCTCAAATTTTACTCCTACTGGGTTTTGTACATTTTCCTGAACACATTGAAGAACCTTTGATGCTGAGTAAGAAGTGAAATAATAGAGCATGATTGTGTTTCAGATGGGTATTCTGCTTCTGGTGGGGATAATGTGTTCGAGAGAACAGGACTGGGGCCAGAGAGGCCAGTTTCAGTGATCATGTGAAAGATGATTTAAGTGTAAAGCTGAGATGGAGATGAATGAATTGATTGTAGGTGGGGTTGGCTTAGACTAGGTGTGGAAGAGGCTAGGGTTCTGGATAAGCAGCTAGGAGACTAGTCACGCTGTGCAAAGGGCTTGTTCTTACCAGAAGGGCATGGGGTTGAGGAGGAAGTACGTTTGGGCATATTTGATTTGAGGTCCATGTATTCCAACTAGGTTGAACACAGGAGAAACATATGCTAGAATTCTACTTCTCATGGGTATGTAAATATTTACCAGCTGCTCCTAGATTGTCACATGAAGTTCAATAACTATTCAGTTCAGTCAGTTCAGTTTAGTTGCTCAGTCGTGTCCAACTCTTTGCGACCCCATGAATCACAGCACGCCAAGCCTCCCTGTCCATCACTCTCTCCCAGAGTTCACTCAGACTCACGTCCATCGAGTCAGTGATGCCATCCAGCCATCTCATCCTCGGTCGTCCCCTTCTCCTCTTGCCCCCAGTCCCTCCCAGCATCAGAGTCTTTTCCAATGAGTCAACTCTTCGCATGAGGTGGCCAAAGTACTGGAGTTTCAGCTTCAGCATCATTCCTTCCAAAGAACACCCAGGACTGATCTCCTCTAGAATGGACTGGTTGGATCTCCTTGCAGTCCAAGGGACTCTCAAGAGTCTTCTCCAACACCACAGTTTAAAAGCATCAATTCTTCGGCGCTCAGCCTTCTTCACAGTCCAACTCTCACATCCATACATGACCACTGGAAAAACCATAGCCTTGACTAGACGGACCTTTGTTGGCAAAGTAATGTCTCTGCTTTTTAATATGCTGTCTAGGTTGGTCATAACTTTTCTTCCAAGGAGTAAGCATCTTTTAATTTCATGGCTGCAGTCACCATCTGCAGTGATTTTGGAACCCCCCAAAATAAAGTCTGACACTGTTCCCACTGTTTCCCCATCTATTTCCCATGAAGTGATGGGACCGGATGCCATGATCTTCATTTTCTGAATGTTGAGCTTTAAGCCAACTTTTTCACTCTGCTCTTTCACTTTCATCAAGAGGCTTTTGAGTTCCTCTTCACTTTCTGCCATAAGGGTGGTGTTATCTGCATATCTGAGGTTATTGATATTTCTCCCAGCAATCTTGATTCCAGCTTGTGCTTCTTCCAGCGCAGTGTTTCTCATGATGTACTCTGCATAGAAGTTAAATAAGCAGGGTGACAGTATACAGCCTTGACGTACTCCTTTTCCTGTTACTCGTTAGTAATTCAGAAACAGTGTCAATAACCTGAGATATTCAGATGACACCACCCTTATGGCAGAAAGTGAGGAGCAACTAAAGAGCCTTTCGATAAAAGTAAAAGAGGAGAGTGAAAAAGCAAGCTTAAAACTCAGCATTCAAAAAACTAAGATCATGGCATCCAGTGTGATCACTTCATGGCAAATAGATGGTAAAACAATGGAAAAAGGGACAGACTTTATTTTCTTGGGCTCCAAAAGCACTGCAGATGATGACTGCAGCCATGAAACTAAAAGACGCTTACTCCTTGGAAGAAAAGGTATGACAAACCTAGACAGCATATTAAAAAGAAGAGACATTACTTTGCCAACAAAAGTCCATCTAGTCAAAGCTTTGGTTTTTCCAGTAGTCATGTATGGATGTGAGAGCTGGACCACAAAGAAAGCTGAGCACCGAAGAATTGATGTTTTTGAGCTGTGATGTTGGAGAAGACTCTTAGGAGTCCCTTGGACTGCAAGGAGATCAAGCCAGTCAATCCTAAAGGAAATGAGTCCTGAATATTCATTGGAAGGACTGATGTTGAAGCTGAAGCTCTAATACTTTGGCCACCTGATGCGAAGAACTGACTCATTGGAAAAGGCCCTGATGCTGGGGAAGATTGAAGGTGGGAGGAGAAGGGGACGACAGGGGATGAGATGGGTGGATAGTATCACCAACTCAGTGGGTGTGAGTTTGAGCAGACTCTGGGAGTGGTGATGAACAGGGAAGCCTGGCATGCTGCAGTCCATCGAGTCACAAAGAGTCGAACACGACTGAGCAACTGAACTGAACTGGCTGAGCAGCTGTGCTTTGTGTGGATGTGAATTCGATTCATGATAATATTGTATCTGCCTCTCTATACACTAAGTCCCCTACATACAAACAAGTTCTGTTCTGAGCACACATTTGTAAATTCAGTATGTTTGTAAGTCTAACAGAGTTACCGTAGGTACCCAACTAACACAATCTGCTGGATAGTACTTTACTACAACAGGTTTATAATACTTCTCACACAAATAATATGTACATAGAAAAACAAAAAATGAAAAGATTTTTAATCTTACAGTACCTTGAAAAGTACACCTAGTACAGTACAGCAGCTGGCTTACAGCATGCATGTTCACATCTTTGAAAGTTTGGAACTTGATGGTTCATATGTAGAGGACTTACTGTACTCTTTCCGAAGTATAATAAACAGGTAAGACAGTGTCAGCCTTGCGAGTTTCATTTATGTCTTCTTACTGTGAAAGAAATGAAGAACATTGAAAATGGAGGAAAAACCTATAGAAATGAAAAAGTTTGATTTGCAAAAAAATGAGTATTCTCATGAAAGATAAATGTTTTCATGAAAGATAAATGTGTCCACAATCAGTAAAGACAGTGTGTATGGGGATTGCCAGGATGAGTGCCTACACGTGAAAGGGGATTTGCAGTAAGAATTGCAAGGGTTTGCACAGGCTCACGAGAAGCTATTCATTTCAGAATGGCTTTGAGTTTAACTTCAGTTTAATTTTAGTTTAAAAGCATGTTTTCATTAATAGTTTTTTAGGATCAAATTTTAAATCATAGTTTGTTTTTTTCTGTTCAGAGTATAAAATACATTCCACCTTTCTTTAGGAGCAAAATATTTTACTTTAAATAAATGGAAAAAACAGATAGCTTAATTATAGGAATCATGCTTAAGTTTAATTAAAACTTGCAAGATTTTTTTTTTCTTACAGCCATCTGTTCATAATTGGTTTTTTAAAATTCATCAGTTTTAAACACTTCATTCTTTGGACAAAGCAAAAAAATATTGTGAAATCTTTTCACTAAATGGCAGATATTTCTCAGTAAAAGAATCATGACATCCTGGCAAAGGTATAATTTTAGTAGACTAATGAGCTTTCTGACCAGAGCCGACTGAGCCTCGTCTGATTTTTACAATGATAAATTGACTGTGTCAAAATTCGCAATCTAGTCTGGTGAAATATTTTACTATGAAAGTTTAATTCTCATTTTTTATTTATGAAAGCAGTGGTAGTGTCACAGTAGCTTATAATATGCTGGCCGTTTGGTATGATTTATTTCAATGAGTGTCACTTGTTGATGTGTTTAATGATTGTTGACCCATATTTAATTCTAAAAACTCTTAAGTGGTGAGAAATCTAATAAGTCAGCCACTGTAGTTAAAAGAAAAAAATCACTATCCACAGATCTATTCAGTTGCCTTTCTCCAGCTTCAGTGATGTCACGGCTTTATATTTGATAGCTGTTGATTGGGGGCACTGAATACTTAACAGCTTTCTTTACAGTTGTGGGAATCTACTTAGATAATTTGTACCAGAAACACATACTTGAAGTGTAATAAAATCATTTTTCATTACTTAATCTGGGGATTCCACCCTACTGTCATTTTAAAGGTTTTAAGGAAAATTGTGGAATAATGAGCATTTCTTTCATTTTTCAGTCTTTTGATAAAAAACACTTACTGAGGTGATCATAGTGTCTAGTGCTTGGTGACAGGTGGCATGAGATGGACAGGGTCATCTGTCTCGTGAGGTTTGCATTCTGGAAGGATTTAGGTATATTGATAGATCTTCTGAGGATGTCTTTTTTTTTTTTTTTTTTTGGTAGTTTCAGAAGGCAGATGGAAAGGGCTAGGTTAACACATTCTTCTAAGGTATTTCTTTACAGAGAGGCGTAGTAAGTATTCCTGTCTCATACGTCAGGATACTTATCTAGTGTAGATAATTTCTAACAAATAGGTAAAAATATCAAAAGAGTTTTTTTTAGATATTATGATATTAGTTTGAGATCATTTTAGAAACAATAAGTATCTTAAAAAATTTAAAACGGTGGTATATTGTTAACATAAAGCTTCAAATTATTCATAGCTTACAACAAAATGAAATACCTTATGAATTATGAAACAGTCATAGTAGTGAAACATTCTTAACAATATGTATTGTTCAAAAGACCACAATGTCTTGTATTTTTTAAAAGGAGAATTGAAATGTTAAGTTGTTGTTGTTACTTTGTTTATAGTACATAGTAAAAGGCATAAACACTATTGGTGCAGAAATTTGTTTTAAAATTTCTCTAGGAAGAGGCCATCCAGAGAAAATTATCCTTATATCTTTTGTCTATTAAAGCAGTTTATAAGTATTTTTCAAATAATAATGTCACATTACAGAGCATTTTAGTTGGCAGGTCAGCTTAGAACTGAGGGGGTGGGGAGATCAGTGGCCCAAATGTTTTTAGAAACAACAACCAAATTTAAATACTTCTAATTCTCAGGTACCATTTCTCTAAGAATCCCTTTTTATAATTAGAAAATGAAGAAGCCGGTGACACAAAAATCAGTCCTTTTCCCCGCAGACCCAGAAGCTAACATATGTCCATTTTTAGGCTTCTCATTTTGACAGGGGCAATCACCATTTAATTTCAGAATTCCATTTATCTCAGTGATAGCCCTAGAACCATCGAGTCTCCCTTTCCCGTCTGTGACAGTATTACTGTCTCCGTGTTCTCTGCCACACACTGATTTGGGGAGCCCTGCCCCATAGCTGTGGCACCTAACACCACCACGGTGTACATTCTGCATAGATAAGACATGACAGCCTTTTAACCTAAGCTTGCTGTGCACGCAGAGGGCGACAGCCCACCTGCACCAGGGAAAGCAAGCAAGCACGTGTGATGCGCTCATCGTAATCACATTCCATTTCTCTCAGAGACGTTCCAAGAAAATGACAGGCCAAGCTCAGAGTTCAGGTTATCAGCCTGAGACATGTGAAGCACAGGGCATCTCCACAACAGATAAGGCTAAACTGTACTACTAAACTTTGACTTGTTGATTTAATGTTAGAATTTTAATATATACATCCTATAAGGTTATTTTCGCTATAAAAGCAATGTCTGTCATCAAAAAAAAATTTTTTTTAACTGAAGTGTATAAAATACAAAATGAAATCATCTCTAGCTTTGTGCCAGTCCACAGAAGTAATCACATTTAACTTAAGGCAGTAATGATTCCTGACTCTTTTCTATGGAGGAAACAGCTTAGAAGGATATGGTGCTTCACCTTACTGTGTTATACTTGAGAGTGTTTCAGTAGCATACTATATACGTATGGAACATAAATCTGTTTTATAAAAATATCAACCCTCTCTTAAGGGTAGTCACGTTTTTCCTTTCTTTCCTCTGGTTCTTCTTATGAACCTACCAGCATTCATGATGCTTCATACTCTTGGCACCTGTCATTTACTCAGAAACTTTCCAGGCTGCATTTTTAAGATTTTTGTTTTTAATAGAACTTAACCACCTCGATTGCCTAAAGGTAGTCCTGAGTGGTCCTCAGTTGTGCCATTTGCTGCAAGTGTAAAAGCATCTGAATGCGATAATAAAGCATATGAATATTGGGCCCGACAGCATGGGTTCCTGTCTCAGCTCTGCCACATACCAGTTACTTGAGATCATGTCATCCTCCTTGGAAGCCTGTCCTTGATTCCATGACAGCTGTCCTTGGTTTTCCTTCTCTCTCTTTGGCCTTTAGGTCTCAGGTTTCTTTGCAGGTTCCTCTTCCTCTGTCCATCTCTTGAATGTTTATATTCTCCTAGTTTCGTCTGAAGCTTTTTTCTCACTCTTTTCATCTTCAGTAACAGCTTGTAAAATTGGAATCACAGTAATAGCACTTTCTTTCATTGTTGTGAGTATCAAGATAAGGCATCTAGCATACTTTGCCCAGTGTCTGGCCATAGTTAAGTGCTCAATAAGTACTCCTTCTTACTGTTGTTATTATACTACCTTAGTAATACCATTATAGTAACAGTGAAATAAGAATAAAATAATAATGTATATGTAGTCAGTAAATTGATAAATGATATTGGTTTTTTTATCACTTGGAACATTTTATCATACATAAAATAATACAGGTGATTGTCAGTGAAGTTCACAAATATTTAATTAAAAATAAACTTCTTTAATTTTAAATAATTACAGATTCACTGTAAGTTGTAAAGATAATATAGAGATTCTTGTGTGTCCTTCATCCAGCTTCCCTTATCAGTTGCATGATATATAAGTGTAAAACAATATCAAAATGAGAAATTGACATTGGTATAATATATGCACTTAGTTCTGTGTTGGAGAAGGAAATGGCAGCCCACTCCAATGTTCTTGGCTAGAGTATCCCATGAACAGAAGAGCCTGGTGGGCGGCTGTCCATGGGGTTGCACAGAGTCGGACACGACTGAAGCGCCTTAGCAAGCAAGTTCTGTGTAACTTTATCACATTTTTAGCTGTCATTTTATTAGAAGGAAGTGTAGCTCTGCAGAAGTGGTTAAAAGGGAGGTAAAACAAAAATAATAGCAGTGCATTGTGGTTTATAACATATGAGAAAGTATAAAGAGCTCTTGACCCTTGACATAAAACAACTCTATTAAGATTGTGTAAAAATTTATGGGAGGGAGGTTCAAGAAGGAAGGGATGTATGTATACCTATGGCTGATTCATGTTGATGTTTGGCAGAAACCAACAAAATTCTGTAAAGCAGTTATCCTTCAATTAAAAAATAAATTTTTAAAAAGATGTGAAACAAAAATTAGGCAAAGATTTGGTCTTACTCTTCACCAGAGGACAAAATGCTTAATGACATTATCCATTAGGCAAAGCAAATAAAACCACAATGTGATGCCACTACGTATCTGTGGAGTAGTTAAAATCAATAAAACAATACCAATGCTAATATATAGCAACTAGAACCCTCCTCCATTGCTGGTGGCAATGCAAAATGGTAGAACCATGTTGGGACACAATCTTGTTATTTCTTGTTAAATGAAACATACAATTGACCATACCATCCAGCAGCCACGCTGCTAGGAATTCATCTCAGGAGTGAAAATTTACATTCACACAAAAACCTGTAAGTAATAGTTATAGTAGCTTTTTCATAATCATCAAAAATCTGGAAACAACTCAGTGCTTTTCAACTGGTGGTTGAATTATCAAACCATGGTATATCCATACAGTGTGATACTTCTCAGTAGCATCAATCAACTTAGGTGACTTCTGAATGCATTATGCAGGTGAAAGAAGCCTGGCTCAAAGGGCTCCATAATATATAACTCCATTCATACTGCACTCTGGTGGAAAATAAACCTTTGAGGGTAGAAACCAGATTAGTGGCAGTGACGATGCCTGGTGGAGAGGTTGACTGCAGAGGGCACAAGGAAATGGTTTGTGTTTGTGGAACTGTTGTATGTCTTGATTGTGGCAGAAGTTGCATGACTGTGTTCTCTTGTTGAAATTTGTGGAAATTTACACATTAAAGGGTGACTTGTATTACATATCTTCTGTGCAAGAAATTTTCCAGGCAATACTGGAGTGGGTTGCCGTATTCTAAGTATAAAACCATATTTTAAATGTTACTGGATTGATTAATGATAAATCCATGGTATTTATCATTACTGTGGATTTATCATTACCACAGGGTGAGGAGAAGTGTGGCAAAGAAAACTAGAGGAGAGGAAGAATGTGGGCGATGTAGCAAGGTGTATGTTTGGGGAAGTGAGAGCTGGAGTCCAGGACGACCCATATCTCAGGCAACAGAAAGTGTCCGTGCCTTCCCCTCTGAAGGCTTTTCGCGTAAGTCTCCCTCGATTCAGAAAGTACTGATCTCAGATAGCTATTTCCATGGCTTAAATACCACTCCCAGAATCACTCTCGTAAAGGTGTTAATTTTAGTTTCTGCTGCTTCATCATAATCATTACCTGATTGAGGGTTAAATGAGATATTTGTTATAATACATTTGCACAGTGGCTGGCACAGAATTCATTTCCATAGTTAACTCATGAAGTGATGATGTCAAGTTTTATTTAATAGATGAGAAATCAGAGGTTTAAGGTGGTTATTGTTTTAGTCGCTAAGTCGTATCCGACTCTTTGTGACTGCATGGACTGCAGCCCGCCAGGCTCCTTTGTCTGTGGGGTTTTCCAGGCAAGAATACTGGAGTGGGTTGCCATTTCCTTCTCCAGGGGACCTTCCCAACCCAGGGATCAAACCCGTGTCTCCTCATTGGCAGGCAGATTCTTCACCACTGAGCCATCAGTTAATAGTGGAAGAGCCATGCTACCCTGGCCTCCAGACCCAATTCCCATGTTCTTTCCTACTGAGTTATATTCACCTTGGTGTCAGGTAGCTTTCTGATCTTCTGAAAGGCTGAAAACAAACACTTTTGTGCAGAAGTTAATTGTTTCCAGGGTTTTCCATTAAAACCATCTTCTCAGTTCAGGTATATTATCTGATTTTTGTTTTGTTTTATTTTCCATTTCAGAGAACTTCAGATTTGTGCAGTGGTATAAAGTAATGTCTGGGTTATTTAAGTTCTTGAGAGAAATAGGTTGCAAGGGAACGGGGGAAGTATTCTTAAATTAAGTTTAAAAATATCCTCGCACACTGTCATTAGCCTTGCAGGGCCCGTCAACCTCCAGTTCACTCTTTCCTGGTGTCAGACGTATTGGAAAGCTTTGACAAACAGTTGGTATGCCAGAGACCTCTGAAAGCCTCCGAGAGGTGCATAGAGACACGTAAATCTATCATCTAAATAAACTCTACTAGTGGCAGGTGTCTCAGAAATCTAACTCACAGTGATGTGGGCACATGGGTTTTGTTAACCAGAAACAGCATTTTAACACTGACAGCTTCTAAAGAAGACAGCTCCAGACAGGAATTCACTGTCTGTAGAACTGCAAACTAATCTTGCCTTCAAATGAAAAGATTGTAGTGCGGCTTACTATATATAGCAGAGAAAGCTGTCATTGTTGGGTTTATTTCCTAACATCTGAATCTTCAATGCATAAGCAATTTTTCTATCAGCCATTCTTGAAACTTGACCAGAATGAAAATTTTGGTTTTGAAAATTTTTGTACAATTAAAGTTTGACCGCTTTATTTTTATGCTTGTGAGCAAGTCTTGGAAAAGTCCACATTGTTGTTATTGTTGTTTTAGGTTGATTGGTTTTTAAAAATGTTTTCATAAATTTCTTTTTTATCTCTATTTTCTTTTTTTCATGGAAAGGCATTTTATTTTAAATATAGCAGTGTGTACATGTCAATCCCAAACTCCCAGTGAATTCCTCCTCCCCTGCCGTCCCCCCCAGTAACCGTGAGTTTGTTCTCTAAGTCTGTGAATCAGTTTCTATTTTGTAAATAAGTTCACATGAATTATTTTTTAAAAAAGATTCCACATATAAATAATTATTTCCTTTTTATTATAAAACAGTTTTGGTTCTTTTGAAGTATGCCAGGTATGCAACATGAACATTTCCAGTTCAGTTCAGTCGCTCAGTCTACATGTCGATGATAGCCTGCCTGGCTCACTTGCTAATGCCTTAGAGAGTAGCCACAGGAGGCTCAGCAAAACTGACTACAACGATCTGGGCTTTTACAGTTATTCTCAAATAATTAATACTACAAATAGGAATATGAACATTTTACCTGTCCACTATTTGTAATATTAAAGGAATATGAACATTTTACCTGTCCACTATTTGTAATATTAAAGGAATATGAACATTTTACCTGTCCACTATTTGTAATATTAATTATTTGAGAATAACTGTAAAAGCCCACATCGTTGTAGTTAGTATTGCTGAGCCTCCTGTGGCTGCTATCTAAGGCATTAGCAAGTGAGCCTACCTGACTGACTGTCATCGACACGTAGATGCGGCTTGTTGCCTCTGTATGTCAGAACACATGTACATGGAAGGTATGTGCTCTGTGGCTTCTTATGAATTTCGGAGTTGACAGAGGTCTTAGGACGTCTGACAGAGTCATATACCATATATGGTGAATGGGTGATTTGCACCCTTGAGAATGATGTTCTCCTTCCGTTTTTGTATATGAAGTGGTGAAAAGAATTCCCTCTTTCTTGAGCAAAGAAAGGATATGAAACAATTTTTTTCTTCAAGTAGACCCAGGAGGAAGGCACCCCATCTGTGATGGGTGAGCGTGATATAAAAAAGGAGCAGATCGTCAGCCAAACAATTCTGCATCCAGGTGCCTTGTCAGTGTCCTGCGAGCAGATCCCAGGGCTTCATTCCTTTTTGCATATAGTGACTTAGTTATCATTCTTTCCGTGTATGCTGAGTTGTTTTAATACTTTTAAAAAAGATTCAACTGACCGGTTAAGTTGGTTTGATCTTGCTTATCAGGAAGCTAGATGGTGGAGAAACAAAAGAGATAACCTTTCTCTTAGATATTTTATTTATTCTTTTTGAAAGATTTTTATTTGGGGGATAAATTAAGTCTTGGGTGCAATGATTTGTCTTGTTAGTGTTAAAATAAGTCAGCTCTCACCTGTCCCCACTCACGGAAAGGTACAGTAGCAACACAGCCTGCGGGAGGGAACAGATGTTTACCGTGTGTATGCCCTGCACTGGGTGCTGTGCCCCTGCTTGATATGCATCACCCTTGTGGTCCTCAGCAGTTCTGTATGCATTCAGGATTTCAGTTCCCTCTTTGCTAAGCCCTTTGAGGGCACGCTACTCTAATGAAACAAAAGTAAAGACAGTAACAATGAAAGCCCAAAGTTCTTGCTTTCATAACATTTTATGCTCAGCATTATTGCAGCCCAGTTTTTACTGGAAATTCAGATGGCTTTAAAGAAATGAAGATATATGACTGTTCATTTAAGATATAAGGGAAATTTTTGAACTGGGATTTAATTGATCTGTATCACTCTAAATCTCTTATATTTGCGCTAAAATTCATTAATGTATGGCATGTTAGACTTTTGAAACTTACATTGACTCTTTTAGGGTAGGCTAGAAATCTAGGCACAGAACTACACCAACAATAATAATGAAGTCTCCCTGTGAAAACGGCAGTTCAGTAGGAATTGGAAAGTTGAATAGGCCCCCACCTCCCCCATCACACAAAATCTTGTTTAAGACGCTGTACTCATCCTAGATAGGAATAGTCAGTGTCATCTCTAGGAGGGGGACACAATAGTCTGAGTTCCTGCTGGTGTCAGTCCATGGATTTTTCCTAAAATGTTACCTGTCATTTTCCCCTGGCACTTTAGGACTTTGCAGTTATTTTATGTTTTGTTTGTTTCCCTAATGTGTGGATAAAGCTAATTCTTTTGACCAATGTACTTTCCCTATCCTGAAATTTCTCTCCTTTTGCAGTTGAGTCTAGCATATATCCTACTACAGTTTCACAAATAGTGACTCGCATAGAAATCTTCCCAAGGTGCATCATGTTAATGGTTTTGGTATATCCCGGGGTCACCTCCCGAAGCATGGAGGCATTTTAAAAGGACTCTCAAAAGTTGAGCTGTTAATCCTGCAGAACAGCACAGGCCAGAGGCTTGTTTCCTGGGGAATCAGCTTTGTATCTCCCAGCCTGACTCCTGCCTTCCTGCAGCACATCAAAGCAGCTGAACACATTTTGAGTTTTGGGGCAACTATCACTCATTCATCAAAGTTCCATCTGAGTGATACATGTTTTTGAAAACAGATGTGGAAACGGAGCTGACAGATGTTGAGAATGGCCCTAGTGTTGAAGCCCATGTTGTTGCACATGCTGTAGGAAGGCAGGTCGTTAGCATTCAGAGTGGCGCACCTACAATCTGTGAATTCATCAAGTTGTTTGCATAGCTCCTGGATTAGTCTTTGTGGTTTGATTTGCTTTGCTTTAAAGGTAATTAAAAGCTGTCCTCGCCCCCACCCCCTGCACATGTGCTAAAATATAATAAACATGAAATACATAGCTTACTATGTATTTTAGTGGTTGGCAAGATATACTAATGTTCTTGTGTTGAATGTGCTTTTTCATTTTGGCTGCTCTGTGCCAGGCATTGCTGGGTGACACTCCAATAAGGCTTTGAAGTTGATATCATTTTTCCCATTTTATATTTGGTAAAACTGAGGCTAAGAGGAGTTTGATCATTTGAACTTGTCCAGCTGCTAAACAGTAGAACTCCTTAATAGGAGGAGTTCTCCTATTTAAAGTCCCAAGTCCTCCTCCTTAATAGGATAACACCCACTATGCTGCCTGTACCGCCTCTGGAGTATGATGGGGAGCAAAGTACAAAATGGAGGAACTAATGCTCTGTGACTCAGAGAAAACACCTTTACCCTGCATCACGTTTCCTGCGGCTCTCAGTAGTGTCTGGGACCCCAACTGTGTGAGAAGTCAGCTCATCAAGGCAACACCTTGCGTGGTCCACATTTCCTGCCAGACCAGTCACTCTAGGGAGAAAGCATCTGTACGCAGTGTTCAGTTCTGTGTCTTGGTCATGTTTCGTCCTGAGCCAGGGCAGCATGTGGCCGTGTTCTTACCTTGGGTTTCTCAGGTTCTAGGCGAATACTTGGATTCAGAGATGTGTGAGTATCTTCAGTACACTTAAAGGGAAAAAAATAAAGTTCTTCAACATGGATATTTAATCCATGTTACTAATAATTTTTCCTAAACCATGCTTTGATGAGGAAAAAATTTAAGAGAAATAGTACATACAGAATGTTCCCAATTATTATTTTTTTAATGAACAGGGAAATGACTTGAATGCCATATTGTGGTTGCTGGTGGATAGCAGGATATTGGGTGATTAAAGAAAGTAATTTTTTACATACATTTGTGTAATTTGGAGCTTTCTAAATACAAGAAACTTCATATTACTTGTAAAAATCAAAGGAAATAAAGTAAAATATAAAATTAGGTAAAACATTGTTTGAACACCTTGATCTTCTTTATGACTTTTTGTATAGTGGCCTTTGTAGGAGGGATATGGGACCAGCTTAGAGCAGAGAGTATCCAGGGGTTTCCTCCCTTTGCCTTCAACAGAAACTCCCTGAGACATCTTTTCTTTTTTCTTTATAGTTTCAATTCTGGACACTTTTTTTCTTATTAATGTTCAGAATTCCATATTTATCTTCTTAATGGTTTAACATGAACGTTCCTTTGTGATGTCTTTAGTAGTAATTTTCAGGGAATCCTTGTTTTACTTGCTAAGACCAAGATCTGTATTTTAATTTATTTTCATTTGTCATTTGAAAAGTATATAGCTTAAGTCTAGTATAATTGCCTTCACCTTTGTCTGAAGTTTCCATACCCAAAAAAGAAATTTAAAATATACTGAAATTTTTTCATTGCTTCCTGTTTTCTTAGTATCCTGAAATCAATGTCTTCTTTAAAAAAAAAATTTTTTTTTAATTTGGCTGCGTTGGGTCTTAGTTGTGGCATGTGGACTCCCTAGTTGAGGTGCATGGGCTCAATACTTGTGCCTGGGCTTAATTGGTCTGTGGCCTGTGGGATCCTAGTTCCTTGACCAGGGATCGAACCCACGTCCTTTGCATTGGAAGGTGGATTCTTAACCCCTGGGCCACCAAAGGAGTCCCAGAAATCAATATATTCTTGTCTGTCAAATGTAATTTCCATGTGGGTTCAGTGATTCACCAGGAAAACTCACTGGACTCAGCTTGTAATTGTTCTCACAGCTGTGATTACAATAGAAGGACACCAAGCAGACTCAGCAAAAGAAAAAGGCACAAAAGGGGGAGACTGGAGAAAATCAGCAGCAAGCTTCCAGAGTTCTTGTCCAGTGAAGTCACACAGGACTCCTTAATTCCCCCGAAACAAGTTGCAACAACACCTGTAAATATTGCCAACCAGAGAGGCTGGTTAGAGAATGGGTGCCCAGAATTTTTACTCAGAACTGATCCCATTGGGACCCTCTGCTTAGCATGTACCAAAATTCCAGGCTCCCAAAGGGAGACAAGCATTTGGGTTGTTACTGTGCAGTTTAGGCATTGTGAGCCTTTCTTTTCAGGAAACAGTGGGAACTCTGTGGAAATTCAAGTTTTCAGACTCCTGCCAGGGGCCACCCTTGTCAAAACTTCCAAAAGATAGCAGTCTCAGGCCTGCTCTGTTAGTTCTTTCCACACAACATGGAATAGAAACCTAGAAATACCCATTTACACCAAAGGAGAAAATAAATTTGCTGAGTAAAGAGTATGTGCGTTAACTACTCTAAGAGTGACTTCTTGGACATCTCTCTAGCTCAGTTTTCACCTCTGTAAAATGCAGTAGTACTCTGCACTTTAAAATCCTGTGTTCTTGTATGTTTTCTGATGCTTTTTACATCTGCTGTTCTCAGACTGGGGTCCATGTACCCTAGGGTCATGTGAAGACTGTCTCAGAGGAACAATGCATGGATAGTTCTGAGAGAATCAGTGTTCAGATCCTCAGCTTTTTATGCGCTCTTTCCTCATCTTGGTGTGGAGGAGAGAGAAGCTTGGGAGGAGCTGTTGGCTCTCTTCCCTCCCACCCCCGCCCCCTTTGCTTTACAGAATAAATGCACTGCTCTCAGGTGGGTAAACAGCAGGACAGATTCTGAGGCCAAGTGTTCAGAGAGCAAAGCAAAGGTAGATTAGGTAATAAATACTGAAGAGAGCAACACATTATTTTGCTTGGGCCATAAATGTATTGCAAAGGTTGTGACCTTATTTACTAGCTACTCACTGAAATCCATAGTCTTCACTTCCTTGGGCCCCGTCTAGTCCACATCACCCAGCTGCCCGTGCAGGGAGGAGCTCAGCCAAAGGTATGGGAAGAAAGTGATGAGTGACTCCCATGCTTGACTTCTGAATACTCCCGTCTGTCCTCTTCCTCACTTTTTTTCTGGAAGGGAGTTGACCCAGAGAGAGACCCCAGAACCCAAATGTTGAGATGGCAAGCACTTTTGTCCCTGAATGACTGTGAAGATTGTTACCTCATTGAACTGTTTTCTAGCCCAGTACTGTTATGTGAGCCAGAAAATGAATTTGTTATGTTTAAGTCATTGTGTAGTTGGACCTATATTTTACCCTAATGCATTCATGATTTACCTCTTAGAATTCAGAAATGAGGTGCTTGGTATGGGGATGCATATTAATGTATTTATTTTAAAAAGTGAATTCAGTCTTTTTCCGGTAGAAATTGAATCTGTTTGGTAATGAGGATAAGAACCCCCTTTGTCTATTGATCATATATATGGCTGACATTTCACAGAAATTCAGCTTAATTTGCAGTCCCAAAGTTTGACAGAAATATATTTAAAGCACATGTATAATTGTATCTTGGAATTCTATGCTGGAAAAGAGTATCCTTTACTTTTTTCCCCAAATCTTAAAAGATAAAATTTATACGGGTTAACTTTAACACATACAAGGAAAGATATAGTTTTCTGAAACTCTTGGAGAAATTGTAAGCAAAAACAATTGAAGACTGCTAATATATAGGAGGACTGTTAGCAAGTAGTTTAAATGAGTCTTGGTTGATCTGATTAATAAACAGGCAGTTAGTTATTCACTTGTGCAAGTGAGCTAATGTTCAGGGCAAACCTAAGGCAAACGACAGAGAGTAATGCTACAGCTTGAACAACTTGGACTGTTGTATGTCTTCCAAATTACCCTCTTAAAATATTTGTATGGATCTCATCAGGCAGGTGAATGGAAAGGTTGAGTAAGTGGTCTTCCTGTGAGAAAAGTGTACACATAGGGGGATTACTTCACTTAGTGCTGCCAGTAAACCTGAAATTTTATTGTTCCTTCTCCTTTCCTGAATCTCTTTTATGTGCTGAGGAGACACATAGATATGGGATGAACCTCGGGACCTGGGCCAAGTGTTTGTAGGAAAGAAATTGAAGAATAACTGGGTGACTAAAATGCTAAGGGAAGGACTTCGTCTAACAGGATGCAATTTCCTCAAATTTATAGATTTGGCGAGCTTGGCACCCACAGCATCTTAAATAATGTAAGGGCAATGTTCCTACTCGTGCCCCACATAGCATAGCGAGCTCACTGCAGGCGAGGAGCAGCAGAGGGCAGCCTGAGCACGCGTCCTCCAGGTGGGTAAGCTGGAAAGGATCAGAGGCCTTCATCAGGAGTCGCAGGCAGCGTTACTGAAAGCATCTCCAAGAGTGTATCTCTGGCAACCATCCACTCTGAAGATGTTGGCAGTCATAAATGCCAGAGTCACACCTGGCATTTTTGATGAAAAACACTGAACACCCCATGGGTCCAGAGCCTGCAGGGCTGCTGGAGAAATCTGGGAAGTAGAATAATTGCTCTGCATAGAGCAGGATGCAGACAGACCTCGTATTAATGGAAGGAATCCTTTGGGTTTCCAGTGTCTGCAAAACAAGCATCTGAAGCCCTGGAGATGAGTTCAGAGGGGCAAACAGTAGAAGGTAGGCCAGGTGCTAGTAAGGAATCGCATGTGTTCCCTCAGAAACTCAAGGGACAGGCTGAACATCCTACATTTCTCACACTTCTTGAGAAATTGCATGTGAGAAGGAACCTAGAGAGCTAATTGCTAGCTAAAAGGATCTGAGGGGGGAAGGTATTTGGATGGATGATGTTTAGACACCAGGTGCCTTCCATTTGGTCTGGGCTGTTTCCCGTTGTCAAAGCAATATTCCTGAGACCTCCTCTTGGAGACTCTGTGACTCCTCCCGGGCAGAGATGGTGACCTCTTCTGCTTTGTATCACCATGGCCTCATGTGGGGCCAGATTCCATATCCAGGAAGGGTTTAAGTGATGAATGAATGTTCAGGTTATGAGGTTTCCCTCCAGCCTCACCCACTAGAATGGAACAAAGGGAGGGACTCAGACCAACATCCCATTAGGACTAGTGTGTGCTCACCTGAGTTTCATTTTAGCCTCCCTGGCAGGTGAGATTCAGGAGGAGTCAGTCAGGAGGAGGGCCGAGTCAGGCATTGTCACTGATACCCTGATCCAGATAAAACACTAGCGTGCGTGTCAGTCACCAACTCATGTCCAACTCTTTGTGATCGCATGGACTGTAGCCCACCAGGCTCCTCTGTCCATATGATTTCCCAGGCAAGAATGCTGGAGTGGGTTGTCATTTCATTCTCCAGAGGATCTCCCTAACCCAGGGATTGAATCCATGTCTCCTGCATTGCAGGTGGATTCTTTACCACTGAGCCACCAGGGAAGCCCTGTGACACCTGAAGCATCTCACTTAGAGCAGCTCACCGGATCTTCCAGAGCCTCTCTGTGGGTGATGATGAAAAGGATAGTACTTCTTGTGTAGCCATTTGTGGAGACAGAGCTCTGACTGCTTCCTATCTGCGGGCCCCAGGGAGTCTCCCGAAGATGCGGGCAGTCCTTGCCCTGTGAGCGTCTCCTCGCTTCTGCAGCCTGCATTGACTGCTGACTTGACGCTTCATCTCTGGGTTGGCATGCTCGGTTCGAGCTTGCACTGCTTTAGAGCTGCTTCCTTGAGGGCAGGAAGATCCATAGGGAATAAAAATGAAACGGGCTATTTTGCCAAGGATTTGCAGTAGCAAACCAGAGAACTGACAGTAGGATCTTATGTTTGTTGCTCAACAGAGTGAATGAATGATCAAGTGATGCGCAATAAAAGGGAAGTGTCAGTTAGGAGAAATGGTAAAAACAGAGCACCAAACGTTAAGGGCTCCTTTGTTATTTAACATTTATATTCCTAGCCATTGTTAGGGTTCAGTCTCAGGCAGGGATGAGACCTGAAGTTCCCTATTGTTTATTTTCCTGAAGGAGTGTGCACAGTATTTAATAATTTATCAGATAAGTAGACTTCTCTCAATTCAGCAGCTAGCATATCCTCAACAGTTCAGGAACATTCCCCCGCCACCCCCCAACCCCCACTCTCAGTTGGTGTTTTTATATGTGTGTGTTTTATAAAACACATAACACATGTAAAATAAATTTAGTATCTGTGAATGTATTCATTTGTGTATGTCAGGGGAGAGAGGAGTTGATGTTTACTCTGGCTTTGTCTTAACTTGAGCGCAAAATCATGAGAAAGCCTAGATGAACATTTCTCGGCCAAGGGCAGAACATCCGGAGGGATCTTTTCCTAGTTCTGCTGTTGGCTACGAAACCTTTAGCAAGGAGTTTAGTCTCCAGGTGTCTAATATTATTTGCTACCTGTAAAATGAAATAATCATATCTAACATCCAGAGACATAACAAATCATGAATCACAGCATGTAAAGTGCCCGAGGCAAATGGAAGTTAAGTTCTTTTTGAGACAGGATGGTAGCATTTAAACAGTACTGTTGGGGGACAGTCTGTATTCCTTCCACATCATCCCTTCTCTCAGAGGAAAGATAGGAGAGGTCTGTCCCCTGTATCTCTATGAGAGTTTGGGTTCAGATCCTCAAGAGGGTTTTTGTTTGGGAGAAGATTGAATAAGTAAAAGCGTTTTAAGAAGAGAAGACTAAAAAGCTACAGAGAATTGTAGGAAGGATTCAACTGATAGCAGATGCCTTGCCACGGCAAAGAGCTACTCAGATGATCACCTTCAGATACCTGTAAACAAGTGTCTCAAGGTGGCAAGGCTCTGAGGGATGAGGTGTTTGCTGCCATGGAACACTTCGGTGAAGATGAGGATCTGAATGAAGGTAGACGGTTGCTTCTAATGTGCTGGAGAATTTGGGGGAAGAAGAAAATGAGCTTGGGGCTTTTAATTTACTGTGAGTGGTAATGACCCAGGCTGCTGCTGGCTGAAGCTCTCGGAGCCTCTGTGTGGTACCACCATTCCTCTGTTCCCATCTGTGAGACTGGTGTGGTTCAGGCAGGGGCACCCCTCCAGCCTGGGGCCCAGATTAAAGGCCTGCAGCAGAGTCACAGCCAGCATGCAGCACGCACAAGGAACAAACATTTCATGAAGCTTTTGAGATTGTTGCCGATGGAGCATGAAAGATGATTAATACAGAGTCTGTTACCATATGCTTTGGGAAAATGCTCTCACAGTGTCCTGTATCAGGGCCCACTGTGCTCATAGTTTGTTCTTTAAAAATTGTTCCAAATGTTAAGTTGTTACGCGGGTCTCTATGACCCTTTATAAAGCAACCACCATAAGTTATCCTGAGGGCCACAACCCTTATGAGCTGTATGATTTTGGTGAAGTTTCTGAACTGCCCTGTGCCTCAGTTTCTACATCTGTAAAATAGGAATATTACTATTGCCTATCTCATGGAGTTTAGAGGAATAAATTAAGTAAATAATGAATAGAATATATATTACCCTCAGAGCAGTTTCTGATATGTAGTAAATACTTATTAAATTTATTTTCAAATATTTAATGAGTGTTTACCATCTTCCAGGTCCCAAGCAGTTACTTATAAGGGCTTATACATAAGGATGTATAAAGATGAACCAGAACATTTTGGTTTCAATATTCTTGCAGCTCTTAGATCTAAGAAGAGATATGTTAAAAAATGACTACTTAGAAGAGGTGTAGTTCCTTGAGAATGTCCTTATGGAGACTAACCTAACTTGGAGAATAAAAAATGGATGATCCCGAAGGGAAGGCATTTAAGAACTGAAGGTGATTAGGTGTAGCCAAGATGAAGCCAGGGATAGTGAGGGGGGGTTATGCAGATTAAGGGAGTGGTATATTCAAGGTCTCTGAAGCTGGAAGGAAGAGAGTCAGAGAAGAGAGAAGTCAGTGGGGCAGGAGCTGTGGAGGGCAGAGCTCTGAGCTGTGTGGTGAAGAGAACCCTGTCTTTGGGGACTTCTTGGCCCTGGGTGTGTGACCTTGGCCAGGCTCATCTGCTTCAGGCCTCAGTTTCTTCATTTCTAAGATAAAGGATCCTTTCAGTTCTAAAATTCCCATTCCAGAATTTTTCTTACCTTTTCCTTTCCTGGTGACAAAAGAGACAATGAGGCTGTGCTGAAAGTTGTTTCTAATAAAGTCTAGTTGTTTAGAGAGAACTAAGGGGAACAACCAAAAAGGGAGGGGGCGGGCGGGTAGGCTCTTTCCGATCCGATGCTTAACCCGACTTTTACACTGTAAAATGTGGACTCCTGGTGGCTGACCCTCCAGCAGCTCCGGGTCCTCGGATGACATTTAGTTTTGTCTGAAGATGGCATTGTAGTGAAAGCTCCTGCTAGAGGCACACAGGCAGACCTTAGGGTTATGGTCCCACTTCCTCTTCTGCTCATAGGAGTGTGGGCTTAAACACTTTTTTTCTGCTGTGTTTTTCCTCTCAGACTGCATGGTGAGATAATTTTAGCATTTATAGAAAATGTACTCCCCACCGGGCTTATACATTAACCCGTCCTGAAGTGAATAGAGCATGCAGTGGAGGAACTTGGTTTTTTTTTTTTCTCTTTTACTTTCTTTTAATACTTTTCATTTAGAAACATTATTCACATCTAGTACGTTTGAACCCAAGAACAAGCAGAAACGTTTTAAAAACTGGTAGATTTTTTTTTTCCTGTATTTCAAAACTCCACTAGCCCTAATTGTGAATTTCTGAGTTAGGTCGCACAGGATTTTTGGTTGTGTGTCCTCTTACATACATTGATTGCTGCAGCCCTGGCATCAGAGTAGTTATCACTCTGTTGAGTAAATATGCCTCTGTCACAGATGGGAACAATTTTATCCACAATCTGTGCTATGTTTCTCAGAGGAAGTGAGGCTGGAGGAGATGGGGAAGTTGGGAGAATGTACTTTGGAATAGGCTGTTATGAGAGAGACACTCATCCTACTTCTCAGCTCTGGTCCCTTCCTGAGCCAGCCTCCATGTGGCCCCAGGGAAAGAAAAGCTGCTCTGGGCCCTGCCCTCTCCGCCCTCGCTCCTGACCAAGCTGTTGCAGGGTGCTCTTCACCTTGGATAACTCTATAGCTGTTACCAGAAGACCCCTGGTATCATGAACTGCAAGATCACCTGGCAGGTGCCCACATCCCCACGTATCCTTTTTAAGAACATGTACAGGGATAATTCACACTTTAATTTGAAGTTGATCTGCTCCAGAATAGACCTGTAGACCCTGCCACCTACACATCTGCAGAGTCTCTGGTCCTTCTTATAGCCCATCTCTTCCTCGGCTCGCATCCGTCTCTGATCTTAAACTACGGTACTTCGCTTGTGTTGAGAGACCTCTGGCATGCTAAACAGAGGAATGATGTAGAACACTGGTCTTAGTAAATCTGATAAAGGGAATGAACGTAATGACTGGGTAACGAGTACTTATTTGCAGCTCAGGTAGCTAGCTCCCTTTCTCTGCTTTTGACAAAATTGAAGGACTCCCCAGAGGAAGTCAGCTGATAGTGATGAATGCTATCTTAAGAAAGAGTTCATAAGAACTGAGAAACACTGCTGCGACAAAACTCCAGTCCTATCCACTTATTAAGGTGAAATTTTTAAAAGAAAAGTATAATTAAAAATGATACTGGCAGTGTATCACTAGCAGTGTGTGATATTATCTGTATTTATACAAGCTAACTTAAAAAGACTTCATTTATAGACCTGGTTAGGAACTACATATCCAGTAAAATTTTACTTTTTTACTTTAGTAATTATAATTACCACATTGTAGTATATGTAGCTCTAATTAGCTGTAAACTGAAAATAAATGTAATTATTCAATCAGATTTTTTAAGCTTAAAGCCTGTCATAGGAAATTTTTTAAAATGAAACTTTAATTAATATGCATTTTTTTCGTGCAGAATTATGGTGGAGTGGTCAATCAAAGGGTTTTGAACCTAAATGTATCTTGTCTTCAGATAAAATTCTGTGGGGAAAGTGGAATAGAGGTAATATAAGTTTAAAGAGAATAAGTAATGCTATAAAATCTGTTCAGAAAGAGCCTGTTCTTTTATTTTTTAAAATGGTTGATGGAGGCATCAAATCACCATAGTATTTAGAGGTGTGCATTTTATTTCTAAATGTCAGTGTTTAAATCACAGAATTGTAACTTTCACAACTTAAAGTTACAATGAGAAATTTTTTGTGTCTACTTAAAATTATGAAGGGGAGCACATAGATTTTCAAGAATTATTTGCTTCTAGTTCCAGAAGGATTGGGACTATTACAGTGATTTCCTTCTCTGGCTTGGGAGTGTATATGAAAAATACAGGTTTCTGGACTCTTTTTCAGACCTATGAATTGGAAGATCCAGTTGTAGGGAGGATGGGCCCTTATTTTTAACACAATCCGCTGATTCCCAGTGATGCTGGTGCAGCCAATCCCAGGACCAGTGTTTGGCACCTGTATCCACTTGCTTTTACTTCCAGGCCTGAAGCCCCTGGCCTGTCCTTCTTGGAGCGACTCCTGAAGCTGTGGAAGCGGAGCAGTGGCAGAGACTCAGGTGGGAGGGAACCACGAAGCTAGAAGTTCTCGGGTTCAGCAATGGAATGGGGACCTAGAACCAAGGCCGTTCTGTCTGTTCACGTTCAGGGACTGTTCACATCGTCTTCTTAAATCACCTTTGCCTAGCTCATCCTAAGGTGTGCCACTTTTGAGCCCTCTTTAAGAGCTTTCAGTGCTTTATTGCAGTTTTCTAGATTCATTAAGCAGAATTAATATTGGCCCCACATCTACCTGGGATCGGTGAAAAACTATTGGACTTAACAAAATTTGACTCCATCAAAAACTCAGAAGCAGTCAGTGATTTTTAGCCATTCTTCTGGATCTTTTGATTGTTGAAAAAAAAGTCCCTCAGAATATGAGATGTGGCTATTATTAGGCAGTATGGAATATTCTGAAAGGTTTGACTTAATGGACTGAATTTGCTACACATTGCTAGGGTTGCATTGTCTTTCTCTAGCCTTTCTTCTATGTGAGAAATTTGTTGCCACTTCCTGTGTCTCAGCAAGATAAATGAACTAATTTAAAATATTTTCCACGCCTCATCTGTCCACTCCACAAGCTGTCAATGAGTTTGGATTGGAAGTTTGCGTGCCAGCAGTTCTCAGCTGGGAGGACTGTTATTGTGAAAAAAGAATGTCGTTTCCATAGCAGTTTGGAACGCCTTTGCAGGTGTGCTTTCACATTCTTGCAGGAAGGATAAGAAGGTACATACATGTGAGCTTCCTAAAGCTCGTCTGCTTGACTTAAAGGAAGTCATTGTTATTATTATTTTAATAGAAGAAGCAGCAGAAATTTTTCAAGAATTAATGAAGGGAAAACAATTTGACATGAGTTAAAAACCAAAATAAAAAGGAAAAAGAAAAATATTGGAGTTGTTCAAATTTCAGATTATAAATATTAAAGTGGGAAAAAGTTACTGTTTTTCTTCAAAATAATGTTTCTAATTTAACATACTTTATTTTGTGGGTTGAATAACTTAAAAAATATCATGGCCCGTTCACAAAGTTTATTATTTTTTATAGTCCCTGGAATTCATCATATATTCCTTAGTAACACATTTAAAGAAAAAATCATATGCAGAGCATCATAGTTGCTCTTTAAGGCATTTTTCATCCTCTTTTGCATCAGGATCGAGTTCTTCACAGTATTTACTGAGTGGTATTTGTAGAGGAGGTAGAGTGAAACAAGTGATAAGTTGGAAAGAATTTTTACAGTTTCTGAGATAGTACAGACGGGTTCCTTTTGGATTTTCTAAACTCTTTTCCTACTCAATAATACATTTTAATGAGTCTTTGGGGGAAGTCATAACTTTGCTACATTGCTTATCTCTGCCGTCCGCTCACATGACACAATACTCTTGTGAGGTATAATATTAAAATCTTCTCTGGCTAAAAGTGGATTTTGGCTTCTAGCCTAACACTGAGCAAATAACCTTTCCAGTCCAAGTTAAATGTTCCCATAAGCTCCTTAAAACCAAATTTTCCTTGTTAAAATAAAGTTACCTAATATAATTCCCAAAGGGTAGGATATGGAAGCTATTTAAATGAGACTTAAAAAAAATGCTTCCCATGTTGTGCTGGCTTGGTCTTCCTTTTGCTAATATTTGATGGGTGCTTCTTTGCTAGGTTTGGAGTGAGAGGTCAGAATTCTCATAAGGGAGTTTGCTGGTCCATCACATGGGTTCATTTCCTTAGTTTTAACCGTGGCTTAAAGCAGAATGCAGCTGCCATCACCAGTACGCCTTCACTGGGTAATCACTGCAGAAACTCTGTCATGCCCCATCTTTGTACTTGATAGTGACCTCATTATTGTCCAGAACTCTAAATCCAGCTCCCTTGTAGCACAAGGCCAGGCTTTCTATGGTTTCCCTAGTAGGTCAGCCCCAAGGTAGATGAAAATTTGATAGATGTACTTATAACCTCTGGAGTTTTCTGTAGGAACTTGACAAGTAGATTCTTTCTACTAAATATTTTAACACACAGCATTTAAAATGACATTTACCTCTTCTTACGACCATATTTTGACAGTGGCATGTAGTAGTTTTATTTTTATTTTATTTGAAAACATCATTTGGGGTTTTATAGAAAAAAAAATTTATCTCCACAGCCTGTTATCAGCAGGAAGGATAGGCATTCTTGGATGGATGGAAGGTTTATTGGTGCAAAGATTCAAGAAGCTATTTTGTGATAAAGGATTTCTTTGCATTTTTCCTCTAGTCAAGTAAATTGCTTGTGGGTTCTTGCTAGGAAAAACTAATCCCTCGGGTGCTGCTTTTAATTTGATCAGGTTTAAAATGTTTTCAGAAGAGTTAAGCTTTCTTTGCATTAATGTCTGGTGAGGTCAAATGGAGAATGGCTTTGGAAAGGACTTTCTTATGGTGTTCTTTTCAACCGTACCACAGGAGGTTCAGTACAGTGGACCATTTTCACTTGACTTTGAGATGTGTGGTGTGTCCCCTTTCCCCCAACAGATATAAGTTCCTAAGCGTATTTTTCTTTGACTTACTGGTAAAGGGTTCATGTTTCCTGTGATTCATATCCAGTGTGCCCTACTGTCACTTCCAAAAAAATAGGCACACACCATGATATTAACCCAGCATCATAATTTTATATGGCTCCTGATAACTACACTTGACCTGCAAGGGAAAGAATTAACTGTGCCTCTTCTTATTCATTAGGTAAAAGTTTGCAAGATAAGCTATAATTCTGGTAGGACATAGAAGCATTTTTACGAGCAGGTGGGCTGAGTTGTGAAAAGACTGTCATAGAGCTTAAAACATGAGGAAAAAACCGAAAGCTCTACTGCTTGGGGGCTCTGTTTTTAGTCTCATCCTCTGCTGAGTTCGTGAATATTTCAAGGGAACCTGAACAGATGACTCTTCCCTGTGGGTTCTTGGGCAGTTTTCAATGGAAACATGCAGTTTGTCAATTTCATAGGGATGGTTTTAACCCAATGTAAGTCCAAAGTAGAGGTCAGAATTCACTTAAGCGGAATAGGGAGGACTAGTAATAGAATAGAATGAATTTCCTACTCCTCTGATGCAGATGTTGTTGAGTTCTGTTTGTTTTCCTAAAAAATATAAGATCATTTTTAAAAAAAGTTTTCCCTCAGGAAGAAATATATGCTCCCTGTATTTGAAGAAGAGTCTGTGAGTCTAGGTGTCTAGTTTTTTATATTTTGATGACTACGGAATAGATACATGATTTAAAAAACTGTTGACTAAACATGGCTGTTGCAGAAAAAAAATAAAGAAAATACTTCAAGTCCTGGATGAAAACCCTCGATCTTATAAGATGATTCTGTGCCCCCCACCCCCAACCCCATAAATCTGAAAAGCACCTTCTGGTGATAAAGAGTTAAGCTGTGGTCATCACACTTACCATTGAAATGGGAAGCCAGGATTGAAGAATCAACATGTTGTTTCACAACTGGGACGACATGGGCAGCAAAATACAGTCACGTGGTGCTGTGAGAGGCTGAACAGAGAACTTGGTGAAGACTGGTTTGAGAAGAGTTGTTGATGTTTGTCCTGACATAGGGCTGAGCCAGAGGCTCAGTAAATGGTGCTACATCTTCTGTGGCGATTTGTTTAAAAATCACTTTTTGTTCCTCAGTGGTATAATCCCCTGATTACTAGTGCGATCTGCTTTTCTGCCTGTTTGCATCACACATTCAAGCTTTTGTGCCTTTTGCTGTGGGAACCTGGAAAGGAACTGATACATTGTCACATTCTACTATTTCTTTTTTCATCCCCCCACCCCTCCTCTTTTAAAGGGAATAGTAACAATGGCCATGTTACGAAGCCTTTTGTGTTCAGAAAGCACTTTTGTATCCATTACCCCCTTAATTCCCAAGATAATCCTGTGAAACGGCTGTAGGAACAGGCTCAAAGGCAGGTGGGAACTCACCTAGGTATCCCGTCTTCTAGTGGGGGAACTGGAGCTCAGACTGCAGTCTCCCTTAGTGCCTCTCCTCTCGCAGGGAGCAGGACGGGTGTGAGCCTGAAACAAGCCCCAAGTCTTACCTTTAGTGCAAGAAAACTAGAGGCCTTGAACTATTCTTTGTGCTTCCTCATTTTGCATTAATTTGACCAGAGTCATTTGAAGGGGATTCTAAAGAATAAAATTTTTTTTTTAAATAATTTACCTTTGGAAAGCACCACTTTGGACTCAGAACTGTAGCACTGTAATTTATGTGTATATACCATTAGACAAAAGTGGTTTATCTTTTACTCCCTGAAGCTCGATGGGATCTTGTTCCATGGAGCAGTGGAGGAGCTCTCTTTTCATACAAGGAAGGAAATGGAGGTATGAATTTCAGGATGAACTGGTTTATCCTCATCTTTTAAAAAAGTGATAGATAGAAGATGACCACGCTTTGGTTTTACGATTGCCAGGGAGCCCTAATAGAAGCAGTGAGTGTCTCAGAGTTCTTTCACACATCTGCTTTGGTAATTCACTGTCCTGTTTGAAAGGATCTCACAGAAATGGAATTTTTAAATATTGAGAAAATTCCGTTAAGAAATAGAGGGAGAATGAAAAGCTCATTATAAAAGCTATGCCAAGAATAAGCAAGATGTGGCCCACATCTGAAAAATGTTTACTTTGAATTGCAATGTACTTTGCAGAGTACATTCAAGTTAACATTCAAGTTAATGTTCCCACACTTTGGTTGAAGAGTTAATTGCTGGGCCAGTCTTAATACCTGTTTGCAGTTGATCGGCCAGTTTTTCATGACAAAACCATTGTAGATAATGTAGAGAAGGTATTGCTATTTTCATGAAGACGGTCTGCATGAGTAGAATTACTTTATTCCTCTGTTGCAGCTGTGTCCCTTTTTATGACCCATTCATGGTTAGTTGCAAAGACAGGGAAACTGAAGGTCCCACACAGTGTCACAGCGTCTTTGGTTCACTGTGGGAGCAAATCTGCCAGTTCTGATTTTGAAATGTTAGGAGACAAAAAGTTGAACTCTTTTTCCTATTATTATTTTTTATTACTGTAAAAACAGTAAAACAACAACAAAAAGAAAAACGTAGGATTCCAATAATTATAATGTTCTCCATTTTGCTTATTCACTGAAATATGTGGTGATTATAATCACTGTGCTCATTCATGATGATTTTGGTATTTAATTGTTCTGGGTCAAGGGCTTTTTCGGCAGGTTTTGGTAAAGATTGTGGATATTTCCTCAGAAAAATGTTTTAAAATATTAAAAATACATAGGATTTCAGAGTAAACAATATATTGAAGTACACATTAAAATATTTCAAAGTTAGTTTGTAATATGATAATTGATTTTTTTAATCAGTGCATTAAATAATGCGGCAGATCTGTAGTTATTTAGTGTCGAAATGATTGTGAGCATCGGTATTTTGAAATTGAAGATGAAGGGGCGGACCGGGCAGTTGAGGAACTTAATGCCTTGTGGTCCCTGCTATCTGGGTGAAGGAAGAGGCTCAGTTGTCTTTAGACTGTGAAGCTTTGGGCTGGGGTTCAAGAGTAGTAAGGTTTGGGAACAGATGGAGTAGCCTTGCTTAGCTCTTACTATGTCCTGGGGACTGAGAGATCTTTTGTAAATGTTGTTCCTTTGAACCCTGAGAATAGCTTCATGAGGAGTGGTTATTGTCCCCTTTACTCGAGCAGTAAAACAGCTAAGCTTGAAGAGATTACCCACAAATAGGTCACTGAAAAAGATATTGACCATTTACTAGTCCTCAGAGGAAGTCTGGGCTTTCCTGGTGGCTCAGACCGTGAAGAATCCACTTATAATGCAGGAGACCTGGGTTTGATCCCTGAGTCGGGAGGATCTTCTGGAGAAAGGAATGGCTACCCACTCCAATATTCTTTCCTGAAGAATTTCATAGGTAGAGGAGCCTGGCGGGCTACAGACCATGGGATCTCAAAGGTCAGACATGACTGTGACTGACACTTTAGAGGAAGTCTATCTAAATAACCAGAAACAATATCCTGATTAGTAAATCAGCACAAGGCCACAGTGGGTGCAAGGTTAGGATTCAGTCCTAAACCTTTGACCAGAGCCTGTTTTACTGCCTTTTGTCCATTATTCCTTCAACTGGCCACTTGAGATTGAAATCCCACATTTGTCTAATCACTGCGAGGCAATTTCTCATCCAGAAGCAGAAGAGATGGGCTCGGGAGGGACAGTGTTCACACAGGGGGCTGTCCCCTGACCTGGCTCTTTTCAGAGCTGCAGTTTTCCACACCAGAGAGGGAGAGGGTCTTTCTCAGAAAGTCCACCCATGACACGTCTACTCCACCTTGACCTAATAGCTTTTCATCACCACTTCCTTCCTCAGTTTTATTTGGAGACATGGTTCCGGGGTATTTTAACTTAAACGTAAATTTTCACACTGTGGTCTGCTGCTGCTATAATTGAAAGACTAGAGGCAAAGAGGTTGGGGCAGGGCACAGACAGAACAGTTCTTGGGTGACAGTTCCTAACAAGGGTCAGATGTATTCAGGGGCGTTGGGGCAGCTTCTGGTGTTCAGGGCAGAAAGCATACCCCAGCGTCTCGTCTTGTGTAGTGATCAAAGACAAATCATGAGATCTCTTTATTTTTCTTTTTCCCAACCATTGAAATAAGTACCATTCACCAAGATAAGTATATTCAGCAGGACTATAGATAAATGTTCATTTAAACTGTTAAAAAGTGCCTGTGGGAAGTCAGATGAGAGAGGCAGTTGAAACATGGCTTGTGGGACCCAGTTCCTTCATTGCAGATTAGTGAATGGAGGATGGCTTTACTGTTTCCTATCAGACCTCACCAATGAACACACTTTCAGTAGATACACAGAAAACAGGCATTTCAGACACATACACACACCTCTCTCACAAAAACCTTGAACAAAACAACCCTGCAACCTTTCATAGTGTTGAATGTTTGCACTGTCTCAAAACAAATATTGCTAAGGATAATTAGTCTTTATCTTTTATTTATTTATTTATTTATTTTCCTGTCAGCTATCTTTAGGCCTTCAGGCTTAGGGCCAGAAATAAATAGAAAATATGTCCTAGTCCTTGATTTGATAATGCCAGTAGCAAGTCATATCTGATATTCATAATAAATAAAGTTTTTTTTTAGTCTGTCCTTGGAACAGCAGGAAGCTTGTAAAAACCAGCGTTCCTAAATTGTATCAAACAGGAAATTTGTATTTCTTTTTAGATTTAACACGGAGAAGTAAATGATTAATTTATTACCATTTCCAACGTTAATTCAGGGTGATCTATAAAGATTCCCCTAAGTCACAGGCAACCTCACAAATTTGTGTAGATTTTTATAGGGTGGAGAGGACATATCAGTGACTAAGCAGGACCCCGTTGTACCACAAAGAGCAGTGCCTTTTTTTTTTAAGAATATAATTCAGTAATTTTGAGTTCAATTAAATGCTTTATTCGAGGAGAGTAAGAATTTCTGTCTGATCTCCTGCAAACAATAATTTCAAATAATGAAATTTCCTCTAGGAAACAGGTGCTCTTTCATATTAACATGAAAATAAATAGAAATGCAAATACGAAAGTACTTACACAATGTTGATTTTGTGGTTTAGGAGGCTTGCTTTCCCCTCCCATCAGCTGAAAGATGTTTAGTGACAATAAGTACTCAGAATAAGATTTGTTCTAAAGCTCTTTATATGCTATAATTGTATGCCCTCTTTGCCCTTTAAATCTGAAATAAACTTGAAGTATGAAGCTCAAACAGACTGTTAGAGAAGTAGAAATGATAAGTGATTGATTTTTCTCAGCATAGATAACATTGCCTATGCTGTGATTCAGCAAATGCTGCTTTATGAGATTGTGATGTTACCTTTAATATTTAATTTACTTGCAATGCTGCTTATAGGTCTGGCTTTTCTACACCACCCAGGTAGTAAGTGCAGAGGAGAAGCTCTGTTTTCTGCTGCAGGGATGTTGGGGCAAAGGTCAGGAGACCTTCAGGGACATGACTTCTCATCCCTCCACTTCAGTTTGTTCAGGCCATGTTATTTTTGTCGTTCTTGTGACTAGCCCTTGTGCCTATGCTTAGCTAGATTCAAAACCAGGTCTGTGTGACTTCCTGGTGTGTGCTTCTAATTACTGTGAAATACTGCCCACATAGGGAAGACAGGAGAGTGTGGTGTTTGGTCAAGGCACTCCCCAGATTTAGTCAGTATGCATGCCAGGTGCCCTCGATAACAAGACGAGTATGATTTGTCCAACCCCCAACAAGCGAAAGATGGATGAAGAGTCATGCCTGGGCAACAGGCATTCTTAATGCCCAGGGTTGTTCAGACTTCCTGGGTGGGCTGGTCTGGAGACTTGCTTGGTTGCTAAAGCCACACAGAGAACTGTAAAAAATAGTTGTCGTCCTATTTTCCATCTAAAAAGTAGCTTCCACTACTAAGCCACAATCATTCTCTCACCTTGGCAAGTAACAGTGCAGTTTATGTCAGGGTACCGTCCAAGACCCTCTGAGATTGTGCCTTTCCAGTCGTCATCCTTTAGCTGTGCTCACACTTCTCAACTCAGTTTTGCTTCATATTCTCCCCGCTTCTTAGCTTTGTGACGTTTGTCTAGAACATCCTCCCCTCTTCTCCATCCCATCGCATGTGGACTGGCTGAAACCTGCTGGTCTTTCAAGGCAAGCTCAAAGCCCACCTGCTCTTGCTGACTTCTCCAGTTCTCTGAAACCCACTGGACAGTTTCTCAGAGCCATGTGGGGAACCCCATGTCCCCGCTGCATCTGCAGGCTCAGCCAGCATGCAGCATGTCCTCCACACCTCCAAGACAGCATCTGACCTACTGCAGAAGCATTGCACTGAGCCTCTGAAATTAATTACAGGGAACTTCTCACTTGGGAGAAACCCACTTTGTACTTCGTTACAAGTTTCCAGGAGCCAACCTGAGGAACTGATCCAGTGGTGCCTGGACTTGGTGACCTGTGGCCATCAGTTGAGAGTGGTGCACAGGTCACCTGTGTGAGCCTCCTGCCACCTGGCCTGAGCTGTCCAAGCAGAATCACACCACCTCTTTTGTCCTGTGTATGTGTGCCTCTGCGGCTGTGAAGTCCCTCCTCCATTACGCCTTGTTCTTAGTAAGAGAGTATTGTGAGGGGCAGGGGTGCAGGCAGCTAACTGCTCAGGCGCACATGCTGGCCTCACCTTTGTTCTGCTAGTCCAGCCATGTCTCCTTCCAGGCTCCTTCATCTTGCTTATTTTGATGACCATGGCAATACTTTTGGCCAGTTCTTTTTTAAAAACTTTGAATTTTGTATTAGGATATAGCCAATGAACAATGCTATAATATTTCAGGTGAACAGTGAAGGGACTCAGCCGTACATACACATGTATCCATTCTCCCCCCACACTCCCCTTCCATACAAGATGTCACTTAACACTGAATAGAGCTCCCTATGCTGTACAGTAGGTCCTTGTTGGTTATCCATTCTAAATATAGCAGTGTGTTCATGTCCATCCCAAACTCACTCGCTATCCTTTCCTCCATCCTTCCCTTTGGCAACCATAAATTTGTTCTATAACTCTGTCAATAAAGAGAGAAGAACTAAAGAAGAACTAAAGAGCCTCTTGATGAGAGTGAAAGAGGTGAGTGAAAAAGTTGGCTTAAAGCTCAACATTCAGAAAACAAAGATCATGGCATCTGGTCCCATCACTTGATGGTAAATAGATGGGGAAACAGTGGCTGACTTTATTTTGAGGGGCTCCAAAATCACTGCAGATGGTGACTGCAGCCATGAAATTAAAAGACACTTACTCCTTGGAAGAAATATTATGACCAACCTAGAAAAACAGCATATTCAAAAGCAGAGACATTACTTTGCCAACAAAGGTCCGTCTAGTTGAGGCTATGGTTTTTCCAGTGGTCATGTATGGATGTGAGAGTTGGACTGTAAAGAAAGCTGAGCACCAAAGAACTGATGCTTTTGAACTGTGGTGTTGGAGAAAACTCTTGAGAGTCCCTTGGACTGCAAGGACATCCAACCAGTCCATTCTAAAGGAGATCAGCCCTGGGTGTTCTTTGGAAGGAATGATGCTAAAGCTGAAACTCCAGTACTTTGGCCACTTCATGTGAAGAGTTGACTCATTGGAAAAGACTCTGATGCTAGGAGGGATTAGGGGCAGGAGGAAAAGGGGATGATAGAGGATGAGATGGCTGGATGGCATCACCGACTCAATGGACATGAGTGTGAGTAAACTCCAGGAGTTGGTGATGGACAGGGAGGCCTGGCATGCTGCGGTCCATGGGGTCGCAAAGAGTTGGACACAACTGAGCGACTGAACTGAACTCTATCACAGCTCTTTTTGTATGCCAAATTAAGCTTCTTGAATACTCAGAGAACATTTTTTTTGTTCATGTACCTCCTTTTGCATTTTTCAAAATGCTTTTTATATAAAAGACATTTAGTAGATATTGAGATAGCTAAAAGAATGAATTGGCATGTTATATATGAGGAAGTATGACAGGGCTGTCTATTTGTTTAACCTATATACTGAGCACATCATGAGAAATGCCGGGCTAGATGAGTTACAAGCTGGAATCAAGATAGGCGGGAGAAACATCAACATCCTCAGATATGTGGGTGATACCACTCTAATTGCTGAAAGCAAAGATCAGCTAAAGAACTTCTTGATGAGGGTGAGGGAGGAGAGCTTAAGGCCAAATAGTAAAAAAAAACTAAGATCATGCCATCTGGCCCCATCACGGCATGACACATAGAAGGGGAAAGTGACAGAAGTGGTGACAGATTTCTTTCACTTGGGCTCTAAAATCACTGTGGATGAAGACAGCAGACATGAAATTAGAAGGTGGATCCTTCTTGGCAAGAAAGTGATGGCAAACTCAGTGTGCTGAAAAGCAGACGTTACGCTGCCACCAGAGGTCCATGTAGTCAAGGCTACGATCTTCTCACTGGTCATGGGTGTTTGTGAGAACTGGAGAGAACTGGACCATAAAGAAGGCAGAACGCCAAAGAATTGATGCCTTCAAAGTGTGGCACTGCAGAAGACTCCTGAGAGTCCCTTGGACAGCAAGGAGATCAAACCAGTCAATCTTAAGGGAGTTGAGCCCTGAATATTCACTGGAAGGACTGATGCTGAAGCTGAAGTTCCAATATTTTGGTCATCTGATACGAACAGATGGCTCATTGGAAAAGTCCCTGATGCTGGGAAAGATTGAGAACAGAAACAGAAGAGGATGTCAGAGGGTGAGATGGCTGGATGGCATCACCAGTGCAGTGAATGTGAACTCGGGCAAACTCTGGGAGATGGTGAGGGACAGGGAGGCCTGGTGTGTTGCAGTCCGTGGGGTCACAAAGAGTTGGACATGACTGGGTGACTGAACAACAGCAACTACAGTATAATAAGGACACAATCCTTGATTTAATCAGTGGATCTTTATTGAGCACCTACTATGTGCAGTCAGTGTTCTAGGACTGCGATTAAAAGATGCTTCTGAAAGATTCCTGTTGAGTGATCTTTGGTGTTTCTGCTGATCCAAAATTTTTTTTAAAAGAAGTGTGACTGGGCTGTTGACTTGATACTTTTCAAGAGTCATCTGTTAATTTGTCAGTTTGTATCTGAACTGCTGTGGCCTTTCAGTTGTAGAATCCTTTTGTGATTCTTATTTAATGTTTCCTGGGGCCAACAATGCCTCCCTTGCTTATTTTCAGTGAGTGCAGCCTCTGTCTGATCCCCGCCACCTCTGTCTGCTTTTCTAGCTCCATCTCTTGGCCTGGCTGGATTCACCCTCTGTCCATTCCTCTCCTGCCTGCTTTTGCCTTTTTCTTAGCATCTCACTTTTTGTGGGGTGAATCTCAAAAACTAAAAGTAATGAGATAAATGGCTTCTGAAACATATCATAAATAAGGATTTAATTCAACACACTTGACAAATTGTGAGCCATTTATTTTAATGTTCTAAACTTGAAGAGTAGAAATAACTTTTTTTGATGGGGGTGTGGAGAGGCAGAGTAGTTGCCATGTTATGAGCTGATGCACGAGTATTCAGAATTGAGTTTAACTGTATCAATTCATGGTGTCTGCCGGTTGTATTAATAACATCCTTAGACTGCTGAAAGCAGAACAATTCTGTCTGGCCCAAGTGGCAAGAGACTGCATGTGAATTGCTGCCCCTCACTATAGCAGCCCACGCCTGCAGTGTGAGTTCACCGTGGAGACCTCGGTTTTCAACCTTCGCTACTCCTTCCTTCCCCAACCACTCTTTAGTTCTCTGGGTAAACTGATTTCTCTCAGTAAGAATCTACTCCTCTCTCTGCCCCTTCTGAATCTTGCTTTCATGTGACAGTTCTTACATTCTGCTTTTCCTTCTGCTTGAGTTGTTTACTTGTCTGTCTTCTTCCCTGGATTGCAAGCTCCTTGCTGTAGATCTTTAGGCTTCATTATACAGTGTTCCCCCAGTGCTGGCCATTATTGGTGCATGAGTGATTGACTTAATGAGTACTAATGAGCAGAGCATACATTTTACAGGTAGAATAAAAAGAAAAGGAAGTTTCTGTTTTAAAATATATATGTAAGGATGTGGAGTACAATCAAAGTTTCAACCTCAGTCCTCTGACTTGCCTGCAACAATAGTGATATCCATTGAGTCCAACTTGATTCCCTGTTGGAACTGGAAATGTTAGCTTGCCATGGAGTTACCTGGCAAAAGTATCTTTGAAAAGCAAAAGAAAAAAGAAATTAGGTAATATCAGCTTGATACTTGCCTGATTAGGAAATACTAATTAGAAGTACTTGTGCCTCTTTTGAAGGCTTATTTATGGAAGCAAAACGATCCCAAAGTTGACAAAACAACAATGAAATCATATTACAAATCAGATTAAAAAAGAAAAGGGAAGAGGATGTGCTTTGAACCTCTGACTCCTTCACAGCTCATCATTTTTTGATGCCCTTTGCCAGGCTGTGCACGCTAAGAATCTAATGATACACAAAGCCTCATTGCTGGATACTTCATTAATTCCTCAACCCATTAGGAGCCTTAATAGCCTATGCCATTGGAATAAGTATGGAAATCCTGTCCCCCAAGAAAAGTACAGTGCTCTATAACTCATACTCGCCTGAGATGGAAAAATATTGTACCTCCTGAATTTCCTTATACTAAAGGCTCTCAGAATAATCGGCACCCCTTAACCCTTTAACCCTCCAGCCCAGTGTGTAATCCCTGGGTCAGCAGCATCCGTATCAGTGGCAACTTGTCAGAAATGCAGATTCAATAGCCCCAGCCCAGACACACTGACACTCTGAGGGTGGGGCCCATGATCTGTGTTTTAGGCAGGCCTCTCAGTGACTCTGAAGTCCTCTGACATCTCTGGTGGCATAGTTATGTGTAGAATCTTTTTTCGCTGATGAGGAAACAGGTGAGCAAGTTTATAACTTGATCAAAATGTACTTGCTGAGATTTAGTTGATTTCAACAAACATTGAGCAGCTCTTATGCCCCAGGCATCCTTTCTAGAAAACCGTAAAGGCGGATGACACCTTATCGTTGTCACTCTGTAGGGTCCTCTGTGTCAGCACTTTCCTGTTATGCTGTGTTGGTCTCCGTTGGACATCAGCACCTCCTCTGCTTGTTCAGGAGCACTCCAAGTGATGGCCCTCTAGGCTGCGTCATTGAATTTCTCAAATCTCTTAGTAATTGTTTTCCAGAAATTGGTTCCTCATTCCTTTCCCAGTGGGTCGCTGCCATCTCAAAGAGGAACTGCAGGAAGAATGGCCCTGTCTTTCCAAACCTTCTGTGCTTTTAAGTGCCCAATCTTACTGTTCACAAGTTCTCTTCAATCCCCATCCCTCTAGAAATTGGTGTCACCTCAACCTTCTTCTGTTTCAAGACATAAGCAGATGATAGAGAGGTTCTTTCCCACAGCAGACAGTGTCCAGCCCTGGCCTTGTGTGAGTAGCTCTATTTAAAGGAGGATATAGAATCTCTGTCAACAGAGGATAAGAGTAAAAAACACTTAACATTTAGCTTCCTCTTAATAGCCACTTGCCTAGTCCAAGTCCTTATCATCCTGTGGTTTCATAAGAGTATCTTTCTCCACCAGTCTGTTCTTTATCCACCTTGCTGTTAGAATCCATGAAGTTGCTCAGTCGTGTCCGACTCTTTGCGACCCTGTGAACTGTAGCCCACCAGGCTCCTCCATCCATGGGATTTTCTAGGGAAGAATACTGGAGTGGGTTGCCATTTCCTTCTCCAGGGGATCCTCCCTACCTGGGGATCAAACCCGGGTCTCCCGCATTGAGGGAAGACGCTTTACCGTCTGAGCTACCAGGTAATCAAATAATAATTCTGTCATTTCACAGCTCATTTCAAATATGTGCCTGTGGCCTATTGCAGGGGTCAGACACTAGGGTCTGTGCTTGTTGTAAATAAAATTTTATTGGAACACGACCATGCCCATCAGTTCAGTTCAGTTGCTCAGTCGTGTCCTACTCTTTCGACCCCATGAACTGCAGCACAACCATGCCCATCATTTGTGGATTACCTGTGGCTGCTTTTACACTACAGCTGACCCTTGAACAACATGGGTTTGAACTGCGTAGTCCATGTATCTGTGGATTTTTTTTCAGTACAGGTATTGTAAAAATTTTTGGAGATTTGCATCAATTTGAAAAAACTTGCAGATGAACCACGTAGTTTAGAAATATGGGAAAAAATTAAGGAAATGTTAGGTATGTCGTGAATGCATAAACGATCACAGATACTAGTAGATACTAGTCTATTTTATCATTTACTACCATTAAATATACAGAAATCTATTATAAAAAGTTAACATTTTTCATATGTTACACAAACAGACCAAACACAAACCCCATGCATTATACTAGGGTGTCATAAAGCAATGATATTACTGCTTCTTCATTATTAACGCATGAATCATTATACTTGTAAATAAATATGAATTTTTAAAACATTGTCTTTTAATTTTTGATGCCTAGTGTTAGTGATACGATTAACATCTACAGTGTTTCATATCATAGGAGACAATTTGGTGTAGGTACTAACAAACAATTTATCTTATTAACAGATGACATAATCTTAAATATGGATAGAGTACAGTACTGTAAATGTATTTTGTCTTCTTTATGAGTATTTTAATAATGTTTTCTCTAGTTTATTTTAAGAATATATAAACATATAACATACCAGATAGGTGTTAATCAACTATTTATGTTATCACTAAGGCTTCAGTAAGTTATTATTAGTTCAGTTTTGGGTGAGTCGAAAGTTACTTGATTTTTGACTGTGCAGAGGTTGGGGGTGTCCCTGATCCCCATATTGCTCAGTTCAAGTACACAGTGCAGAGTTGAGTAGTTGCAACTGACACTGTCTGGCACACAAGCCTAAAATATTTATCTGGCACTTTAAGAAAAAGTTCACTACCCTAGTCTATAAGAAAAAATTTAGTCTGTTTACACTTAACATACTGAATGATTGGGTTTAGTTCTGCGAATTTCTAGTGTGTTTTTTTCCTTTGCTTCCACCCATTCTGTGTTTTTGTTTCTTTCTTTTCATGTCTTTGTTTGAATTTATTATTTTTCCTTATTCTGTTTTTTTTTTTTCCACTTTTGGCGCTTTTAATCTTTTTCCAGTCAATTCAAGAACATTAGAACATTTAATGTTTATTTAACTTCATTTTTACCACTTTTGCCATACATGCAAATTGTCATCTATTCAAATTCTCTTTGTATTTCAAACCCAGAGGACATTACTATTATTGTTTATAAAGTCCATATTCATTTAGATTTATCCACATATTTAGGTTCTTGGTTAATCTTTAGTTCTTCTTGCATACTTCTGATCCTTGACTGTGGGAAAGAAACTCTGTTTGCCCTAATGTTTGGAAGAAAATTAGGCTGGATGTAGACCTAATTTAATTTTCCTCTGTAAATTGGGAAACATTGTTCCATTGTCTTTTAGCACTCGCTGTGGGAGACTAGAGATCTCATGGTGATCTGATTTTTCTCTTTCATTCTTTGGAAGATTTGGAAATTTTCTCTCTTCATTTGGAAATCTAAGATGTGTTTAGGTTATTTTAAAAAATCAGTCCTACTTGTTGGGTCTTTCTTCAGATCACGATTTTTTCTGTTATTTTCTCTTTTTCTTTTCATCTAGAATGCCTCTTAGAGAGACAGTAGGACATCTGGGTCTCTTTTCCATACTCCGTAGCCTCTGTGTTTCATTTTCCTCCTTTTTGATCTTTTCTTCTGTGTTCTGTGCAATCTCTGGGCTCCATCTTTCAGTTGCTAATTTGATCTTCATTGGGATCCATTCCAGAACTTGACACATCTTGTTTCTTTTTAACAATAATATTTTTAATTTTAGAACTGTGACTTGTTTTTGTTTTTTAGTTGATGGCATATAGTTTGGAATATCTATCAAAATATGTACTATATCTCTTTTAACTAATCGTCTGTTTCCCATTACCTATTCCTTAGGCCAACTTTTCTGTAAGTATAGCACTTCTTGTTCATGGCATTGTTTTCCTTCAAGTGTTCGTGATTTTTAAAGTATATGATTGTATTCTGGTTGCGTCCTTGGGTGCACTTTTTTCTCTTAGCCCAAATGAGAATCCACTTGTCCTGCTGGCGAATGATAGCTCAGCTCACAGTACTCGGGTTCAGATCAGATCCGTTTACTTCACCTGCTGGTGATGAGTGGGGGCAGGGTGGACCATAGAGCTGGCTTGGCAATGGGTCACTTGTCTTTTTTTTTTTTAACACATTGGGGAAGATTTTAATTATTTAAATTTTTAATAAATTTTAATTATTTTAATTATTTGCTTTTACTCTTGGCATTGGCCTTGCCAGAACTGCCTCCACAGAGATACCTAGGAATAGTTTTTACTGAGGCTCTTGTCCCTGAAATTAAGTGCTCCATTTTTTGTTAGTTAGTGCTGTTGTGGTTTCATTCGTTTTCATATCTCTTTATTTATTTAGGGTTTGGGAATGGAGAGTTTATAGCAGGGGCTAAGTCTGCTATCTTGATCTAGTCAGTGTTTCATTTCTTTAAAGCCTTCTTCCTTCTGTTGCCCCCAAGCATACCCTCGTTGCACTGGTCATTCTAGTTCCATATAGCGTTTTATTTCTACTTCTTTCATAGTACTTAATTTTATTCTAATTTGCAACATTCTAGGAAGTGTTGTGTGTCTTTATCTTTACCCTGTTGAGTTAAATCCCATAGCCCATCAGTGTAGGTGTCAAATTGCCACAGATGCTCCAGCCAGGGTGAAGCACAGTTGGTTTAGTAGCAAGCAAGCGAAACTGTGATGTTGGAGAGGACTCTTGAGAGTCCCTTGGACTGCAAGGAGATCAAACCAGTCCATCCTAAAGGAAATCGGTCCTGAATATTCATTGGAAGGACTGATGCTGAAGCTGAAGCTCCAGTACTTTGGCCACCTGATGCAAAGAACGGACTCATTAGAAAAGACCCTGATGCTGGGAAAGATTGAGGACAGGAGGTGAAGGGGACAACAGAGGACCAGATGGTTGGATGGCATCACCGACTCAATGGACATGAGTTTGAGCAAGCTCTGGGAGATGGTGAAGGACAGGGAAGCCTGGAGTGCTGCAGTTCATGGGGTCGCAAAGAGTTGGACACCACTGAACGACTGAACAACAACAAAAGTGAAACAGGGGTTCGGAAGTGCTATGTTGACTGTACTACAGCATACAAAATGGCTCCTCTACCAAGTTTTGCAGAATTCTCTGTCTCTGCAAGAACTTCGTTAATGTTTAGGTCAATTTTCCCAACTCCAGGAAATAAACATCTTCTAAAGCATGGTATTACAATAGCCTGCAGTTGGGATGACTTTCTAAGGATTATGGATCTATCCTTAGAAATCACCCCATCCGGTCTTCCTAGGAAAGGAGGCATTTTTCTTACAAAATTCCAAGGATTGAGTTAAATGTATACTGAGCTTAAATGTATACTGTCTGTCTCCTTCCTTCTTTCTGGAGTTGCTGTTTATTGAGGAAGTTAATTTTAGAAGAGGCTGAGAAGCTTGGAGTTATCAATTCATTAATTAGCTAAGTCATAATACTCTTTCTTATTCTTGATTCTATTTAATTAGTAAAATAGGAAACGATTTCTCCTTTCATACATCTGTCAATATCTGAATTTATTCAAACACTGACCTCACTGTGGTATGATTAGGCTCTTAAAAGATTATCTGATTATGCCTGGGGTTTCTGATATGAGGTCTTGCTGCTTTACCTGTCATCATATTTTGAATGGTTGGAGTTGAGAAAAAAGATACCAGAATACTAAGAATTACCAGGAATATACTGAACCTAATACCAAGAATTTGCCACAGAGATATCAAGATGTTAAATAATGCTTTTATTCATATTATAATGGGTCTTATTTTAGTTATTTGGGAAGATGAATCAAAATGACATGAAATAAAAGAAGAGATCCAGTTGGAGGCCATTATTACACTGGGCAAGACAGCATGGACCAAGATCGTGGCAGCTGGTGTAGATGAGTAGAGTGAAAGCAGAATAAGCTTAAGGTGCAGAATCTATAAGACTGAAGATGCTGATCAGATGTGAGGGCAAAGAAGAGTTAGAAGTTTAGCGCATACTGTTTCATGCAAGTTTTTGATAAAATGTTATGGTCCTCTAAGGGCATTGAGTGCAAGTATCTTTTTTTGTCTCAGGAAGGAAAAGGTACCTATAAAAGAAAAGCATTTTCACCAACAATTGGTCAGCTTGCAGACGTTATCCTTAGAAAAGAGAATTTGAGCTTTTTGATCATTCTGTTTCTTTTGCTTTCTGAACCTGATCCTACATTGTCCTACAACTCTTTTTTTCCTAATCGTCAAGTATTAGTTCACAAATCTTGTATTTAGTAAAGCTGTTGGATTTTTTTTTTCCATCTCTCATAACAAATGTACTGATAACGTTTAGGGCTAATTGTATGCAATTTAATTTTCAGATTGTGGTCATTATTATTGCTGTTTTTATTTCCATTCTTTCTTTCCCAGGCATAGTCAGCTGTAGATATTCAACAAAATTATGCCCTTTGGGGTGATTTCCAATTTTCTCACTTTGGGAAGTATATTTTTGTTTCAGTCATGAAGGGTTCAGATTTGGATTATTAAACACTTGAGCCGTAGTTTCCACAGTGGCCTGTTTAACATTTTACATTTCCTTGTAGATAGAAACCTTAGCCCATCTGTGTGCTATTTGGGTATTTTTGAAGACCTCATCTAATTTAGGAGAATATGTGCCTGTCTGATGTACAGAAAAGCCCGCCATGCAGGCGGTAAAAGAGAAATAGCTTCAGTGTTCATGGATGACTTACAGGAGCAACCAGGGGGCCTTTCCCTCAGTTCTGTGCATGGAGAAGCATGTGCAGAAGGGCTTGGCTTTCCTAACCGCAAGGAGTGTTCCAGCATATGTCTTGTAAAATGTGGCCATACTGGCATGTTTCCTTGAAGGTATGTGGCTTGTACTGCCATAGTCAGTCTCACCACTAGGGCCCCTGGAGATCAGGCCTTGCTGATCTCATCAGTGTTCTTCCTCTCTAAAAGTTGTTATGCTGTGAAATGTGGGAATTCGCTGAGTTAACAGAGTTTCAATTGACAAGTCTTCTTTGTTTTACTCCTCCAGAAGTGCATGTTCTGCAGACACCGGGTTAAGAAGGTCTCTGGAGCCTGCATCCAGTGTTCCTACGGGCGTTGCCCGGCCTCCTTCCACGTCACGTGTGCTCATGCTGCTGGGGTGCTGATGGAGCCTGATGATTGGCCGTATGTGGTGAACATCACGTGCTTCCGACATAAGGTCAACCCACATGTGGTAAGGCCTGCTGTCCCTTTGCTGATGCCAAGACTGCATGTGAATCCCCTCCTGTATATCCCCCAAGTCTAGCATGCTCTGCTCCGTAACGTTACTACTCATTGATGATGTGTCTAGCGTGTAAGTCTCTTGAAGACAGGGATCATACGTTACTATTTACTAGTATTTGTCCAAGACCCATTAGTGTCTGGCACATGCTAGATGCAGCACATATTTATGAGCTGAATGAGTGAATGAACAGATGAATGGATAAAAGTCTTTGTTGCTGTTCTGGTTTGGGGTCTGTATACAGGGCTGCCGAGTATGGCTGTACAGATTATCCACTGCACATATCCAGAGTGAGGGGGAGAGCATTTCTGGGAAGAGACTGATGTGAAAACATCTCCTGAGATCCTGCAGTGTTTAATCCAGACACTTGTATACTCTGATCTTGGGGGTTTATTTCCTCTCTTCTAGAAAAAAACAAAGAGCAGTAACACAGTAAGGGGAGGGAGAGGGTGCTCACAAACATTGAAGGACATGCTGCCTGAGATGGGATAAGCTAGAGGCAGCGCAGAGGCACCAGCAGGAGTAAGGACAAGCTCAGAAAAGCAGAAATGGAGAAGAGAAGTACACACGTCAGCATTTTCTGCCTTTTCCATTTCACTCAGGATTGAACCTGTTTCTAGGAAAAGAATGTTTGCAACAAACTAACATGTGAATTCAACTGTAATTCAGTTTACCTGTCCTTGGTGAATGGACTCTTTCCTCTGTTTCAAAGGGTTAGAATCATTCAGACAGTGCAGATGGTTGCTATGCCTTGGTTAGCTTTCCTGATCACCATCATTGTCTGTGGCTTTCAGTGAAGAGGCTGAAACATCCTATTGACCCTCAGTTTCACTAATGTGCTGAAGGTCCCAGGAAGCTTGGCCACAGACTATTTGCAGCCTCACATGCTTGTCCCATGTCTCTAATTACCTCCTTTGAGCAGCCTGCCAGGTCACTACCGTGGGCTGGGGAGCTATGACCCCTATACAATACATCTCTCAGCTTTTTGATTCCAGCAGCTTCTTCTGGTGTCTTGAGAAATACTTGATGTTTGTGGGTTGGGTCTTCGTGTGGATGCATGTGAATGTGTAAATGTAGAAAATGACATCACAAACTGTCATGTCTAATTTAAAGTTATTTTCCATTGTCGTAGGTCTCAAGTTACATATTCATTGGTGTTTTTTCCTTAATTTCTTGAGTTGATAGGCTCTTGCTAAGAATAGTACATGTACTCAGCAGAAAGCCCACTTTAGCAACTTTAAAAAATTGCACTAATAACACATTGCATTACTGGCACTTTGCCATTTACAGTGCAGTCGCTAACATTACCTCGTCAGACGACTCATGAGGATACATTTAGAGAACCAGGTCACAGCCTCTGGAGTCAGATGTTGCTGTTCACACTTACATTCTGCCAGGAGCACACGTACAGCCGTGTGTGAGTTCTCGCTGAGCCTCGGCTTCCTCGTCTACAATGGCATGCCCACCTCATCGTGTGGTTTTCAGTTCACCTCACACTGTAAGCCCTCAGAAGATGAAAGCTGTGTTACTGCTCTCCCTTTTTTATTACTTCCACTGCCACTGTTGCTGCTCCATTCCTTTGTGAACTGGGCCACATGAGTAATGCTATCCGTACTTCAAGGATAGGAAGCCCAAGTTCAGAGAGGTTCAGTTTTTTGCCCAAATATTCAGTTAATGAGCGACAGGTGCTGGAATGTAAATATGTTTTCAGCCCATAGTCTACTATTCGTTGAATTCCACACCCCAAACCTCAAGTGGTGCTAGAGGTGTTCATTTGAACCTTTGCTTGGGATCATATATTCCCTTTTTAATATTTCAGAGCTTTGTGGTTACTGATGATTATATTGAAGTTGCTGTTAAAGAGATCCAGGTGTTTAATCAGGACCTCATTCCTCTTAACTCTGATGTGTTTGGTTCAGTCAGGTTTATGTTACTAATGTGTTTCATAAATGATGATGAAAGAGAAAATATTTGACTTTGAGATGATTTAGAAACTATTCTTCCCTACAGACCACTTCAGAACTTGGTATACTTTGTAAAGGGTTGGGAGGAAATCATATAATTTACAGCATTACATGTGGTGGGCTTTCTCTATGAGGAAAACATTTTAGTGTTCATAAATTGCCTTTGCAAAATTCTCTAGGCTGAAGCACTATGAACACTGGATTTCTGAAATACATTCCTGGTAGCTAATACTTATCCATTATTCTTAATTAGACTTCAGATATGGATTCCTCCCAAAAATGTTTGACAACTAACTCGAGGGAATCTGTAGAATCTGGGAACTTTGGTTAAGAGCATTGTAATTACCCTTATTGCATTAAATGTTCTTTCCTTTTTGAAGCGTAAAAAAATTGAACTTCACTCAAGTATCTCTCTTTGTGTAAGCTGTGAATGCCGGGGGATACGCTCCCCAGAGGCAGAAGTGTAGTTTGTCTGTGCTCTCGACCATGCTGAGATTGTTCGGTAGTAATAGGCAACTGCTGAATCATAGCAGTGAAAAAACTCGTGAGATGAAGTCCAGGCTAACTTGGCAACCCGTCACAGGCGTTTCTGAGAGTAGAGGATGCTTGACTAATTTAGGTGAAATGAAGTATAAAACTACAGTTACTTCAGTACTCCAGTTTTACTTTTTTTTTTTTTTTTGCTTTTTCCATTATTTGCTTTTTGCATCCATAAGGACCATTTTAAAGTAAATTCTACTTCTCCTTTAATGCCATAAATTACTGTAAATACACTAGCTTATTCAGTGTTGTTGATCTTTGGGTATAAAATCACTCTGGATAATGGTACAGAAATTTCATCTGATTTATTATAATGCACTTTCCCATTGGGCAATAAGCATACTCTGTGGTTAGAATGATAGTATTTGGGAAAATAGGTAGCTTTCAAATTCTTTATTATTATTTACTTACGGCCGTACTGGATCTTCATTGCCGCTTAGGCTCGAAGGTGCGAGGGCTTCAGTACTTGCAGCGTGTGAGCTCAGCAGTTGTGCATCCGGGCCTAGTTGCTCCGTGGCATGTGGCATCTTCCTGGGCCAGGGGTTGTATCCTTGTCCCCTGCGTCAACAGGTGGGTTCTTAAGAAATGGACCACCAAGGAGTCCAGCTTTCAAATTGTTGAAGTAGAAAGGAGCATGTTATAGTAAGTGCACCGCTAGCCACCCCCATCCCCACCCCCTGTTATTTTAACCTAAATTTTAATATAGAGTTTTCAGTATTTTTGTCAAACATATGTTTTTTGACTGGTACCTGCTTTCTTGCAAGTATGAGGTTTTATTCATATGTGCTTGTGTATGTGCACATGTGATAATGTCAGTAGTGTTGTGATACCTGACCATCCTTTGCCAGGATCCACTGTGGCCTCTTTCTGGGCTCTATTTCTGAAGGTTCCATTGGATGTATTCCTAACCCACTTGCGTGCATGTTGAACGGAAGTTTGTAAGGAAAAGGCAGAGAACACAATATGGTAAAAGTGGTTTTGAAACTGGGAGCTTTGGAAGCATTTCTTACTCAAAGCAAACAATGAACTACTCACAAAGTTTATACTTCCTGCAAAGTACAGCCACTGACTGTCTCCTCACACCTGAGTTAACTAGACAGGTGTCTAGTGGAAGAGATGCCTGAATAACGGAAGGCAGCAGAGCTGAGAAAGATGGCATGCACAGATTTTTTTCAAGCAAATTACTTCAATAAACTTTCGTATTAGATTATAGTGTTTGTTCCATGTATGCAGTATTGGAGCTCCAGAATTCCTTGTATGTTATGCATTAATACATTGTAAAAAGCAGGGCCCCTCTAACACACAGTCTTATATAAGGTACATCGTTTTTGTCTTAATACCCTCTCCTGTCAAAGACATTTGAGAAATTTATTTCCTTTATCATTTTCTAAGTTGTGGCTGCTAATACAGGGATAGACACCTATTCAAAAAAAGAGGAAGAATTTGAGTAGAGAAAATGTCTTAGTGGTCAACTTTTTTTTCCTGCTGTTTGGTATATTTTTTCATTTTTTCTATTATTTTAACTAGATCATTATATTTAGTAGATTTAACCAATGTTTTATCTTTTAAATTCAGTTCATTTCAGTCCAGTCGCTCAGTCGTGTCCGACTCTTTGCAACCCCATGAATCGCAGCATGCCAGGCCTCCCTGTCCATCACCAACTCCCGGAGTTCACTCAGACTCATGTCCATCGAGTCAGTGATGCCATCCAGCCATCTCATCCTCGGTCGTCCCCTTCTCCTCCTGCTTCCAATCCCTCCCAGCATCAGAGTCTTTTCCAATGAGTCAACTCTTCGCATGAGGTAGCCAAAGTACTGGAGCTTCAGCTTTAGCATCATTCCTTCCAAAGAAATCCCAGGGTTGATCTCCTTCAGAATGGACTGGTTGGATCTCCTTGCAGTCCAAAGGACTCTCAAGAGTCTTCTCCAACACCACAGTTCAAAAGCATCAATTCTTCGGCACTCAGCTTTCTTCACAGTCCAACTCTCACATCCATACATGAGTACTCAGCAATCCATAGAAGCTGCTTGGTATAAATTTGTTGAAATAGCTCTCTAATGCTAGGGAATGAGCTTAGTGGACAAAAGAGAGGTAGTATATATTGAGTATCTTTTATCAAGCACGTGTTACACATTTGGTTATGTTGGCTTCTGTATCGGCTCCTCCCACTCTGAAAGGTTCTCTTGTCTCTTTAGCTCACCTTCATGATCTATTCTATGTAGCATTCATCTTTGTTATAGAACTTGAATCCTTGCTCAACACTTGCTGACTTCTTTCCCTGCTTGTGTCTTGCCCAGGCAAGTTTCACTAACTCCTTCCCTGCCCATCACTGTGCATGGCTCAGGACAGGATGGGACACCTGCATTGCCCAGGATTTGGTGAAGGACTTGGAGCAAGGCAGCCCTTCTGGTTAATCCATGCTTGTGTAACTAACCTTTGGGTGGTAATGGGGTGAGAATATCTGTCAGCACTAACAGTAATACCTTCCTTGGTGTGCAGAAACAGTTCTTACCTTGCCAGTATGTGGAGCACCGGGTGATCAAGGCCCCTAAATTCTAAACCCTAAAATATTGTATAGCATATTATACTTTTAGTATTGGTTATTGAGAAAACACCAAATGATAAAAAATATTAAGAAATCGGGAACAGTTTTATATGAATTCATTAATTACAAAAAGGGTCTGCAGTGTTTCAGGTTGATTATAGATTGATACAGAGAGACCTCACTCACTCACTCCCACTGTAAATTCCCACTGATGCTTTTGAACATCTTCATGGGTTCTAGCCTTTTACAGATCCAGCAGGTACCAGTTGACTGTAATTTTCCTCTTGGTACTTCTGTCACACTGCGAACATGCAGAGTCAAAACCAAGCACTCTGATGTAAAAGCAAGGCTCTTAGCTTCTGTGCTCTATTCCCTAAGAAGATAGGCTAAATAAAGATACGAGTAAAATGTTTTGAGAGTCCTTGGAAGGAAGTCACTAATTCTATCTGGGGCAGTCAGGTGGCATTCAGAGGAGGTAACATTTGTGCTGGTTCTAAAAGAGAAAAGTTTGAGTTTGCTAAGTTGATGTGTCAACTGCATTCGAGCCGGCATTGGAAGGCCACAGTGAAAGGAAACCAAACTCTCACTTGTGACTAGTTCTCAATAGTCATCTGGTTGTCTCTTGATTCAACCCATGGTATGAATCCATCATCTTTTGGTTTTTTCTTTTCCCTCCTTAAGTTTGGAGTTCCATCCTATGGCTTGACTCTGTCCCCTTCATGCTTTTAAGAAAGAGAACCAGAATTTATTGGAGAAGGAAATGGCAACCCACTACAGTATTCTTGCTTGGAGAATCCCATGGACAGAGGAGCCTGTTGGGCTGTAGTCCATGGGGTCGCAAAGAGTTGGACACAACTGAGCAACTAACGCTAACACTCATCCAACAATGGTCTGAATGTTTTCATTTCCATAAACCCTCTTCGTCACCCTGATCTGCGTGTCTTTGTGATTAACAGGGTTTGGTGATGTTTTTTCTGTAACAATTGAGGTATTGCTAACCCCCTTTCTGTTCAGTTAGTAAAGTTTGTCATGACCAAAAAACAAACTCTTCTTAGAGTTGTGCATAATAACCTGATATTTGTATATGGTTTTTCTATGTAAGTTGTTTTTGAAACATCCTTCTCAATTTGTACTGTTATGGAATAGCAGAAAGCATTCTGACCAAAGCAAAGGTCTGGTGTAAAAAATTCTTAGCAAGGGTTTAAAAAAACAAACAAATAATATAGTGATTTAGGGGTGAGTGTGTTCAGTCTTTCTAAATCAGGCATACGTTTCAAAAAGAAATCCCTCACCCTTTTATCAGTAGTAGTGTTTTGTTGAGCTCTCAATCCATGTATCCTAGATGACAGAAAGTTAAGGCCAGATTTGCCTGGGAGAAGAAGTACTTAACACAGACATTTTAGAATATTTACAGTTGGAACCAATTTTTCCCTTGTTCACTTCATTAAGTAAAACCAGTGAATACAGTGTTTTTCTTAATTTTATCAAGAAAATTAAACATCTCCCACTTCAAACTTCTGTATTTTATTAATAACCCTCATTTTAATTTCCTGCTGCTATTTCTATAGATATTTCCTAGGGAAGGGCAAGGTCAGTGATCATGGAGCTCTTCTCCTTCGGGCTTCCAGTAAGTAGAAGTGCTTCAGAGTTTCTGGAGCACAGTCTCAGGCCCTGGGTTTCCAGTGTTTTTCCATCATACCTGGTGTAGTTAGGGAAACCTAGGGAATCTGTTCGGAGAAGACAATGGCACCCCACTCCAGTACTCTTGCCTGGACGGAGGAGCCTGGTGGGCTGCAGTCCATGGGGTCTCGAAGAGTCGCACATGACTGAGCGACTTCACTTGCACTTTTCACTTTCATGCATTGGAGAAAGAAATGGCAACCCACTCCAGTGTTCTTGCCTGGAGAATCCCAGGGACGGGGGAGCCTGGTGGGCTGCCGTCTGTGGGGTCGCACGGAGTCGGACACGACTGAAGCGACTTAGCAGCAGCAGCAGGGAGTCTGTTGGAGGGACGTCATACCTTCTGCTGGGCCTGGTTGTGGCGCATAGAGGAAAATTCCACTAACACTCTCCCCGCAAGTTCCCCACAGTGACTTCATGGTCCCAGGCAGAGGCTCTTCTGCCCCCATCGAGCCATCTTTATCTTACCCTTCTGTCCCTCCATTTTCCAGTCCCTTTTCAGTCTAGTCACTTGGTAAGGGTCTTTGTGCTGGTCCCCGCTTGGGCACCTCTCGATGTGGCACCTCTCCAGCACACCGTTCCCTAGTGGGCTGCCCCGTTGTGACTGGCTGCTGCTGTATCCAAGCAGAACTGTGGTTTGCTACCACATAGTTGCTCTATGTAAGGGGTTTACAGTTCCATTCTGGAAGGATTTACTTGTAACAGTCTGGGCCTTTCCATTTAAGGAAAAATGCGCGCGCACCTGGCTCTTGAATCAGACTCATGATCATCAAGGCCACACTGTCATCTGGGGGCAGAAAGCAGAGTCAATTCCCAGTGACTCAGAACAATATCTCTGCCTTTAAGTATAGCATTTCTCCAGACTCTGATTTCTTGTCCTTTATCCTTTAATCTGGTTGGGTTAAAAAACAAACAAACATTATTTCAAATTTCCTGGAAGCATCCAAGGGCATTTGAAAAATGTTAGGACATAAGTTATATGGGATGCCTTATTTATTTTACAGACAGACAGTGCTTGCTCCTAAGGGCCCAAAGAGCCCCTGAAATAACTCTGAAGCCATGTTGGCTGCTGAGACCTTAAGTGTATTGATGTGAGTGTTAGCAGTCACCCTCTGTGGAGCCCTGATTTCCAGGAGATCTCCTGTTCAACAGCCTTGGCTATCTTCTCTCTCAAAAATGTGGAAAGGAAAATTTTGCCTGAACTTTTTATTTAGCTTTGTAAAATTGCAAAATAATCCTGACTTAAAAAAGAAAAATTCAGGAAAAATCTGCATCTTGGTTACAGGAGTTTTTTGGTGTTTATCACTAAAGCAGATTCATCAGAACCCCCAGGAAGTACTTGTCATGTTGTATTTCCTACTTGGCCATCTTATCCCCACCCCCTGCCCCAAAGTGCATCATGGGATCAGGGACCAGTCAGCCAATCTACTGCAGGAGGGGCAAGCGCAGGAAGGACTGTTTACATGGGACAGCTTCACGGACCACACATACTGAGGGAAATCAAGTCTTGCACTCTAAGAACCACTTATCTGGTTACATTTTTTAGCATAGGTAAGGTGTGTGTCTATATGAAACACTTGCTCTGCTTTTCACAGAATTATTTCCTCCGGAAATTTTAAGCTTTTCAGCAATTTAATACTCCTTTTTAAAAAAAAAAAAAAATGATTAGGGCATGCATTATTGTCTGATAGCTTGTTAAGAAAATTAAGTAGTGACACTAATCCCATATTTTAACATTGGTATTACAGTGAAGCACTGTGGATACAGTAGAGAAATATAAATGGAATGTGTCAGCAGACACACAACAGCAAAGAGAATTTGACATTCCAACATCTTGTAAAGCATAAGAGGCAGGATTTTCAATTCCTTCATGTAGAAAACAGTAATTAGATGCCATAGTCATAATGAAATCCATAGATACTGACACAGTCTAATGAAACTATAGTTTAATGAGACTATTAACTGCAAGCAGTGGAAAAGGCACTTACATAAGTTTCATCATTTTTTATCTAAAGGGCTACTCTAGGTCTGTGTTCTTTGTCCACATTCACCGAGCAGGATGTGTAAAGCTCTAAATTAACTAGAAGGGCCTCTTGAGGTCTCTTGGCAGGAAGCCAGTCAGCCTGGGGCTACTCCATCTCTCTGTCCCACCCTTCCACAGAGTGTTGGTAGCCATCTTGGGATCTGAGCTGTTTTTCACATGCAAATCAATACTTCTTCCCTTTCTAGGTAAAAGGGATGGTTTCTTGGCCATTGCTTATCTGAAGCTGACTTTGTTTTCTCAGTGAGATTGCATGCATCTCTCTGTCTTCTCCCACACTGGGTGTAGTGGATCTGTGAAATTATAGAGTAGTATATGAAGGAACATAAGAGATTTCTTTTTCTATTATTTTTTTTCAATAGAATGTTCTTTTAGTTTTTCTTTCAGCCATTCCTGTGCTGACCTGGCACTCAGAAGCTTTTTCTTGGGGCAAGACGGAGGGTTGAAATGAAACCTCATTTCTTTGTGGGCATCAAATGTCCTTGTGAGTTGTTTTCCATTGTGTTTGTCTCTCCTTGAGTGTTATGTAGGCCTTTTCGTCAGGTTTGTCCCCATTTTCTCATATATTTCTCAAGAATTGGAAGAAAATTAACAATTTGCAAACCCTTACATTAAACAACTTTTAACTGTATCTTAAAATCTGTTGTATTGTATCTTTATCGTGTATTTGGAGTAAAGAAGAGCATCCTTAATAGATGCTAAGAAGCAGCTTTGGCTGAGGCTGCAGGAACCACAGAGGTTAGCATTAGATGTTGTTGGATGGGACACGAGGGCCATAGGCAGGGGGCTGGGAAGGAAGGGTTGCTGCCCTGGAGCCTCTCAGTCTTTCCCCTCCCAATCCTGCCTCCACTGGAGCCCACACAGCACTCTTTCAAGCACAGTGCTGGGCACAGAGAGACATTTAATTAACACTTGATAGACTGACAGATGGATATTAGCTTGCTTAATTAATAGTGGATGTTAAAGGCCTTGTGGATTTGTCCCCTTTGATTAACATCCTTGAGCCCACGTGGCAGAATCTGCACTGCTCCTGCTGTGGTTGTGATGAGCGGTAGGAAGCTTTTGGCTGACTTCTCCACCGCTCCTCTGGCTGTTTCTCCTTCGATTTTCAAGGAAGCTTAGGAAGCTTGCATATGTTCATTCGCAACCTCTCTCTACCTCTTTCTCTCTCTCCTTCCCTTTCTGTCTGATGCTCATGGAAGTAGTGTGCCTGTATAGAGTCAGAATTGACTATGCCACCCTGATTTTCTCTTGTGTTCAAGGTGACTGTCATTTTTCGTTTAGAGCAGCATATTGAGGTAGATGAGGTAAATAAAACTAATAGTAGCTAATATTGTTATAATGCCTGTTATAGTTTATTGAACACTTTCACTGATAGCGCATTGCCTCTTTTGGTCCACACCATAACCCTTTGTTGCAGGTTTTTCTAATTGTATCCATTTTACAGGCGATGAAATGGAACTTCACAGAGGTTCAGCAGTCATTAAAGTTCCAGAACTTCCCTGTCTCCAAAGTCAGAGCACGTGGTGCATCACTGAGATGGTGCTGATTTGGCTACACGTTTCCAGTTTGAGATCGTGGCTTGAATTAGCTTACATGGCTTCATTATTTACCTAGGCTTCCTTCTTGGTGACACAGAACAATTATTAAGCCCTTTAATTAATCTCTTTGCTTTAGGTCACCTTGTTAAGAAAATCTTTTCATCTCTTTTAGCTATTTTTAACCCAGTTACCCACTGTAATTGAGATCCAGAAATCTTTATGGGTAGGAGGACTGTGTAGTAATGCCCCATGTCCCTTGCTTCTCTCTGTTGAAAACATCCCATCTGAGGTCATTTTTAAAAGATACAGTACCTTATAAATGAATGAATACCTTCTCTCCTCATTTCTCCTAAATTATAATTCATTCCAACATTGTTTATATATTTTAGGTTCTTTGCATTTTCACATAGAATTTAAACACACACATAGTCTACTATGAATGATTGAGAGTTTGTTGAATCTATAGTCCCCTCCCCAACCCCCTAGTTTTATAGTCAGACCCAAGGAGCCTGAAGAGCATGTGAAATATAAAAGCCCAAGGCAGAGCTTCTGGCGCCAGGCATCCAGGGACTCACATACTCTCTAGCAGCTAATGAGATTGGAAATGAGTTAGCAAGAGCTCACATCAGATTCCATCTCAGTGGTAGATGCTCCACCTCCAGCTCCACCAGTCCAACTGATGGGAACTTTCCTCTCTGCTCTTTATAAAGTACGTTACTGAAACTATTCAGAATGGAAAGCAGGTGTTGCCTGCCTGTTGCAAGTTTCCTACATTAACACAATGAAGCCTCTGAAGATGTTTCTCCCATCCCAGTCCCCTTCACTTAGCTCCTGAACAAGACTACCACCTCTGAGGTGAGCTAATGACTCAAACGGAAAATAATTCATGTTTGTTTTTTTTTCCCCTCCGTTTCTTCCACAGCCTGTTAGTTATAACTTCTACAGACGTTAAACTGAATAAGGCCTTAAATCTGCTGGGAAACTGCTTACCACCATTTCCCACTGTATTATATGTTGTACTTAAAAACCCATGAGGAATCAAGTACATGTGAACAAATAGACATATCGAAAATTAAATACTTGTGACATTTTTATGAGCCTGCATGTGCATTTGTGCTATAAGAGCAATTATTTCTTCATGAAGCTCCAGGGAGTTAGGTTTTTCTGGGTTAAATATTTTTACCTAGCTCTTGTAATTTTACAAAGAAACTTTTCACTGTTACAAGGCACATTTAGATGAGTGATTTTTGCTTTGTAAGTTTGGTGAATGAATAATAGTTTGTATTAATTTATTACTCTGATACCTATAGGACTTTTTATAAAATGGATACCTTGAAAAAATATAATAACATCTCACATGTTATTAATTCATAGAAATTAGGGAGTAATAATAAAGTTGAGAAGGTAAAAGGGTTATTGGATATACATGGAAATGTGCATTTTGGCCTGTTCATGGAATAGGTTGCTAAGCTTTTTCCTTCACCTCTCCAGTCTTACTGATTGAATGATGGATGTACCTTGAGAGGTACCTCTGTGTACCTCTACATATACTATTTTATATTAACATCATTATACAGATGGAGGACAAACCTAGGGATTTTCCTAAGATGACATTCCTGCCCGTGACTCATCTCATCACATGGATGGTGGGTGACCCTCCTTCAGGGTGTGAACACACATCCACCTTCCCAGGTCCGATAAGAGAAGAACCTTCTTGCCAAGGATAGAAATCTTCCTTCCTCTACCACACAGGACTCCTTGCCAAGCGATCACTGCAAAGGTCATATTTGAACTAACTCCTCTCTGCTCTCTGTCAGAAACTCACTGGGGAGAAATGATATTGACTATTGGAGAATACAGTATATATTCCAATGTCAGTACTTAAGTTAGATTCCTGTTCCAGTTTAGGTCACCCCAAAATTACTCATTTTAGGGTCCATAACTTCAGTCTTCACAGAGATGTCTTCATGGAGTTTCATTTTACTGCTATATCCATTTATTGACAGTTTATACAAGCAGCATATATAATAACATTGTTTTATAAGATTGTTGTTAAAAGGTTGAGTGCTGTGCCTTTAAGTAGATAAAATCCTTTGAACAGTTTAGTATCAAGAGAAATTTGTCTGTGAGAGCATGTGGGGAAAAATTGAAAATTTCTTTCTAAATTCTAGCTCCAGTTTAATGATGCTATCAGTTTTGAGCATAGGCAGAGGTGGATTAGCAGTTTCTGTGACTCTGTCCACAATGGAAATCACATTACCTTTGGGAGAGAGATCTCAAAATATTACTTATGACCATTGCATCTTTGAAATTAGGATATTAATAGTTGTTATTAGACCTGCCACTAGGTATTAGAATTTAATACATTGTTAAAGAAGTATATATACCACAAATTTGTTTTTTCAGTATTATTTCAGTGTAATTTGGGGGGGGGGGGTGGCTAATCTTGTGTTTTATTTTATGCATTTAAGAATATTATTCTGAGTAGGGATCCATAGGTTCACAAGTTAACTGAGGGGTCCATGGCAGCAAACACGCCATTTGCAGCGGCCTTCTGGGCACATGTGTATATGGGGCCTCCTGGCCCCCTTAGGCCTGGTTCAGATGATCAAAAGGCTGTGGTGATAATTATAAGAAATACAGTTGACTCTTGAACAACAGAAGTTTGAACTGTGCAGGTCCACTTATATGTGGATTTTTTTTCAGTAAGTATAATACCTGTCTTTTCATTTTATAGATCTTTAAATTAACTAAATGTGGAGAAAAGTTTGTGTTTGATTAGAGATCTCTGTATATGGCATCAAGAGTCCTCATTCTGTCCAAACTGTTTCAGCTTCCTGCTCTTGGTTGAGTCATGTATTAATTCCTTCATTTTTGAGGCAGAGAGAACAATGTGCAATTTTTTGACTGTGCAGGGGATGGAGGTGCCCCTAACCCCTGTGTTGTTCAAGGGACAACTATATATAATAGAAACTACAAAGAGGTATGTAAAGAACCAAACAGATAAAATCCCATTATCTAGGGTTATATATAGCCAACAGTTTAGTGTATTATTTTCTTAGTAGATTTGATCCTGCATGGGTCCACTTATACATGGATTTTTTTCCGTCAATACATATTGAATTCTATACAATCCATAATTGGTCAAATCCGTAGACATGAGTGCTGACTGTAAAGTTATATGAGTTTTCAACTGTGTGTGAGGGGGTCAGCACCTCTAACCTTGATGTTGTTCAAGTGTCACTCTATTCTTTTTTCTTAGTTGTATGTGTGACAAACCATCACAAAACTTAGTGGCTTTAAGCAACAACTCTTTAGCTACTGATTCTGCTTTTTTTGTTGTTCAGTCATGTCTAACTCTTTGCAACCCCATGGACTGCAGCATGCCAGGCTTCCCTGTCCTTCACTATCTCCTAGAGTTCGCTCAAACTCATGTCCATTGAGTTGACGATGCCATCCAACCATCTCATCCTCTTTTGTCCGTTTCCTCATGCCCTCCATCTTTCCCAGCATCAGCTGTCATCAGTGAAGGCTGGACTCAGCTGGGGAGTTCTTCTGTTTCAGACTGGTTGCCTCATCCATCTGTGGTCAGCTGAAGAACTGCTTGTCTTCTTTTGGCTGGGTTCTCTCATATGTGTAGGGCCTCATCTCTGGTCAGGGTGGTCTCTCATCAGCCAGCAGGAGGGTAACTCGAGTTTCTTCATAGGACAGAATCTGTGGAGAGGGCAGGCATGTGAAGAGGCTTTGAATATGCATACCGTTACTTCTGTTGTATTCTTTTGGCCAAAGCAGGTTAAGCCAGAAGACTAGCTGAGATCTGAGGGTTGGGGAAGTAGACTCCAGCCTTTGGTGGGAGGAGCTGCAAAGTCACGTTTCAGAGGATGTGTGCAAACAGGAAGGAGTGAAGGTTTGTGAGCGTTTTTGCAGTTTGTTGCAGTGTATATATGTGAGTGCATATGCAGTTACATGTTCTGCATTTTTCATCTCCAGATAGGCTCCAAATCAAAGTTGCTTATTTGACTCTGTGATTATACTAGGGAGATTAAACAAAGTGTCTCAAATGGTATGTAGAACAGAAGAGGCAGTCAATAAATAAATTAGAAAAGAACAGAAGGAAATGTAACTTCTTTAGGCAACTGCTCGAATTCCTTTCCTGTCACTTCCTGGTTGGTTTTATTTCTCCTCTGATGTCTTTCCACGTGTATTCCCCTGGTTGATGATACCGACGCATGTACTCGTGATGGGAGAGCACCTGGTTCTGGGCCCCTCTTCAGCCTGTCACCAGCTTTGAGATCTTGGAAAAGTCACTCAACCTGTACCTCAGTGACTTCATCTATTTAATGAGAATGGTGATGGACAAGGAGTCCTGGCGTGCTGCGATTCATGGGGTCGCAAAGAGTCAGACACAACTGAGCGACTGAACTGAACTGAACAACTACAGAGTTATTGCGAGAGTTTAATTAAGTCATGAGTGTGGACATGTGTTGGTAACATATCTGTGTTTTTTGTCCTAGTAACTCTTTGATGCTTTTGTAGAATGTCTATAACAATTTCTTAGTTAACATTTTCTTTTCACATCCCTAGAATTTTGAACTGTTTCTATCTTTTTAAAAAGAGAAGTTGAGTTTTTTTTTTTTCCAATTAAAGCACTGTTCATTTCTGCATAGTGTATGTTAAAGAAAATTTGACTTTAACAATCTTAGCCTGTGCAGTAATCTTCAAACACCATAATCTGATGGAGCCCCTTGCATAATGTCCGTCTTCTCCGATGAGAAATGACATTCTTAACATCAATAGATTCTTAGGCTTTTCTGACAGGAAGTAATTTTGAGTATGTATAATCAGTTATAGGATATGCTTGTCAATAAATTTTTCCTGCAAAAATAAATCAGAAGTCATATCAAAATAGCATTATGAAAAAAAAACTGTTTTCTTTAATACTTCCCATGAAATGGTCAGTCATGCTTGAGGCTTAAAATTGTTTTTATTTAGATGAAGGCAGTTTATTTAATTTGTGTGCTGGCCATCTTTCCAGCTAGCCAGTTTGCATAAATTTCATGTCCTAGCAGGAAAAAAAAATACAGTTGTGGTCTAGAATCAACCTTTTCTCTGTCAAGTATCTGTAATTTTTCTTTACCCTTGATTGGCTGCTTCCACTTCCCAGACCCTGTGAATTTCACCATAAACCTTTATTACCACCCCCTACCCACACACATGCCTAGCTACCCTAACAAAGAGGAACTTCTTCCTAAAACTCCCCTGTGTTTCTTTTTGCTCTTCTCTGGACAGTGAGTAATTAGAATCAATCTTCTCCCATTTAAAAAATATGTCTGTACCTGTCCTCGTAGATCATTTATTTAGTTTTTTTTTTCCTGTCTATTTATTTTTTCATTCATTCATTCATTGTTTATCTGGCAGCAACAGTGTTGCATGCCATGGATAAAAAGACAAATCGGTCCTGGCGCTGACCCATAGATTTTGCCCTGTTACAGGAGGGATAGTCAGTGAAAGTGACATTTGACCAGAGCCTTAAGAGAGTTGTAAACAAAGGCTTTGAGGGTCTTGAGGGTGGAGGGAGGAGACCACATTATTTATGCCTTCCTTCCTAAGGACCACAGCCATGTGCCCCCTTTTGACAAGAATTAGAGTCATAAGAGGATGAGGCGAAGAGCAGAGCAGTGATGATTTAGAGCTGGCTTGAGCCTTGTCATGAGGAACCGTGCACTGTCGTGCATGCCAGTTACTGGGGTACTGTAGGGAAGAGTGGTTTATTTACCTGGGGCTAGGGTCTCGTATATAGTCTCTTATAATGAAGCCGCTTAACAGTTGCTGAGAACTAATTGCTTGTGAGTCTAGACATTTTATGTACTTCATATTATTTTATAGCAGATCTTTAATGTAAGTATTACTGTTCCTTCTGCAGATGAGCAAACTGAGGCTGATAAAGGTTATGTAACATCCCTATGATCACATAGTTAGTATGAAGCTGAGCTAATAATTCAAATCCAAAACATTCTTTCCTTAGAGGGTGAGTTCCAATTTTAATAAAATATGCATGCATGAAGAAACTAATATCATAGTAAAATACACTGCATGCCATTCTGACTATGAGTGTTTTTAAGGCCGTTTGACAAAGAGGGACAGCGTTTGAAAAAAATACACTGCCAACATAAAGCCCCCTTTGGCCTTAATCCAGGTCACTCAGAGCCACTGTGTTATGAACTTCACCTCCTACAGGCAGTTACAACCAATACAATTTTAGGAAGCATTCATAGGCTTAATTTCAGAGTTCCAGAATTCTACAAAACTGTGCCTTCACTCAAATTTATTATTACGTCTAAGTTGCTCTCTTGCTTTGAAAGGTTAGATATATTTAAAATGGTTGGACAGAGGAATGAAGTAGGAAACTAGGGAGTTATTTTGGCATATGTAAGGTACTGTGGCCCAGCTGTTAAAGATTTCTGCTTCAAGCACAGTGTGTTTAAATCACTACAGGCTCCTTCCTCTTGTGCTTTGGCAAAACGTTTACACACCTAACTACACCTAAAGTCAGAGAAAAATTTTCCAGTCAACCTAGCAATCAGTAGGGAATGATTTCAAGGAAGAAAAATATCCTTTTATTTGGTTAGGCATGTGAGAAACTAGATGGCAGAGCTCACTCTGCAAAGAGGGGACCTTTAGGAACATGTCTGGGAGAGTTAGCCTTCGGTCCAAACCATGAGCATGTTTGTCTGTAGTTCTGTACTCCAGGCCCTCATCTCCCACCTGGACATGGCCCTTCTCCCCTTGGAGTCACCTGGACCTGGATCATTTTTCTTCTGTACTTAAACCTCTCAGTGGCTCCCTTAGGCCCACAGGGTAATGTCCAAACGTCTTAGAATGGTGTGAGAGCTGCCCTACTTCCCCCTCTGCCCCATAGCCTGACCTCTCGGCCAAAGGCCATTTCTAAACTCTTCTTTCTCCTGCTTCCCCTCCCATACAAGGCAGGATCTCTTGCAGTTTTCAGAATAGAGTGGGCTGTTTCCTGCTTCTAGGCTTTTGCTAATGCCCTTACTGGTTCCCTAATTCTGCCTGTGAGTATGAAGACATGCTAGAATATCATCAGTCTTGAATCGTGCCACCTGTAAGATGACTTTATAGCACATAGCTGTGTAGGCCTACTCCGGGGAATGGGAATCAAGTCCTAGTGGTTTGGGTTGGAGTCCAGAGCACCGGGGGAGGTGCTTGGTGTCCACTGAAGAGCAGCACGACTGTTGAAGGAACCAGTGAGTCAGTGACTCTCTGGGCGTTTCTCCTTTGGTTTCCAGAAGGAAACGTTTAAGCATAGCACTTTATCTGTTTCCTACAAGGTGTTTTAGCTTTTTTTGAAATTCAAGGGAAAAACAAGTAAAGGCTCTAATTAAACCAAGATTCTGAATTGACACTTTATTTCCCAGTGATGTTATAAATAGCCCTGCCAGAAGACACTGGGTTAATGAATCCTGGCTTTCTGTAGGTTATGGATGACATGTCAGACTACTGTTGGTATCTTGGGGATTATGAGACTGTGCCTTCTAGGGCCTATTTAGCAACGGTGCTGGGCCTTCCCAAGTGCCTGATTCAGGAGCCCCCTAGTGAGTCAGAGCTTGTGGCATCAACAGTCAGGTTGATGAGTGAGACTTGGAGATAGGGAGTAAAAGGGACTGAGCAGACCTTCTTGTAAGATGGTGACTCCCCTCTGCACCTGGCAGGAATGAGGTTTTTGTGAGTTTCTAACGGGAGCAACAGCCTTATTCTGAAAAATAAATTGCAAACAAATAGAAAGCCCCAAATACAGCAAGCTAAAATGTCTGGAGTGCTTACCATGAGCCTAGAATTTTGCCAAGCATTTTCCTGAAGCATTTATCCTGAAGTCTTCTACTTCATAGCATGGTATATACTGAGACCTAGTCCCTGGTTTTTCTTGGTTATATGTATGTACATGTATGTATGTGTGTATGAAAGTGTGTGCGTGTGTATGTATGTGTGTATGTATGTATATATATTTACACACATCCACACATTTCTTTGCTCTGACTTCTGAAGGGGTCAGGAAGCAAAGATGCCTTTGTAGTAATAAGCGCACCTAAGCACCTGGATCTTATCCTCTAATATCACTGCCCACAAAAATGACCCACGTTCCTCTGGGAAATGCTAATTCCAGGGCTGAGGCAAGATGATCTTGAGACTCTTATGAGCCCAGAAAGGAAGGAACTGCTACAATATAAAAGGACGACTTAAGGGACATAGGAAGCAGATTGAAGAGGCTTCTGCTGGCCAAATCTGGGATAATCTGAGCACCGAAATAACTGACTGTAGTATGAATTATAAACAGTTGTGAAGGAGGAGTTAATAATCCCATACTGATGACGGATGGATGGATGGATGTGGGGAGAGTAGGAAGTTTTTGCTTAATAACTACCAGGCGCCAACCAGTAAACGTGGAGGGAGTACTGGAGCAGGAAAAGTCAGCGTATCATCCCCATCATAGTAAAACTGGATCAAGCAAGATTCATCAATGGATGCTATCTAAGCAGAAGTGTGGAGGAGCAGGATATTTGTGTGCCATTTAAGGCTCTCCCACAGATTGCTTATTAGCTAGAAGGGAAAAGTAGTGATTACAAAGTGGAAAAATTGGACTGCTGTTTGACCAGGATCAAAGTTAATATCACCATTGAAAGGCAGATAAACATCTGCCTCCAGATGTGGTTTCTTGAGAAGATGACAGCGTTGTCTGTATGGTATTCTGGCCAGGAATGTATATCAGACTCTAATCATGAGGAAACATCAGCCAGATGCTCTGTTGAAAAAACAGGGGCAGGGAGAGCTGGATCCTTCGAAAGTATCATGATCACAAAAAGGCTGTGGAGATGTTCCAGGTTACAGGGGGTCAAAGGGACTTGGCAGCTAAATGCAGTACCTGATTTGAGACTGGATCCTGTACATAAAGAAAAATTGGAATATGCGTCATCAATTAAAGGGTGGCATCCATGTTAAATTTATTAAAGTTAGTAACTGTGCTGTGGTTATATAAAGGAAAATCTCTGTATAAAATACACTCTGATGTATTTAGGCATAAAAGCCCATGATTTATGGTTTGGGCGTAAATGCATACACACATACAATAATATATATATATATATCACACATACAGTTATAAAATATATATATAATTGTATGTGTGTATGCATTTAAGCATATATATATGCATATATATGTATGCATATATATATATAAACACATATGTATTTATATGTGTGTGTATATACACTTTAATTTACATACATAGAAGGAAATGGCAGCCCACTCCAGTATTCTTGCCTGGAAAGCCCCCTGAACAGAGGATCCTGTTGGGCTACAGTCCGTGGGGTCACAAAGAGTCGGACATGACTTACAAACTAAAACAACAACATACACACTTTAATATGCATATATAAAAATATATGTATATATACACACATGTAAGATAGAGAATATGCAAAAACATGGGAAATGTTAAAAATAACAATAAATAACCACAGATGAATCTTGAGTAAAGGGTCAAAGAGTATGTTTATGTTTTGTTTTCATATTCTTACAACTTTTAAGTTTGAAATTATCCCCCAGTAAAAGGTCTAAAAGTTAAAAGTGTATATCATGATCATACTAATGATTATCTTCTAAATAAATATTTCTTCTATTTGCTGTCCTCTCTGCTGTTTCTTTTCTCTCCTCTTCTTCTGCTCCTTAGAAATCCAAGGCTGGTGAGAAGGGCATCTCTGTGGGGCAGACGGTCATCACGAAGCATCGGAACACCCGGTACTACAGCTGCAGGGTTATCGCCGTGACGGCGCAGACCTTCTATGAGGTCGTATTTGATGACGGCTCCTTCAGCAGGGACACCTTCCCTGAGGATATTGTGGTGAGTAAGGCTCTGGGTGCCTGCTCCCCAGCTTGTTTTCTGCATAACTAAACTAGCTGAACCTCTCAGGAATCTTCATCTTGGTTCTTGGTGTAGCTCATTTCATTTAATATTCAGTTCAGGTGTTCTCTTCCCCCACCACAATCCTTGGAAATGTTGTTTTCTAGGAGGTTCCTTAGCCATCATTATTCTAAATAGTAGGTGAATTTAGACTCATCTTCCCAGATTCTTTTAACTGAATGAGAAGCGTATGTGGCCAGAAACAAAATGTGAATTCACCTGTTCTTATCTATTATGGAGTTTGTATATTTGAATTCCTTTATTACTTTTTTTTCTTTATGCTTGGCTGGAGAATATGGCTTTTATTAATCTGACCTGACAGTGACATCTGTAATCTGACAGAAACATCTGTGCATGTTTCATATGGGAATAACAAAAATCACACAAGCAAAAGGCTCTTTTATTGAGTTTCTTAACTGTGGTCTGAAAGGGGACCCATATGTGCCTGTCTGTCTGTCTCCTTCCTCTGGCCCCTCAGTGAACACCTTGGGTCTTGTTCAGAGGAACTCTGTGTCTCAGGGTCTTGCTTTTGAGCAGGATGTTTCACAAGAAAAGCAGTTTCAGCAGAAGGTTTTTTGAAACTGAGATCAGGGTTAGTCTTCCAGCCATCTTGTTACCCTTGTTTATTTACGGCAAGTATCCATTTGAGGAGCCAGGCCTCAATAATGTAGTTGTAACTTCTGCCTTGTCCTCAGTCTGCGATGCTTTGCCCTTGTTTGTATTTGGAAATATGTTACTCTTTAAGAGTAATAAGTATGTATTTTGCATAACTGATAATTAAATGTAACCTTTTGAGATTGCTTATAAACATTTCCAGAAGTTTGGTCTCCTGGGGCAGCAGAAACATTGATTCAGTCAGCTCTTGGTTAAGCTTACTTCTCTATGCCTTTAAGAGGGACAAGTATGTAAACAAAAGTTACCTTATTTGAAAGATTTCAAAGCAAATGATTTAAAGAAATTAAAAATCCCAGGACTTGACCCTACACCCTAAGGGTGAATTGTGGGGTTTTTTTTTTTGCAGAATTCTCCCTGGAGCTTTGCTGCTCTGATGTTGCTCTTCATAAGCAGCAGCCGTTAGGTCACACGCTTGCCTTGCTAGCCTAGGCCCTCCCGTCAAGTGCGCAGTCCCCAGACACAGTATCTGCTGTGTACTAAGCATTGCACTGGGTGCTGGCAAAAAGAAGGTGTGATTCCTTTTCAGTCTGGAGGGATGTGGGCTGGTAAATGGGTGCTTTCCAGACAGCACAGTAATTGCTATAGACGAGTCCGAAGCAACTTCCCCACTGCGGGGATCAGGAGACTGAGTCTGAGATTCTACAGGGTCAGTAGGGCCGGCACTGATGGAGATGCGTCACGTGCCAGGTTTGCTTCAGGAGCTTGACACATGGGAATCGTTTCACCCTCACAGTCTTGCGTGCTAGTTACTACTGTTTTCTACATTTGGCTGCTGAAAAAAAACTGAGTCACAAAGCAATAAATAACTTTCTCACAGTGATATGCAGCTAGTAAGTGTCAGAAAGAGTGTTCAGTCCAGGAGATTGGCTCCAGAGCCTCTGTTCTTAACCCCTGGGAAGAAAAAGGACTTTCAAAGTGGGAGAGGGCGAGAGAGGTACTGAAACACACAAGCCACTCAAGCCCCTCGGTGCTTGTCAGACCTGCCCAGTTACATACTTATCTCAGAATCTGCCTCCTTTTGTGCAGGCTGACAATATTGAGCTGGCCAAAGACAGAAAACTTTGCTGGGGATCCTGCAGGGGATAAAGCAAAAGAGTTGTGAGCACTCACCCCTAACTCTGAGCAAATAGTTAGGTCTTTATCCATGATAGTATGTAGTGAATCCTAAATTTCCTTTCACGTCATGAGCCTCCATACACCCAGTCAGTCATAAGCTTTCTTGGAAAGTCTTCAGCTTGAGCATTGGAAAAGAGTGGCTGTGATCCTGGGAGTTTTCTGAATCCACAAGTTTTTCCTTTGATACCTTTAGCCCCTACTCTCTGTGAACCCAATCAAGTTTGGCTTGAAGTATTTGTGGGTGTTGTGAGAACAAAAATTTGTGAGGTAGTTCAGAAACACCTTGGCATTTAAATCACCAAGAATAAAAGAGCAGAAATTCTTTACAACTCGATTAGCTATTACTTAGCATACATGATAAAGGCTTGAGGTTTAGCAGTTGGGGTGTGTGTGTACATGTGCGTGTCCCCAGCTCTAGCCTTGGAGGGAGTGGCAGTGCTCACAGTGGTATGAGTTAGTGGAGATTGGAGCAGGGGCTGCTGTATGAATTTGCATGAAGGATAATTTTTTCAGGGAAAAAGCAACTCATCTTTTAGCAGGTCTTCTCTCTTTGATCCAGCCTTTCCTCCCTCAACAACTCCCTACCATCCTTTCCCATCTGGTACATTTTTGGTTACCTGTTCCAGGCCTCTTAGACCAGCCAAGTAGGAACATTTTAGTGATGCTGTATTTTCAAGTTATACACACTTTCTCATAACGTCACTGTTTGTTGGCTGCTGTGGCCTCTTCCGCTTTGTTCTCTTAGTGCTGAAAGAGACATCTCCAGATGTCTTTATTTGGTTGCTCCATAGGGAAGGTTTTATTTTTCCTTATAATATGGTATTAGAGTTCTCTGGAGAAATAGACCCTTAAATAAGAGGCTTGTGTGTGTTTAATATATTACAAGTAAGTATATGTAATATATATGATTTCTGATAAGGGTATTGGCTCATTTGATTATGGAAGCCAAGAAGTCCCAGGATCTGTAGTCAGCAGACTGGAGACAGGAGAGGCTCAAGACCCAGGAAGAGCATCAAGTCCAAAGTCAGGAAAAAGCTGAGTCCCAGCTCAAAGCCAGTCAGGCAGGAGGAATTCCCCCTTATTTGGAAAAGGGTCAGCCTTTTTGTTCTCTGACTGAATGGGTCCTAGGGAGGATCGTCTGTTTTGTCTGTCAATTCAGTCACTAAAGTCATCCAATAACATCCTCAGAGACTCACCTAGAATAATATTTGACCAAATACCAAACATGTGGGCACCCATGGCCCTGCCAAGTTGATACATAAAATTAAACACCACAAATACATTGTCCTGGGGTGTTTAAGGAGACTGTTCACCTTGTGTTGCCGGAAGCTCTGAGTTGGAGGCAGAGTGTAACTTCCCTTTCTGTGAGGCAGCCACAGTTTGGCTGGTTTGCAGCACTCTGCAGATCAACTCCACTAGCTATGTGCTCTGTCCTGGTCATCATCCAGATTCCCAAAAGACAATGTCATGGATTTTCTGAAGCAAGCTTTTTAAATTTAAAGAACTTCTGGGGATTGTTTGGGATCTGTGTTTCTGACTTACATTAATGAAAGCTGCCTGATTAAATGCCCTCATAGTATGTCAACTAGACTTCAGTTTGGTATGGGGAATTTGATGTTGTATTTCAAAACATAATGTGTATAATGAAGTGTGTTGTAAATATACTCACATGTTTATTATTTATTCCCATATATGATATTATGTAAATACATTTATATCACCATTTTTCAGCCCGTGTGGATTAATTCTTATGATCATCCCACTTCCACTTTTGCTCTCCATTGACATCAGCGCTGTCTTCTGGGAGGTGGGAACCCCACTTGGGACCCTAACGAGGAGATTATCAGGAGATAAGAAAAATGTGACCAGCTTTGTTTCTGTCTCAGCATCTTGCAGATCATGGCAGAGTAGTTATTTGGGTGGAAACATAGTCCATATTCCTCAGAGAAACCTCGTTTTTTTAAGATGATATACCTGTGCCGCCTGAAACTGGAGGTAGAAGATGATTTTCTCTTCTGTTTGTCTGAAAGCTCTCTAATCTGCCCAGTGTGCTTATCGAGTGTGAGTACCGCTGGAAAGGCCCTTTCATCAAATGCAACTAAATGTCAGTGTGACTGGCTAGTGAAGAAGTAGACTCTCTGAGCTGTGGGTACTTGCCAGCTAGAACTGCCATGAAGGTGAAGCACAATTTCAGTTTCTTAACTAAAAATAAAATCTAGAACAGTGAGCTTAATTATCCCAAAGTGTTTATTTACGTAGAAATACAGGGAGGCCTGGCGTGCTGCAACTCATGGGGCTGCAAAGAGTCGGACACGACTGAGCAGCTGAACTGACAGTCCTTCATGAAGCCTGATGCTTTAGCAAAGAAATACATTCCCTTATTTTTTGAATCACTTTATCATCCCTCCAGAAGAGAAACATTTAATGCAGGCTTGTCTATTCATGTTTGAAAATAAATTTACTGTGCATTAAAATACCTTTGTTAGGGTTATGTGACTAGAAGGGAGTGTTTGAAACTGTAGGGAGAAACATTCTTTGGACTACCTGAAAATTTCTTTCCAGACCTAGGTGCTTTATTTCTGTGATAGCCAGAAAAATGTCCCAAATATTTTGTCTCAACAGTACACCTGCAGAATGTGTGTATCAGTCCCGTTAAACTCAGCATGCAATCTGTAGCTGTCAGGGTAAGTAATAAAAGATGTATTGCTACATGCCTCCGTCAGTCTATGAAATTGCAACACACTTCCTGATGAATTTTTTTTGTCTCCTACTATTTTGATGGGAACGAAAGTTGCCCACTGAAGAGAATTCAATGAGCAAAGCGATTCCAGGGCCCCCTGTTCACCTTTGCTAAAACTTGAGATCCTCTGGCATGCCCGTGATGACACTAGAATGATGGCTGCTTGCTTTCGTCTGCACTTGGAACTCATTTCAGGGGAGGAGGATGGTGCAGTGTGATCTGGATGGTTTTAGGACCAGCACTTAACATTCACCACTTGGCTGGAGAAGAGAAACAGGACCATTTAGAAATTTGACAGCAGGAGTCCATCACTGAAATTTCCATGAGGACTTGCTACATTTTTCAGCATCCGTTGAAATGTGAAAAAAAAAGCATAAGAACTATACTCTTCAAGATATGAGGGATGGATTGTCATGGCCTTTAGTTTCTGTGGGCTGTACAGTGGAAACCAAAATTCTTAAAGCTAATTTTTTTCTCAGTTATAGACAAGTTGCTCAAACTTTCAAGCCTCAGTGTTTTTGTTTCCCCACTAAAAAGGGAATAATTTATACCTTCTGAGATTATTGAAAGGACTAAATGAGCTAAATGTCTTTTTCCTCTCCCATCTAGTTTATGCTGCCCTTTCTGGTCTTGATGAAATTTGGTTAGAAGATGTGTACTTAGTACTTTGTTCCAACTTATTAGGTTAAATGAGTGTCTGTATAAGGTGAGACTTCAGCTTATTTTTTCCACTTGTAAAGCAGTCCTGGTGTCTTTAGACTTTATAATAAATTTATGCATGTATTTTTGCATTTATTCTTTGCATTTATGCATGTATTTTTCAGCATGTTTAAAGTGCTATTAATACTTATTGACTTTTCAGGACAAACCTTGCTCTGGAATAAGTTTGTGCTCAGTTCATAGATGTGATACTTGCCAGGTTACAAAACCTTTTGATTTGTGTGAGCTCCCCAAACTAGGGGTGACAAGAGTCAGGACCAGAATGCAGGCTGATCCCCTGCCTTCCACTGTTTGTTGCCTCCATGCTCTCTGTGACTTAGCGTTGCTGTCATAGAAGACCCTGTACCTAACTGCTCAGGGTTCAGCACCCCCACAAGTCCCCACTTGGCAAGTGTAGGTGTAGGGGTAACTCTGGATGCTCAGGAGGCAAAGGAATATGTTGGGGTGGGGAGTGAGAAGCTAAGAAAATGTTTTCCTGAAAACTCTGTGTTATAGGGTCCTGGGAAGTGTTTTTTAATTCCTATTGGCACATAGATTTTAAAGTAACCTGGATTTTTAAGTTAGGTGAAAGGCATACCCCACCCCATCTGTGTTATGTATGCTCCAGACTAATTGTCACTCACCAGTCCTAGTTCTTCTAGAATGAATGGAAATTTGCCAGAAAAGGCTCCAGGGACTTTTATCGGTTTAGGATTCTGTAGGTGTGGCCCATAGGGCATTTAACTGCTTGAGAGGGACACCCTTGCCTCTCTTTCCTGGCTGTAGAGTTGAGAGTCTGCCAAGTTCCTATTGATTTTTATATCCTTGCCTTTTATACATATTAAAAAAAATCTGTTATTACCTTGATTTTAATCAACAGTTTACAACTTACTTTTTTTAAGCCTTCAAATTCAGCTAACAAATTGTCTTATTTATGCATATAATGATTTTTTTACATAAACATTTAGAACAAAGTCATTTGTTTCTTGATTAATATTTTATAATGTATAAATGAACTGATGAAATTCTCACCACTTTACATTTAAGTAATCAAATTTCCTTGTACATCTTGACTGTGTTTATAGATTTAATATATAAAGTTCTCACAAATGTTATAATTTTTTTAACTCACTCAATGCCCATAATGCTGATAAGTCTAACATTAATTTAGTAGTTCAAATTCTATTTCAAAAAGCAAACAACACATACAGCAGTACAATATTTACAAAACATTTTACTGTGCCTTTATATAAATACAATTTACATTGGGTAATCTATTAAATATAATATGTATTTAAATACATTTTAATTGATATATAAGTAAATAGAATTCTCTACCCACCAAGAGGGAATAATATTAGTATATTGGCTAGAAGTTGACTAAAAAAAACTAAAGAACCTCAGGCCATTCAGAGGCATAGAGTCTGGTTATATCTTTGAAGACTGAACCTGCAGTTGCTGGGCTGGGGCTTCTAAGTAAGGTCAGCTTTCATCTGATTCTTCAACTCTAAATTGTGTGCTCTTCACTGAGGCTCTGATTAGTTTTATAAGTTTCATGAACTGTCTCAAGTTGGTGGAGGTGGGTACTTACCAATCCCTAGAATTTTATTCTCTTTTGTCATTCTTGGGTGGCTTTTTGCCTTAAAGCCAGGGCATACTAATGAAATGCTGAAGTCCTTATTTGTGCTGGACTCCCTTTGTCTTTTAGAAATTGTATGCATCTCTACCCTTGATTCTGTAGCCATCATACTGACAGTGTCCATTTAGCACTGGTGAACCTCTGAAGAAAAGTATGTCATTGCCCTGATACTCCACTCAAGAGACTGACAAGGTGTCTTCAGGGAAACTAATTAATTATGTTTTTCTTCAAATACATACCTCTTTCACTTGGCGGTGTTTCTCTTTTGGCAATATCTCAAGGGGATTGGTTTGAGGAACTTCTCCCCAGGAGACAATTCTTTCCCATCCTTGTCTTTCCAAGGGAACTTAAAGGTATATAGCATTCCATCTTCACTCTAACAAAATCACAATAACTACCTTGAACTTGAGGGCACTGTTATTAATTTCTAGGACTTTATCATCTCTTCTCAGTGGGCTTCCCAGGCGGTGCTAGTGGTAAAGAACCCTCCTGCCAGTGCAGGAGATGTGAGAGACACAGGTTCAATCCCTGGGTTGGGAAGATCTCCTGAAGAAGGAAATGGCAACCCACTCCAGTATTCTTGCCTGGAGAATCCCATGGACAGAGGAGCCTGGCTGGCTATAGCCCATAGGGTTACAAAGAGTCGGACACAACTGAAGCAACTTAGCACGTCACATCTCAATTCAGGGTTTAACCCCAAGGGTGGCATGATCCAAATCTATCTGTGTTTGGGAATATCCAATCATATCATTCTTTTTGACCTATATATTCAGTGCTATTTTAGGTACCATAGGGGATTCAGGATGTATAAGCATAGGTGAAGAAGTGATTCTGGGTATTTTGGAGACAAAATAAAGTACCCAAGTGGGTTTGAAACACTAAAAAAAAATTATCAGAAATATTCTATACCATGGAATTCTGGGAAGCTCATGGATTTTTCAAGTTTCTAAAAAATTTTATTGAAGTATAGGTGTCTTACAATGTGGTGTTAATTTCTGCCGTACAGCAAAGTGATTCAATATATAGATAGATAGATAGACCCATAGATATACATTCTTTTATATATTCTTTCCCTTATGGTTTATCACAGGATACTGAATACAGTTCCCTGTGATACACAGTAGGACCTTGTTGTTTATCCATTCTATATATAATAGTTTGTGTCTCCTGATCCCTAACTCCCAATCCATCTGTTCCACACTTGCTTCCCTCTTGGCAACCATAAGTCTATTCTCTATTTCTTCGAGTCCATTTCTATTGTATAAATAAAAGTTAATTTGTGTCATATTTTAGATTCCACATATGCTTGATATCATATGGCATTTGTCTTTCTGACTTACTTCACTTAGTATAATAATCTCTGGGTTCATCCATGTTGCTACAAGTGGCATTATTTCCTTCCTTTTTATGGCTGAGTAGTGTTACATTATATGTTTATTACATCTTCTTTTTCCATTCATCTATTAATGGACATTTAGATTATTTCCATGCCTTGACTATTGTTAATAGTGCTGCTATGAGCATAGGGGTACATGCATCTTTTTGAATTATAGTTTTGTTTTTTCAGTTTTTAGAGGAATTTCCATACTGTTTTCCATAGTGACTTCACCAGTTTACACTCCCACCAACAGCAGAGGAGGGTTCCCTTTTTTCTATACTCTCTCCAACATTTGTTATTTGTAGATTTTTAAATGATGGCCATTCTAACTGCTGTGAAGTGATCCCTTGTTATAGTTTAGATATGCATTTCTCTACTTACTAGCGAAGATGAGCATCTTTTCATGTGCCTATTGGCCACCTGATGTTGTCTTTGGAGAAATGTCTATTTAGATCTTATGCACATTTTTTGATTGAGTTGTTTCTTTTTTGATATTAAGTTGTAACAGCTGTCTGTATATTTTGGAAATTCAGCCTTGTTGGTCATATCATTTGCAGATGTTTTCTCCCAGTCCGTAGGTTGTTGTTTCATTTTTATTATAGTTTCCTTTGTCATGCAAAAGCTAATAGGTTTGATTGTGTCCCGTTAGTTTATTTTTTCTTGTATATCTGTTGCCTTGGGAGACAGGCCTAAAAAACATCGCTTTGATTTATGTCAGAGAATGTTTTGCCTATGTTCTCTTCTGGGATTTTTATGGTGTCTTCTTTTAAATTTAAGTCTTTAAGCCATTTTGAGCTTATTTTTGTGTATGATGTGAAGGTGTTTTCTCATTTCATTGATTCACATGGGACTCTGCAACTTATGAGTCCATGGACTGTAGCCCACCAGGCTCCTTTATCCCTGGAATTTTCCAGTCAAGAGTACTGGAATGGGTTGCCATTTCCTGCTCCAGGGGATATTTCTGACCCAGGGATCAAACCTGCATCTTTTGAATCTCCATCATTGATAGGCAGGTTCTTTACCAGCTGAGCCCCCAGGAGAGCCCTAACTGACCCAGCACCACTTGCTAAAGAGACTGTCTTTTGTTGATTGTATATTCTTGCCTCCTTTGTCAAAAATTAATTGATTGTAGATGTTTGGGTTTATTTCTGGGCTCTCTGTTCTTTTCCATTGATCCATATGTCTGTTTATGTGCCAATACCCCACTATTGATTACTGGAGCTTTGTAGTAGTGTCTGAAGTTTGGGATGGTTATGCCTCTTGCTTTCTTTTTCCTCAAGATTTCTTTGACAATTCAGGTCTTTTATGGTTCCCTATAAGTCAGTCTCAAAAACGACAGTATGATTTCTGTACATTTCCAAGGCAAACCATTCAATATCACGGTAATGCAAATTTATGCCCTGACCAGTAATGCTGAAGAAGCTGAAGTTGAACAGTTCTATGAAGACCTACATGACCTTTTAGAACTAACACCCCAAAAAGATGTCCTCTTCATTATAGGAGACTGGAATGCAAAAGTAGGAAGTCAAGAAATACCTGGAGTAACAGGCAAATTTGGTCTTGGAGTACAGAATAAAGCAGGGCAAAGGCTAATTAGAGTTTTGCCAAGAGAACGCACTTGTCATAGAGCAAACACCCTCTTTGAACAACACAAGAGAAGACTGTACACATGGACATCACCAGATGGTCAACACCGAAATCAGATTGATTATATTCTTTGCAGCCAAAGATGGAGAAGCTCTATACCGTCAGCAAAAACAAGACCGGGAGCTCACTGTGGCTCAGATCATGAACTCCTTATTGCCAATTCAAACTTAAATTGAAGAAAGTAGGGAAAACCACTAGACCATTCAGGTATGACCTAAATCAAATCCCTTATGATAGTGAGAAATAGATTCAAGGGATTTGATCTGACAGACAGAGTGCCTGATGAACTATGGATGGAGGTTCATGACATTGTACAGGACACAGGGATCAAGACCAGACCCAAGAAAAAGAAATGCAAAAAAGCAAAAAGGCTGTCTGAGGAGGCCTTACAAATAGCTGTGAAAAGAAGAGAAGTGAAAAGCAAAGGAGAAAAGGAAAGATATATCCATTTGAATGCAGAGTTCCAAAGAATAGCAAGGAGAGATAAGAAAGCCTTCCTCAGTGATCAGTGGAGGAAAACAACAGAATAGGAAGACTAGAGATCTCTTTAAGAAAATTAGAGATACCAAGGGAACATTTCATACAAAGATGGACTTGATAAAGGACAGAAATGGTATGGATCTAACAGAAGCAGAAGATATTAAGAAGAGGTGGCAAGAATACACAGAAGAACTATACAAAAAAGATCTTCACAACCCAGATAATCATGATGGTGTGATCACTCACCTAGAGCCAGACATCCTGGAGGGCAAAGTCAAGTGGGCCTTAGGAAGTATCACTATAAACAAAGCTAGTAGAGGTGATGGGATTCCAATTTAGCTATTTCAAATCCTAAAAGATGATGCTGTGAAAGTGCTGCACTCAATATGTCAGCAAATTTGGAAAACTCAGGTTCGTTTTCATTCCAATCCCAAAGAAAGGCAATGCCAAAGATGCTCAAACTACCACACAATTGCACTAATCTCACACGCTAGTAAAGTAATGCTCAGAATTCTCCAAGCCAGGCTTCAGCAGTACGTGAACCGTGAACTTCCAGATGTTTAAGCTGGTTTTAGAAAAGGCAGAGGAACCAGAGATCAAATTGCCAACATTCGCTGGATCATGGAAAAAGCAAGAGACTTCCAGAAAAACATCTATTTCTGCTTTATTGACTATGCCAAAGCCTTTGACTGTGTGGATCACAACAAACTGTGGGAAACTCTTCAGGAGATGGGAATACCAGACCACCTGACCTGCCTCTTGAGAAATCTGTATGCAGGTCAGGAAGCAACAGTTAGATCTGGACATGGAACAACAGACTGGTTCCAAATAGGAAAAGGAGTCCGTCAAGGCTGTATATTGTCAGCCTACTCATTTAAATTATATACAGAGTACATCATGAGAAACGCTGGGCTGGAGGAAGCACAAGCTGGAATCAAGATTGCCGGGAGAAATATCAATCACCTCAGATATGCAGATGACACCACCCTTATGGCAGAAAGTGAAGAGAAACTAAAAAGCCTCTTGAAAGTGAAAGAGGTGAGTGAAAAAGTTGGCTTAAAGTTCAACATTCAGAAAACGAAGATCATGGCATCCAGTCCCATCACTTCATGGCAAATAGATGGGGAAACAGTGTAAAACTTTAATTTTTTGGGCTCCAAAATCACTGCGGATGGTGATTGCAGCCATGAAATTAAAGGATGCTTACTCCTTGGAAGGAAAGTTATGACCAACCTAGACAGCATATTAAAAAGCAGAGACATTACTTTGCCGACTAAGGTCCGTCTAGTCAAGGCTATGGTTTTTCCAGTAGTCATTTATGGATGTGAGAGTTGGACTATATAGAAAGCTCAGTGCTGAAGAATTGATGCTTTTGAACTGTGGTGTTAGAGAAGACTTTTGAGAGTCCCTTGGACTGCAAGGAGATCCAGCTAGTCCATCCTAAAGGAAATCAGTCCTGGGTGTTTATTGGAAGGACTGATGTTGAAGCTGAAACGCCAGTATTGTGGCTACCTGATGCAAAGACCTGACTCATTTCAGAAGACCCTGATGTTGGGAAAGAATGAAGGCAGGAGGAGAAGGGGACGACAGAGGATGAGATGGTTGGATGGCATCACCGACTCAATGGACATGAGTTTGGGTAAACTTTGGGGGTTGGCAATGGACAGGGAGGCCTGGCGTTCTAAGGTTCATGGAGTTGCAGAGTTGGACAGGAGGAGTGACTGAACTTAAACTTATAAGTCAACATTTTTTTCTAGTTCTGTGAAAAATATGGATAATTTGATAGGGATTACATGAACTCTGCATTGCTTTGGGTAGCATGACCATTTTAACAATATTAATTCTTCTAATCCAAGAGCATAGGATATGTTTTCATTGTTTGGAATCATCTTCAGTTTCTGTTATCAATATTTTGTAGTTCTCAGTATATGTCTTTCACCTCCTTGATCGGGTTTATTCCTAAGTATTTCAGGTTTTTTGAATGTGATTTTTAGAGGGATTTTAAAAATCATTCCCTTTCTGATATTTCATTGTTAAAGAAATGCAACTGATTTCTATATGTTCATCTTATATCCGGCTTCCTTGATGAATTCATTTCTCAGTTCTAGTAGTGTTTGTGTGGAATCTTTAGGGTTTTCTATATTTAGTATCATGTTCCGTATATAATGAAAATTTTACCTCTTGGGAAGCTCCTGGATTTCCAAGTCAAGTGGCCACAGAGACATTACAGTGTTAGAGACCAAGTTGATGAAGAGACACCTCTTGCTGTGAGGCCACCTCAGCTTTGGGAATTCACGCCCCATCCCAGCCCATTTGTGTTATATTTTCATCACTGATACTCCTTATATCCTCTCACCCTAACTAGGAGCTGATCTGAAAGATGTTATAAGAAAATTACCCAGTGAAGGTTATTGAATGCAAGTTCAGAAATGGAAGTAATTGATGAGGGGCCAGAGATTGAAGGAAGTCACATCAGGGGAAGAGTGATAAGCTGGTTTACTGACTTGTAAAAGTTCTTTGTGAATTTTAGGTACAAGTCCTTTCCTGGATATTTAGCATTTTTTTCTCTCGGTCTGAATAATATTCCACAGTATGACTATAACACTTTGTTTAGCCATTTGCCAGTTGATGGTTGTAAATCCAGTTTGTTAGTATATCTAGTTTGGGGCTGTTACAAATAATGCTTCTATGAACCTTTGCTTTCAAGTTTTTGTGTAGACATGTTTTTTTATTTCTCTGTGATAAACATCTAGGAGTGAGATTTCCGAGTTATATGGTAAATATATGATTGGCTTTTTGTAAAGCCAGTCTACCAAACTGTTTTCTGAGATGACTGTACCATTTTGCATTGGTACATTGTATTGTCAGTCTTTTAGATAATAACCATCCTTGTGGGTGTGTGGTAGTATCTCAGTGTGATTTTAATTTTTATTTCTTTGATGACTGGTGATTTTCAGCATCTTTTCATCATCTTATTAGCTAATTATACATCACCTTTGTTGAAAAGCCTATTCAGATATTTCACTTATTTTTTAAATTGTGTATCAAGTGTTTAAAATATTCTGTGTATGAATTCTTTGTCAGATATATGATTTACAAATATTTTCTCCTGAGTTTATATCTTGTCCTCACTTTATTAATACTGTTTGAAGAACAAAAGTTTTAAATTTTAATGAAGCTTCTTGTATCAATTTGTTCTTTATGGATCATGCTTTTGTTGTCATATTTTAAGAAGTCTTTGTTGAACTCAAGGCCACAGAGATTTTTCTCTTATGTTCTCTTCTGGAAGTTTTATAGTTTTAGATCTTAAATTCAAAGCTATGATCCATTTTGTGTTAATTTTTGTGTGTGGTGTGGGGTCAGAGTCCAAGTTCTGTAAAATGGAAACCATGCAACCTAACGTAATGAATTAGTTGTAAGGGTTAATTGAGAGGATGTTTAGAATCATCATAGTGCAGTACCTGACATGCAGTAGATGTTTAAAAAAGAATTTTCTCTTTTACTTAATTTTCTCAAAACTGCACAACAGAAGGGGAAATTATTACTATTTTTTTAATATTTTGAACTTCTAAAGCCACATGGGTGGCACATTTGCACATCTACTTAATGTCAGGAATATTTTGGAAATATGTATTGAATAAATTCAAAAATTTAGTTTTAAGATAATTTCTGTACCTGTAGGAAAAGAAGAGCAGAAAGAACTAGATAAAAGAGTGGTTCCATCTGCAAAGACAGCTGAAATATGGTTAATATGCTTCGACCTAAGAAAATACTTGACATGCTTTAGATTAGTCCAAGATCATACCTCAAACTGGGACATGTTTCAGTTTTCCAAAGAAAGAAGGAAGGAAGGGAAAAACGAAGGTGGTTTTTTTGTTTGTTTGTTTAGTAATAAAAGAGAAACTAATGAAGAAGTGCTTACTTAAAGAAGAAATTAAACTCCAGATTTTCCATCTTAACTTGAACTTGTTTGTCATAAGGCTTATCTCAGTTGATAAATGATACCATTAACCTCTGAGCTTCTTGAAAACAAGGACCATGTCTGTTTGAGTTACTGTTAATGTACCTAGTTCTCAGTACAGAGTCTGGTTTATAGCAAGTGGCTAATAAATGGTTGTTGAATTAAAAGAGTAGATAAATTAATAATCATCACATATTCAAGTAGTAAATTTGTTATTTTAAGTCATACCTTAGACAATTAGTATCTTATTTTAACATCCACAGTCAATATCAAGAATTGTTTTAAATTTTGAGTTCAAATTCATACTGTTAAGTTTCATGTCCTTTCCAAGTAAAGAACATCTATCCTTAGAGCAGGGCTATGCTTTGGCACTAGTTCCTGGGATAACCCAAGCCTTCAGTGTTTGGTTTCCACCTAAGATTTCTTTAAAGAAGAAGGTCTCTAGCCCTGAAAAAATTAGAAACCACTGGTTCAGATGAAGTGAATTGTTAGGTGCTGCTACACTGCCATCAGAGTGAGGAATCTGTCATGAAGAGAGGGCGAGGGACCCATGGCATCAGTACAGCTGCTGGTACCTGTGTGTGCTTGAGGGCAGGACTGCTGGGAAAAGTCAGCAGTGGTCTGAGCAGCCTCCAACCATGAATGCTTGCCTCCAGACTGTGAATATCAGTGACATCATTTTTAAATCTCAGAGTAGAGCTGAATCAACCTCCGTTTAACTGAAAACATGAACTTAGTGGGAATTCTTTATTCCTTTTAATAAACATATGGCCAGAGGTCACATCATAGCATCAGAATGTCGGTGTTCATTGCTGACTCTTCATGAAAATGGCCCACTAGCTGTCTTGATCGCGTGGTTCCAAACATTTAAATCTTTGCTCCCACTTCATTTTGATCTCAAACCTAGATACTCTAACCCTGAGTGTGGTATAATCATGCATATTTCATAAGTGCCTTAAATTTTCCAGAGTTGACTCTTCCTGTAGCACATTTGTAAGCACACTGTTCTTCATGTAGTTTCTGAAATATATAGCCAACACGGAGAGCTTCCTGAGACAAGCAGTCAACAGGGAGCTGCCTGTTTACAAGCCTTTTCACATTATCTCTCACCTCTATCCAACCCCAGGTGCAGACACACTGGGACATAACACATAAATTGGTGACACATCCCAGAAGATATTGGGCTCATAAATCAACAGAGTTTATGTTCCTATTTGACCACGGGGTTTAAATTATTTTGGTCACAGAATGAACTTAGATTATTGTCTGATATCCAGAAGAAGTCAGTACTGTCTATTCATAGACTAGCACTGCCTTCATTTTATTATTTCCTTTTCATACTTTGTTTGAAAGTAGTTAGCTGATGTTCATGGTTGAGAGAGAACCAGTAATAAATCTTGCTTTTGTTTCATTAAATGAATTACATTTTGAGGTCAGGCTGTGTGCATAAAGGGAGAAGACAAAATGTGGAGAGAGAACAGAGTGAGTGAGAATTTTTCCTTCTATTTCTAATCTTTCCCCTAGTCAGAAAAGGTTCTCTGCTAAGAAGTGAGTAAAAAACCTGGAAGCTGTGACCTGCTGTAGTCTGTTGGTTGTATGTGTTTCTGCAGATACCTGCCTTGCACCATCTGATTTCTTAGCTTCTGTGAAATGGAAGATGTTATGTTTGCATGTCTTCCATGCTTAGATATTTGATCCAATGCCATTAAACATAAAGAATATTTTAACTTTTTCTAAATGTTATAATGGTACGATATGTTGAATAATGTTTTATACATGGCTTTTCAGATCCAAGTAGGGTTTTCCACTACTTCTTGTTCATAATTGATGCTGCTATGATCTATGCCTGAAAAAGATGCCTTTTGCAGACTAATGGCTAACAACTCAATTCAAATGGGAGAGTAAAATTATGTGTATTTCTAGTAGTATAGGTATAAGATTATACTTACGTTATTGTTTTTAAAACAAGCCTGATATTTACCATTTTTAGGCTTTCATTAAAAATAATCTGACTGAATGATTCTATTAAATGTGATATTCTCTTTCTTGAATGACAGATAACACTGAATCTTCTAAAGCGGTTTATCTGATTTATACCATAAAAATAGTGACTAGCTCAAAACACATCAGGCTGTGCTCATTGCATTCTAGGCGGCCAATATCTGAAGCCCTTTTAAAATAGAGACTATAAGAGAACTCATATGAAATTTAATATTTTATTTACAGTTTTAAAGTGTATTTCAATATCAGTGAAACACCTTTCCTGTATTTATGTTAAAACTCTGCCCTGTTTCATGACAAGTTATGTTTCTGCAGGGTTTTGTTTGTGTTTTTGTTTTTGTTTGCAGGAAGTTGGAAGGGCAGACATCTAACTGGTATCTGAGAGTAGGCAGCAGGTTCCCTGCAGGAAAAGTCTAATGAGGCTGAGAAGCAGTGTGTGCGATGCACAGATCCTCTTTCTTCTTCAAGAGTGAGAATCTCAGATCAGTGTGGAAGGCTGATGCTTCCTCAGGAGGCCTTCCTCTTGTAGAAAAAGGAACCCCTGCAGAGCCAGGCCTTTAATAAGCCACGTCTGGGTCCCTGCATGGGTGATTTATGGATTCTTCAGCCAAGGGATATCTTACACTTCACTAAGTGGAGTCTCACTAAAAATATTGCTTCCCGTGAGCCCCTGCTACATGCCAGGCATTGTGCTGGGCCCTGGAAATATGATCATGAGAAATAAAATTGAGATGGTTTTTGCTCTCATAGAATTTATAATCTAGTGGGAAAGAGTAACAAATGACTGTCACACTAATAAAAATGTACTTCAAATTGAGGTAAGTCCTGGAGTGATAGAAATGTAATCCTCTAAGAACAGGTAACAACAAAAACCTTCTGTAGAGATGTGATCAATGTGACCTGAGCTGAGATCTCCAGGATGCGTTACTGTGGCAGAGGATGGTGTCCCAGAAAAGCATGTGCAAAGGCTGTTGTTGGAAGCAACAACCTGCAGGAAGGAGCAACCTGCTTAGGTTGCTGAAAGAAAGCAGGATGCGTTTGCTGGGGGAGGCAGATGGGAGGTCCAGAGAAGGAAGAAAGGGGCAGATGAAGCTACACCTTGAAGACCATCTTATAGGGTTAGATCTTTATTCCAGGAGCAGTGGGAAGCTGCTGATAGTCCCAAGGAGAAGTCAACAGGAGAAAATTTGTTATGAAGCATTTTGTTTGGCTGTGGTGGAGAAGATGAATTGGGGAGTAGGCTACTATGTATGCTGGGGGACCAGTTTGGAGGGCATGGCTGCAGATCAGAGCAGAAGTGATGTGATTTGAACTAGGGAGCAATGGAAGGATCTAAAATACATTTACGAGGTGAAATCAAGAGGAGTCAGTGGTAGACCCATACTGGGGCTGAGGAAGAAAGAGGTGTCATGCCTTGCAGGATTCAGCTCGCTCAGCTGAGTGGAAGGAAGCCCAAGTTTCAGGACAAGATTATGAGTCTACTGTTGGCTATGCTGAGGTTTCCTCTCTTCTTCCCCAGTTTTCCCACCTTGAGCAGTCAACTGCATTTACAGCCATCCCAGGGCCCTGGGGCTGCAAAGCATAGGATTGCTTTGTTTTGTTTCAACTCCTGCAGAACTGAAGGGACACTGAAAGACTCCATGTCACAATGTAAAACAGATATCACATATTTCAGAAATGGCATAGACTTTCACTTCATTTTCATCTCTAAGTGGACATATCACAACATACACACTATTCAGTTCAGTTCAGTCGCTCAGTCGTCTCCGACTCTTTGCGACCCCATGAATGGCAGCACACCAGGCCTCCCTGTCCATCACCAACTCCCAGAGTTTACTCAGACTCGTGTCCATCGAGTCAGTGATGCCATCCAGCCATCTCATCCTCTATCATCCCCTTTTTCTCCTGCCCCCAATCCTTCCCAGCATCAGAGTCTTTTCCAATGAGTCAACTCTTTGCATGAGGTGGCCAAAGTACTGGAGTTTCAGCTTTAGCATCATTCCTTCCAAAGAAATCCCAGGGCTGATCTCCTTCAGAATGGGTTGGTTGGATCTCCTTGCAGTCCAAGGGACTCTCAAGAGTCTTCTCCAACACCACAGTTCAAAAGCATCAATTTTTTGACACTCAGCCGTCTTCACAGTCCAACTCTCACATCCATACATGACCACAGGAAAAACCATACCCTTGACTAGACAGACCTTAGTCGGCAAAGTAATGTCTCTGCTTTTGAATATGCTATCTAGGTTGGTCATAACTTTTCTTCCAAGGAGTAAGCGACTTTTAATTTCATGGCTGCAATCACCATCTGCAGTGATTTTGGAGCCCCCCAAAAATAAAGTCTGACACTGTTTCCACTGTTTCCCCATCTATTTCCCATGAAGTGATGGGACCGGATGCCATGATCTTTGTTTTCTGAATGTTGAGCTTTAAGCCAACCTTTTTACTTTCCCCTTTCACTTTCATCAAGAGGCTTATTAGTTCCTCTTCACTTTCTGCCATAAGGGTAGTGTCATCTGCATATCTGAGGTTATTGATATTTCTCCCGGCAATCTTGATTCCAGCTTGTACTTCTTCCAGCCCAGTGTTTCTCATAATGTACTCTGCATATAAATTAAATAAGTAGGGTGACAATATATAGCCTTGACACACTCCTTTTCCTATTTGGAACCAGTCTGTTGTTCCATGTCCAGTGCTAACTGTTGCTTCCTGACCTGCATGCAGATTTCTCAAGAGGCAGGTCAGGTGGTCTGGTATTCCCATCTCTTTCAGAATTTTCCACAGTTTCTTGTGATCCACACAGTCAAAGGCTTTGGCATAGTCAATAAAGCAGAAATAGATGTTTTTCTGGAACTCTCTTCCTTTTTTGATGATCCAGCAGATGTTGGCAATTTGATCTCTGGTCCCTCTGCCTTTTCTAAAACCAGCTTGAACATCTGGAAGTTTGCGGTTCACGTATTACACACTATTAGCTAACTCTAATCCATTTGATAAAATAGTATTTGACCAAGTAATTCTTCAGTGTGACGGTATGGCCACCCAAATTGATGAGTCCTATTCACCTTTTATGGGCTTGCATCTTGACACACAGACATTTAAATGGAGCATCATTGCCCATCTGTAGTCTGCCTTACTCTACAGTTTATCCTAACTTTCCTTACTCCAAGTTCTCCTCAGCACTCATTTCCATGACTTGACCCATACTCCCCATCTATCCGCCAATGGCCCCAGCCCCATTTCTGTATACATAGCCTGCAGGCTCCCCTCTGGGACTTTTACTTCCCCTCTTCTTCCATGTTCCCTCCCCAGGGCTCTTTCACTGAGGCCTCTGGGAATCCGAGTTCTCATTTTCTGAAGGAGGTGGATCTTCCATGTCCTGAGTATCCTCACTTTTGAGATTTATGCTGCTGCTGCTAAGTCGCTTCAGTCGTGTCTGACGCTGTGCGACCCCATAGATGGTAGCCCACCACGCTCTACCGTCCCTGGGATTCTCCAGGCAAGAACACTGGAGTGGGTTGCCATTTCCTTCTCCAACGCGTGAAAGTGAAAGTGAAGTCGCTCAGTTGTGTCTGATTCTTCACCACCCCATGGACTGCAGCCTACCAGGCTCCTCCGTCCATGGGATTTTCCAGGCAAGGGTACTGGAGTGGGTTGCCATTGCCTTCTCCGTTTGAGATTTATATACCATTCTTAAAAGGAAAGGATCAATACTTACTTTGGTACATGAAATGTTGTGCTTAGCAGTAATAATAAGAAAGCAAAGATTTAACCATCACGTGTGCCCAGTGTTCTGCCTTATATTCCCATGGTTGGCTAAACTTCAAGCAATATAGGTAGACATGAGATGAACAGTACAAGTCTCTGTAGCAGTGTCCATCTGGGTGCAGTCCCTCCTGCTGCTTATGTATCCTGCCAGGGTTTTAAAGGTGCATATACAATCCTTACATGTGTGTATGAGCATGTAGATCTTTATTCGAATGCATCTGGCATCATATTGACCTGATAGAAGCTAGGAATCGCATCCTAGCTTTACTGTTAGGTAGTTACTGCTGATTGGTATTTACGATGGACATTTAAAACCAGTTGCTGGCAAAGCCATCTCCTTTTACCCCTTATCTTCCTCTGTCTTCATTTCTCTTTTTCTATAGTATCATCCCCAAGGTCTTCTTTCTTCCTTCTTAGTTTAACCTATAAAAGCCAGGTTCAGCTGTTCTGGCTCCAGCATCGCCTGCACTGACCCCCCTTTACAGATGTCCGTGTATCCTGGGAGTCTCCTTTTGGCATGTTTTTTGTTCACAGTTGCCAGTATATGCCAGTCTACATCAATTCAAAACAGTGGGTGTCTGTTTCAAGGAAAGTAACTGAGGATGCTAACAAAACCTTGTTTTTTGGAGGGAGATGGGAAAAAAAGACCATATCATAATTGAAATATTAATTGGCTGACTGCTTAGTTTTCCTTAAGCAAGTCAGATATTAACAAAAATCAGGCTTCAAATAAAAATTAATATCCAGCGTGAAAAGAGCAGAGAGGTTCCTACTTCAAAGGTTCATTAACTAGCAGGAAAAGGGCACAACATAATCCTCAGTGTAATTCTGAACCATGCATTCCAGGCTTGAGTGTGATCAGTAAAAGCTAAATTCGCTGCCCTCCTCTAATGTGTTTTTAAGCCTTTGGATTAAAAGCTCTGGTTCTGATGAATATGACAATAGCATGTTATCTATATATCATTTTTATTTTTTTTTCCTGGAACCTACAAACTACAAAATCCTCCTTAATTTCACGTTGAGATTATTTTGATTTGACAGTCTTTTGACAACATAAGCATCATTTGGGGAATTTCTGAAATTTCTGACTTTAAGGGAAACAGTGTTGAGTAGATCGATTGATTCATTATCCTCTCCTCAACCATCTTATTTATCTGTCTGCAATTTGTGACAGACTGGCCTCTGTGGGAACAGGCTGGTAGTAATCACACAAGTCCTGTTCTTCATAAGACAGTCTGTTGTGAACATGATTGTGTAAGTTTACGCATTTGCATTAAATCTGAGAAGGACATGTTAAATTAACAGAGATTGAAGCAGTAGGTTCCACGGGAAACTTTCGTAGAATGAGTTGTTCATATTTTATTGCTATGTTCAGGCATATTTGTAACTTGGAGGAAGTTCTGGATTACTTCATTTGTACATATATTCATTTTAGTATTCTTCTCGTTCTGAATTTAACATGATACAGGCTGACATTTTTTGACAAATCATATTCTCACAAATCCTTAAGTTTGTCTTCACTCCTTCCTGGTTATCCTTTTAAATCCTCTGTTTAACATCCTCCCCAGGTGTTACTCATTTGCTCAAAATCTTGCACAACTGAGCTGTGAAATGCAAGGTTAAACTAAATAATAGTCACCTCTTAGTGAGTTGTGACTCTAGGCAAGTCATTTTATTATTCAACCCATTTCTTTAAAATGAGACATCGGCCTGGAAAATCTCATAGTCTTCTTCTGATTCTGGCATGGGAAGAAACACATTGGGTCAATTATAATCATCTCTGTGAGCATTAGAGTGTGCCTGGCCTAGCAGTCCACTCATTTAAACACACACATGCCCCTTTCCCAAGTCCAGCTCTTGGTGAACAGCTACCTATGTGGTTATGTGCAGGAGCCCTTGCTGGGCCAGCTTGGGCAAAGCCGTTTGTTAGGGCACATGGCCCCAGCTGACAGTGCGGCATGCTACTTGTATAGTGTAGGGTCATTTGGACACTCAAAGGCCAAGATCTTCTTTGGCCACACCACAAGAGTAATCAATCCTTGACATATTTTTATACACCACAGTGTCTTTTTGCAGTTGTACATTTAACCTCCAAAGCTTCATCAAAGCCTTTTCCACAGCAGCAGGTGGAGGTCTCACTCCTCTTTTGTCACTTCTGTGCTTTTGCTTCACCTGCTCGTGAGCTTCCTAGTTGTTAGGTTAGAACAGACCTTCTGTGTGTCCACCAGAGATCGAGACAGTCCTGCATAAATGGGTCCTCTCCTTGGGGTGTTGATGCTCCTGTTTTTTGGCCATAGAGGAAGCTGATATTATATAAGGAGCTCTAGGAGTGTAGCCAGAGAGTGACTGGGATTAGATTAAAGGAAAAGATTATTTTCCACCTACGTCAGATTTTTCTTCTTGTTTTTTGCATTCTCTGTTCCCAGCACTTTGGTGAAGGAGGGAGGGCATTAGACAGGGGCTTGAGAAATTTGGGAACCATAATCCTAGCTCTGCCTGTAACTTCCAGTGAGACTTGGACAGACTGTTCAATGAGAAAATCTTAGACAGCGGGTCTCTTGTGTAAAAGTTCTGAGTAACCCTGGCTCAGTTCAGGACTGCTGCCTAAGTAAGACAAGCTAATGGCTAAGTGTGTAATCCCTTCCCCCTATAGCCTCTAAACCAACCTAACCCTCCTCTGTGACTCCCTCAGACTCCAGGCTCTGCAGCAAGTATGCATGACCTTAACCCCTGTACAGTGGTTCTCAAGTCTGGTATTGAATACTTGCAAGCTGAGGGACTCACTACCAGTTTGCTGCTGTTAGGAGGCGTGAGCTTCTTTGTGTGGAGTCTCAATGGTGCCTCTGAAACACCCCTAAGATCCAGTCAGTTCTTAACCTTTAGACCAAAACTGAATACCCTTCATCCTCTCTTTCTGGCAGCTTTTACATGTTCTCAGGTTCCTCATGAGTCTTCTCAAATTCACAAAACAGTCTTCCTGCCTTAGTCACTTAATGCATATTTGTTGTGGGAAGGAATGAATGATTTAATGAATATAAAGTGATTTTCAGAGTGTTCTCTCTTCAGGACACTTGCAGGATGAAATTTTTTTAGGTCAGTGTTCCACTCAAAATTCTGTTCTCGAGTGTATGAACACAGTGCCCGAAAATCAAACTGGTGATGCAAGCATGACAACTCATTGTTGCTTTAATGTGGACATTGAACACTTAGCAGTACTGCTAAGGTTAAATGAATTATTTATGCTGCTATTAAAAATCAGGTTTTCAAAGGCTATTTAATGGCACTGTGTAATAAATGGAGAAATCAGGCTCAAAAATTGTATATACAGCATGATCCCAATTATATACAAAAATATAAATATGCAAAGGAAAAATTCTCAAAGAAAATGCATCAAAATGTTACTGATTATCTCTGGAGAGTGTAATCATAGGTGATTATGATTTTCAACTTTATCCCCTTCTTATATCTTCCATATAAGCATGTTTTATAATCAGGAAAAAAAGTTATTTCTTGAAAAAGATCTGAACCCTTCTGAGAAACTTTATATCATGACTTGTGTTTCCTGATTTTCCTTATCTGGATTCTTTCAGAATCTTGTGTCAAAATTTCATCTTAGTTCTCCCACCTCTCGGGGCATCTTGAGGCTCTCTGGGATATAATAACCATGTAATGTGGCAATAATCCCTCAGTTACATGCTTCTGCTTTACCCTGTGAGTTCTATGATATCATTCTTACACTTACCTTTATTATTATTTTAGTTTAATGCCTGCATTTTCCACTAAAGAGTTGCATGAGGTTTAAGAGACAAAAAAACTTTTTCTCACTACCAATTCCACTATTCCTAGAACATAAGAGATGCTTGAAAATTACGTGTTGAGTGCAAGGTCACCCCACTTGTCTACTTACTAGCTGTGTGAGCGGGTGCAGGACACTGTGCTTCTTTGCCTGTCTGGAAGATGACTCCTGCTTTCCTCTTCTACTGGGTTTTTTGGATTTCAACGAGGCTAACATTGTCTAATCATCTTTGATAGGAGGCTCTTGGCTTCTCAGTGCATCCTCTTTCATGATTTCAAATGCCGAGAATCACCTTCTCCCAAGGCTTTTTGTCCTCTCCCTAGCATACTCCATGTTCCCTGTTGATGTGAAGTAAATCCAGTGACAGATCACGTCTGACTCACCAGCTGCTGGCCATTGTGCTTTGTTTTTCTCTCATTTTAAATATTTATTAGCTCTTATTTGCCTATCAGCTCTGCAAGGCTGTATTATTATCTCCATTTTATTGCTGAGGAAGCCAGGACATAAAGTTAGTCATGCACAGTAGCAGCTCTTTGACACCAAGCAGTGTTACCGCAAGACTGCCAGTCATGTCTGTGGGCCCAGGCGGGTGCTCTCGGGAACGGCACAGCCTGTGGGGCAGCGGGGAGTGGGCAGAAGCCAGCGTGGGTGAGTAGAGCCCCCAGCATGAGATGTGAGCACAGGACAGCCTTCTCTCCCCACGATGCTTACCTTTATCCTTCCTTTCATCTGTCTGTTTTCAGGTTTTAGATCTGACGTTTATTTTTAGAAACCACTACAGAGAAATTCGAGGCTTCTCAGGTGACTTGGTGGTAAAGTATCTGCCTGCGGGATGCAGGACACTTGGGTTCAATCCCTGGGTCAGGAAGATCCCCTGGAGAAGGGAATAGCAACCCACTCCAGTATTCTTGCCTAGGAGAATCCCATGGACAGAGGAGCCTGGTGGGCTACAGTCCACGGGGATCACAAAGAGTCGGATGTGACTTAGACACTGAGCAACAGCAACACAGAGAAATTGACCTCACGCCCTCCATTTCTTGGTTTTGCAACATAACTTTTATTGACATGATAAAATATTTTGTTCCCCTCATGTATTTAGCCTCTGCCCACAACTATTAATATAAAAAGGGTGAAAGACTTGTCCCCTAGAGATGGGAATTGCCCACCCTTTTTGAGTGTGAGGAGTTCAGTTCTGGGGTGCTTCTGCATTAGTGTCTGCAGGGAGCACAGCAGGAGGGTGCAGCCAGCCCAGCTGGCTGAGTCTTCAAGGCGGGAAGAGCTGGATGTGTGGCAGACAGACCTAGTGTTCATCTCTGCTCTGTAACCACCCATGCAATCCAGGGCAAGGAAGTTGACACCAGCTACCTTATCCATAAAATGTGGAGATAATAATAAATGCACAGGTTTTAATTTTTGAAACATATTGTATGAAGCAGCCTGGCGTCCAGCACATAATCTACATTAGGAAATGGTAACCCACTCACTATTCTTGCCTGAAAAACTACCTGGACAGAAGAGCCTGGAGGGCCACAGTCCATGGGGTCGCAGAGTCAGACACAGCTGAGTGACTGAGCATGCATTCACGCACCAGCACTTAAACACTCAGGTAGTGTTTATGATTATGCTGGCAGTTATTATTATTGGTGGTGAAGGCTAGTAATTTTTAGTCAACTCATTGGTCAAGAGAGTCCCTAAGCACAAAATTCCCAGTAATATCTTCCATACCTTTATAAAAGGAGGATTGCAGAAGAAGTATCAGAAAGATTTCAACATACTGACCCCATTTTCAAGTAGTTTATATATATGGGGTTTTTAGGAGTTGAACTGGAAGGATTTCCTGCATTGACTCCTGGTTTGATGGGAGTCAGCCCAGGGATCATTGGTGTGATTATTCGAGAACACTCCTGAGGGGGTAGAGAAAGGGTCAGCCTACAGCTCTGTGCTTTTGACCTGGCCACACGCACCCCTCAACAGTCAGTGTGATTGTCTGACCAGCTATGGAGCCCTGATAAAATCAGGCTGCTACACCACAGCCTCCATCAGTGATCCCCACAAAGTGCTGGGGGAGCTGCCAGCTCCATCTGGTGTCTGCCTCTAAGGGCTACATCACTGCTGTCTGCCCATCTTACAGCATTCACATGGACCAAGCCAGATGAGTGCAGGAGAGTCCTGAAGGGACGCTCTGACTCATTCACTCATGTGGCCGAGGATATACCACTGAGGGGAAGGCCTGAGGAATTAGGTTAATCATGAGGAGAAGGGCCTTGACACAGCTGATGTCACGGGAGCCATGAACACAGAGTCCCCACTTCTCTGCCCATTCACCTGTGATCACATGCGGTGCATCATATTGTAGGCATTCATGTATATATTTGAGTCCCCATCTGGATTTTGAATTCTTTGAAAGAAAGCACTCTGAGAGGACGGTTTTTGTCTCTGCCTTCCAATGCCGAGTCAGTGCCAGGCACCAGGAGACACAGTGTATGCCAGGGAGGGAGAAGAGGCAGGCAGGCAGGGAGGAGTGGCCTCTCCCCAAGGCAGGGAGAAGAGAATAAATGGCCCTTTCGGTTCCATTCATACTCTGCAATTCCAGGGATACAGAGAACCCCTGGCCAGCACTTCAGAGCCACCTTGCTTAGCCCCACACGTTCCAGATGCTCCCTGTGTCCCTCTCACAGGCCTTTGCAGTCAGGTCAGCTCCCCAATGTCACCCCTGATTCTAGTTACTGACTTTTCTTATGCTTCCTCCCTACAAAAGAGCCAAAAAGATCATTCCAAAAGAAATTGCTTAGCTTTGTATTTTCTATGATTTTAGAAGCTTTTTCATGCCAGCATCTCACCTAGTTGTAATAACAAAAATGTGACTTCTTTTAGCACTATACTTTCCGAGGCTTAATGCTATAGTAACTTTCAGAAGAATAAATCTCCTGCATCTCTGGGGCCTCAGAACTTTTACCAGGAATTGCTTTTACTCTTGGCTTATAGCAAAAGGGGAAGTGTGTACTAACCAACTAATTGGCCCCCAGAAGTTTACCAAATAAGTGTCAGTACTGTTCTTTCTGTAAAGAAGATCCTGTCCTTTAGAAGATGGGTATGGTTAAGTGTCAGGGCAGTGGAGAAATGTGGCTGCTGGAAAGGAATTTGGCTGTTTGAGGGAATAAGGAGGCATCACTCCAAGAGATAACCAGAGTATCAGTACACAGAAAGGGAATGTGTCTATGTGTGTCCCTTATAAAAGATTTTAAAATCGCTTACACAGGAAAACTGGGCATCAGACATGGAATTTTCCCAGAATGATGAGTGTCAGTGTGGAGGTAGGTTGGCTTGAATTCATTGGCCCACAGGCTGAAATGACAGTGTTTCACACCTAGTGCAGAGCATAGAGAAGAGGTCTGTTGGCAGGCTGCCACTGTGGAAGGAACCAGCATGGAATCAGTCTTCCTGTGTACGCACGAGGTGTGGGCTGTGCTGGGAGAGAATCTTCTTGAGTGTTGGTTCTCAGTGTGGCTCAGAGGAGGGATTGGGAGGTCATTTAGCCTGGACTCCACCTTGGACTGACTGAAGCAGAATTTTGTAGAGTGGCTAAAAATAGACTTACTGCACTAGTGAAGTAAGTCTGATGGTGAATTTTTCAAAACTGATGAATTTAACTTTATAGTTCATATACCTTTTCACCAAGTAATTCTGGTTCTACAAGTCTATTCTAAGAAAACAGTCATCATTTGGACAAAGATTTATGGAGAAAAATATATAATAGTATTATAGATGGTATGAGAAAAATCGAATGACCTATATATCTCACAATAGGCGAATGCTTAAATTAATTGTGGAATATCCATAAATGTTGCGTATATTCAGTAAAATGGAGTTTTTAAAGGATAATTAATAACTAAGAAGATCCTCTTAATTATAGGTGATCAATAGCAAGGTACAAAATCATCCAAGTATGTAAAAGGGAAAATATGTGATTTCACTTATGAGGTGCTTACAAATAGCCAGATTCTATTTCAAATCCTAAAAGATGATGCTGTGAAAGTTCTGCACTCAGTATGCCAGCCTCCTGAGAAATCTGTATGCAGGTCAAGAAGCAACAATGAGAACTGGACATGGAACAACAGACTGGTTCCAAATCAGGAAGGCTTTCCAATGGTGGTTACCTGGGACTGGAGGACTGGAAATGGAGAGCTATTTTTTTATATTTATTTGTAACTGATTGATTGCTTTACAACATTGGTTTGATTCCTGTCATACATCAACATGAATTAACCATAGCAGTACATACGTCCCTTCCGTACCCCACCCCTCTAGGTTGCTACATCGCCTCAGTTTGAGTTCCCTGAGTCAAAAAGCAAATTTCCATTGGCTGTCTATTCACATATGGTAGTGTATATGCTTCCATGCTACTCTCTCCATTCATCTCACCCTCTCCTTCCTCTCCCCCGCCCTTTTCCACAAGTCTGTTCTCTATGTCTGTCTCTGTTGCTGCTCTCTGAATAGGTTCATCAGTACCATCTTTCTTGAGTCCATAAATATGCATTAATATATGATATTTGTTTTTCACTTTCTTACTTCATTCTGTATAATAGGCTCTAGGTTCATCTGCAGGAGGTGGAGAGTTATTGTTTAATGGGTGTGGAGTTTCAGTTTGGGATGATGAAAATCTGGGAAGGAGAGTGGTGGTGAATGTATAACATTGTGAATATACTTAAGGCCACTAAAATGTATACTTGAAAATGGTTAAAGCGGCAAGGTTTATGTTTTTTCTGTTTTACCGTGGTAGAAAGACCCTTCCCCCTCAAGTGCTGTGGGATGTGTGAGGACCACAGTGGGAACTGCACTGTGAGGTCTTCACGGCTGCAGCCAGGCCTGCTTCTTTAGGAAGAGGACAGCTGTATTCTCACATGAAAGAAAATAAAGGCTGTAGCTATGAGAGAAGACATTTTATCTGTAGAGGAGGTCTGAATTTTTTTTTCTTTTTTTAATGCATGGAAGCATAGAGAAGAATCAACATTGTAACAGGATTTATATGTAGGTGATGAAAATATGGGTTGTTTTTCCATCTTTAAAATAAAAAATCTATAATTTTCCCAAAGGATATAGAGTAGAAGCTCAGAACAAAAGTTATTTGGAAACTACAAAAATCATACTGATGTTTGTCAAGTCTATGCCTAGCTAAATAAACTACTTGAAACTGTTCCAGTGGGGGTGGGGGGAAGAAAAATAATTTTAAAATGTTTTCTATCTTTGTTATTAGAGTGAGAGTTGTTAGTAAATTATTGTGACTTATATACAACAAGCAGTGGAAAATTTAATCCACATAATATGGTACGTCCCTTTGGAAGTCATCTCCTTGAGAACCCCCTCTAAAGGGCTACCACTGCAGAGAGCACATCTTCAGACTGCAGAGTACATCAGAAACTTGGTTATTGTTTAGTTGCTAAGTTGTGTCCAACTCTGCAATCCCATGGACTGCAGTATGCCCGGCTTCTCTGTCCTTCACTATCCACCTGGAGCTTGCTCAAACTCATGTCCATTGAGTCCATGATACCATCCAACCATCTCATCCTCTGTAGTCTCCTCCTCCTGCCTTCAATCTTTCCCAGCATCAGGGTCTTTTCTAATGAGTCAGTTCTTCACATCAGGTAGCCAAAGTATTGGAGCTTCAGCACCAGTCCTTCCAATGAATATTCAGAATTGATTTCCTTTAGGATCAACTGGTTTGATCTCCTTGCAGTCCACTGGGCTTTCAAGAGTTTTCTCCAGCAGCACAGTTAGAAAGCATCAATTCTTCAGCACTCAGCCTTCTTTATGGTCCAACTCTCACATCCATACATGACTACTGGAAAAGCCATAGCTTTGACTAAATGGACTTTTGTCGGCAAAGTGATACCTCTGCTTTTTAATACACTGCTTGGATTTGTCATAGCTTTTCTTCCAAGGAGTAAGCGTCTTTTAATTTCATGGCTGCAGTCACTGTCTGCAGTGATTTTGGAGTCCAAGAAAGTACAACTTGGAGGCAGTCACGAATCATCTAGGGCCATGTCTTGTGAACAGGTGGGTGGTGCCATGAATATGTTCCCTTCCTTTTTGAGGGATGGTTTTCCTCATAGGTCCTTTGAATGAGGATTAGGTGGTGTGGGAAACCTTCCATTTTTATTTCCACTGTTAAAGGCTCTTTCCGCATGTTGTGAGAAGGGAACTGCCACCACCCAAACCTGCCACTTCTTATCTGTCAAGGTCGTTAGCAGCAAGCAACAAAAACTAACTGGAACTCAGAGATTCCCTGGTAGTCCAGTGGTTAGGCCTCTTCACTTTGATTGCCAGACCTGGGTTCAATCCCCAGTCACAGAACTAAGATCCCACAAGCTGCACAGCGCAGCCAAAAACAAAACAAAAAACTTACTGTAAAGTAATTTAGGCACTACAGAAACTTAGTGGAAAGTTATTAGGACATCCACAGGATATCCAAGGAGTCAGAAAAACAAGGTCAAACAATAGGTGAGAAAGGGAGGCTGCTCAGCTGGGAGATGAATAGGACCAGGTCACTTCCCCTTCCGGGGCCCTGGAGCAGGGCTCTGCCATCAACACATGCAAGCTGCTGCTGCCTTTGAGAGCATCCTCTTCCACTGTTTCTCTGCATCTCTGGTCACAGGTTCTACATCCTGGGCAGGTGGAGCCAAAATAGGCCTGGCTCAGTCTGTACCTGCTGCCAGGGACCCTGGGCCAGGGCATATCTGGCATCTTTCAGCAGTTGTAATGGCATGTGAGCTCTGCCTTCCATTGAGATTTCAAAAGGGAGAAGGGGTTTCAGACACTGAGGAGCCAAACCGATGACAGATAGCCAGGTTGATGAGCACATGCCTATCATTTTGTTAATCCCTGCCCGAGTCCAGTAATGAGCTGGTGATTATCCCTCAATGCAGCGAGTGGCCATCAGTTTACTCTCAGTCATTTAAGCATTTTCTGCATGGGGGATTGTCTGAGGTTCCAAACTATGTGCTGATGAATTACTGGGATTTCATGTATCGTGTCTTCATCTGGTGGAATCAGACTGGTAGATGAGGCTGCTTGCCCTGTGGATTATACTTAGTATAGTAGAGGTGGAGAGTGGGAGAGAGTAAGGTAGGCAGCTGCTGCCTCTAGAGGTCCCTTTTAAAGGGCCTAGTAGAGTTCCAAAAACACAGTGACTTTGGAATTCCGATAATCAGACTGGCTGTTGGGCTTTTTTCCTTTTTGTTAGTAGAGAAGGTACAGGGGTTTGGCATGACTTTGGCAAGAATGTGATATGACACCGTCCTGTCACTGGATTGTGGCTCATCTCAGTCCTCTAATCATAGGCAGAAGTCTACTCTTGAGTGTGATGACTACTTCTGTCTCGTTTTCACGTCACTTGTGCAGTACTCTAGCTGCAGGCCGACTGACAGCTCCAGACACCAGTGTCCCTGGGGACAGAGCACTGGCAGACTTCAGGGGAGTTCACACATCCCTGGAGGCAGTACAGCAGAGGGTAAACAGGTGTTCATGGCAGGTGAAGGCAAACTTCTTCTGAGAGTCTAGACAGCAGGTGGGAGAAACGCATTAGTCAAGGTTTTTAATGCATATACTTTTCCAGCAGAGGTGTTCACTTGTTCCAGCAACACACTAAGAACTGCATCAGGAGGTCAATTCTGTAATGCTTAAAAACCATCCCAGTCACGTAGAGTGGTGGGCAGTGGCAGCTGGAACCTCCAGTTGTGATGTGTGTCCCCAGTGGTTCAGACTACACTTGGAGAAGCTCTGCTTTGTTTGATTCCTCACGCACAGCAGGGACCTTTTATTTTTAACAGAAACCTTTTTTTTTTCCCTCCCCTGCATGAAGTCTTACTCAGAAACCCAATCTATGAATCAAATACAAATTCTGTTCTGGTGGCTGAAGCTCACGCACTCCACATGGATTCCAGCCCTTGCAGGGACCCCTGAGCCCCCACCCTACAGCAGAGCGGCTCAGTGTGACAGCCCTCCAGGCATGGGCGTGACACCCACTGTCTGTCTCTGCCTCGAAGAGCTGGACACCATTGACTCCTCTAGTGTCTCACACAGGTGGTCAGTAAATAGATACCAGATTAGTGACTGTGACAGTTTGAAGGAACATCCAGCAGCTTCTGCACTGGAGGAGTCAGGGAAGCATAAACCCGTGTACTCCTAATCCCATTCCTGTTTAAATGCTTTATATACACACCGTGTAGTCATAGGAAGTTTCTGGCATACTCAAGATTTGAGACCATTTATCTATGGAGGAGACTAGGTATTACAGAAATGAACTCTTTTTGTGTTTTACTGTGAGCTGCTTTAAGCCCATTTGGAAGGTAGCTGGGGTGTAAATAATGCTACTCACTAAATGAAGTTATATTCAAATCTGAGTATATCCTCTTCTACCTGAAGGAGCTAGCAAAGGGTGGGAAGCTTCACATCATGACTGAGAATCGTGCCGCCTGGTGGGGAAGGAGGAAGGGAAACTCTCAAAACAGCCTTATGTTCTTGTGTTCTTCTGTGCAGCCTTATGTTCAATTTGGTTGGTTATTCTTCTTTATTCTTCTACTATGAATAAAGGAAAAAGTTCTGAAAGCAAGAAATTGAAGAAAGCAAGCAAGATTATCTCCCCTAGATTTTGACGTGAAAGAGAGTGTAGTGACGGTGACTGATACATAGCAGTTAGGTGGGAGCTGAGCTGGAAGGGGCTCTGTGAGGTCAGCTGCTTTGTGCCAAATTAAGATTTGCTGTGAGTCAAGTGTTTGCCGACAGTAAGAAACAAACTATATCT